>NC_048226.1:29325044-29342157 GCF_002007445.2 Ailuropoda melanoleuca
CATCCTCCAGCCCCGCGGAGGCCGCGGGTCCTTGTCGAGCCGGGCCCTGAGGGAGGTCGCGGTGAGCACCGAGGCCGGAGCCACCCTCCTCACGGCCGTTCGCGCCGCCGCTGGGCGCCGTCTGCGGTCCCGGGCGGGGCGGGCTGGGGGCGGAGCGGGGGCGGGGCGGCCCTAGCGGTGGAGGCTGTGTTGGGCCGCGCCTCTGGGAGCCCGGGATCCCCTGGGCCCGGGGGTGCGGAGGGCCTGCGGCGGCCAGCTCTACTAGGACACGGCCGCGCGTGCTGTGCACAGTCGTGTACCCACCGCTCTCCCCGAGCCGCTGCTCAGCGCGCCCAGCACACGTCTTCATTCAGTCACTCCGTTAGATCATTCATTCGTTGCCACTTTTTAGCTACGTGGCCTCGTGCATGCCTCTTGACCTTGTTGGGCTTCAGTTTCCTTATTTTAGTAAGAGTGGAATTACAGTGGTGGTGGTCTAAAGACTTAGAAGAGGCTGTATTGAGATGTCTGGCACACAGTAGATGTCGGGCTCCCTTGGCCAGTACTAGCTGCTTTAGGGAGCTGGAGAAGGTCTCCTGAGTCCGTCCCCACATCTCAGTGCAGCCACTGAGGGCAAATTCCAGACGAATGTATTTCAATCCCTTTTAGGGCACCACATGTATCTGAGGAAGGAGTGATTTCTCCATCACTATAGCGGGCCAGGAATGAGGGTGCTGGCCATTGCTAAGTGGCTTCAGTGGGTACCTCAACCTTTCTGGCAAACCTCCCTCACTAAGACAGGCCTGAACTTGTGAAGTCTGGGAGGTGGGATGGGGTGGAGCGTTCCCAGCCGGGAATGGTATGTTGCAGAGAGAGGGGCTGGAGGGGTGGACAGGCTGTCTCCATTTGCCCGGACTCCTGGGGCCATCTAATTTTGGATGTGAAGCCCCTCGACACTGCTACATTCTCTAAAGAAACCTGGTCTCTCACAGTTCCTGGGCAGCCCAAGGACTAGGGACAGGTGTGTGCAGTGAAGGAGCGGGGAGGCAGGTGGACATGCTAAAGGTTAGAGCAAGTTCATGGGGCAAAACCACCCAGGCCACCTGCTCAGATCCCAAAGGTCAGGGCTGCTTGAGTCAGAGGGCAGAGCAGGCCTGAGGCCATAGGTTCCAAGAGTCAGGAAGCAGTTGGAGCTGAGGAGGAGGGGCTGGACACTGCAGGTAAGAAAAGGAAGAGGAAGTGGAAGTCCCCTGGGGGGAGGGGAGAGAGTATCAGTTGAGAGCTGAAGGGTTCTGAGGGTCTGGAGAGATCTGAGGAGCAGAGACTCAGAGAGGTGTGGGGCTTTCTCAAGGTTGCACAGCAGGCTGGGATGAAAAATCAGATCTCCTGGCTCTCTCCACACCTTCGCATCGGGAGAGCACACCTGTGCGTGACAACTGGGGGTCATGGCCAAGACTCATATCACAAGCTCTTCTTCCCTACTCTTGCTCCTCACCACTCTGCCCTCCCCCTGTCGGTTCTTCAGCACAACACTTGTTCTCCCACCTTTGCACTGCTGGGGTGGGGGGGAGGGCACTATTCTCAATTCTTAGGGCCTGGGACTCTCAGCTTGTGTGCTCACATCACATGATGTCCTCTCCACTCTCTCTGAGCCTGAGTGGGACCCACCCAGGCCAGGATGAGCCTGGGGAGACCCTAGGGGCCAGTTAAGATTCTGCGGCCCCACTCTGAGTCTTGCCTTAATTCAGGAACACTTCACAAAGACAGCAGCCCCCTTAAGCAGCATCTTGCCCATTCCTTCTCGGCGTTACCTAAATACCTTGCACTACAAGGAAAGGGGAACTTGGAAGCCACTGTGTAACTTTCTGAGCCTCCATTGCCTCATCGGCAGAATGGAAACCGTGAGACCTGCCTCGCAGACTGAGGGGAGTGCTGTGCAAAACTGTGCGGGGAATGGCTTGTAAACGATAAAAAGCTCGGTAGGGTATCAGCTGTGAGCTCCTGAAGGCCCTGACCTTGCCCCTTTCTTCTCTACCCTGAGGGTCATGTATGTGTGGAGCCTGTGAGGAAAGTGGCTCTCAGGTGTCTGTCAGATGAAGGAAGGTAATCGATACACGGTGACTGCCTTGGCAGCCCCTGAGGGCTTATTAGGCTGTGGTCTTGGAGAGGAGAAATGGTATTGTGGCTGCAAGGGACAGTGGTAACAAACATAGAGGAGGGAGCAGTCTGTCCTTCTGTGGGCTTCCTGGGTGGGGTCAACAAAGAAAAGTAGCATAGAAAAGCCTAGAAGGGAGGTTTCACACTCCCCCCACCTCCCACCCTGCACACCAAGTCTGCAGTCCTCCACCCCACCCCAGACACTGATGAGTCCTCCTGACTCCCTGGAAAGGTGAGGTAAAAGGTCAGCTCCCTGAACCTCAGCTGGACCTACAGTTATTAATAATGTCGTTCCCTCTAATGAGGCCACACTTGATATTTACCAGTCTCTCTCCTTCCTCCCAGGAGCTTCTTCTCCCCCCAGAGGAGGGAGATGTGGCACTGGCAGCCACGGTATAGGCAGAGAAACAGAGAAGCATGGCACCTTTCCCTGAGACACGCAGCAGTGCTCTCTCCAATCCTTCCAGATGCAACTATACACATTGCATCCTCCAGGGAGGACATCGGACCGCTGTTGAGACACTCTGCCCTTTCTGCTTCCTCCTCCCTTCTCTACTCCCACTCAGCAGAGGAATAGCTCAGTGTGGGTGGGTGGGCTAGGCAAGGAGCTCCTACTTGGAGTGTGGCCCTGAGGTGGTCACTTAATAGACAGCTCACTTAATTCTTACAACAATCATATGAGGCCAGGGTTTGAAAAACAGGCAAACTGAGGTTTGACTTACTGAGTTGTCTGACCTTAAGGTAGCCCTTTAACCTCTCAGTTTGCTCATCAGTCAAATGGACATAAGGAGAGCATATCACAGGTGTAATGCAGATCCAGTGGGTTCACAGCTTGCTTTATAGTAAGACCTTAACTGGTGGTAGCTCTAGAGGACAAGGGGGAAGTGGCTCGCCCACAGAACCAAGAAATGGGGATGCTGGGACTCCCCCCAAAGAACTGTGTGACCCCAAACTGTTTGGAGAGAAGGCTCAGGTACAGTTGATGGTCAGGAACTCTCTACCACACAAGCACGCGAAGCCTGAGGGCTGGGCTGAACCGGAGGCCCTCCGCGGGGTCTCACTCACCGTATCTTTAGAGAGCCTGGGTTGGATAGGACCCGGGCTGAGGGGCAGGGTCAGGGGATCTCATCAGAGTGAGGTCAGTCACCTCCCAAGGCTGTGCTGGCAAACCAGAGCTGCCTTCTGCGGGGAGGGCCGGGGAGGCGGTAACCTGCTGTTCTGCCAGGTGAGCAGGGAGTGGGAAGCCCCCAGACTCTGGAGGAGCCCGCTCTATCTCCAGAGAAAATCAGAGTCTCTCAGAGGGGGATCCCCAAAACCAAGAAAGGGAGATGGGCTTTCACTGGGCTCCTCTGGAGGCCGGTGCTTGCCAGCCTACTGGCTAGAAAGAAAAAGCCCACACACAATAATTTGGGGACCTTAGTGCAGGGGAGTGGGGAACACTCTAACAGCCAGGGTGGATTATCCATCCTTCCCATCTTTCCTTCTAATGCTGTTTCCCAGTGCAGTGAAAGAGACAGGTGTGAAACAGACCATGGCATTTCGGGGTGACGTGTGCTTGTGTAGGGATGGTCTGCCCAAGAGAGGCCTGAGGAATCAGGTACTGAGCCTTGAGTCAGGGTAGGTAGGGTCCCCCATTCTGGCTATTCCAGAGCCCAGCCACTGGCTTGGTCTGGCTCAGTACTGGAAGCAGTGGGAAACATTAGCTTCCTCCCTCCAGAGAGGTCTTTTGAATGCCCATATCTGACCCTGTAACCCCCCAGCTGGGAGCCTCCCATGGCTCCCCAGTACCCTCAGGATCCAGTTTCCCACTCAGGCTTTTGTCTTCCTCCTGACTGGCCTTCTCCAGCCACCGGCCACTACAGCCCCCAGAGCCAGTTTGGGGTCCTCGCTGGGGCACTGCCTCTATGCTTTGGAATATGCTCTCCTTGGCTGACAGCACTGGCCTCTGCTGCTGCCCCCTGCACTCCCCGCTCTCAGCCTCTCAGGACCCGTGACACCAAACCTCAACCAGCAGCGGCCTGCTGCCAGCGCCCATTTCAACACTGAACCAGAGGCCCAGAGCGACCTGGGGCAGGCGGGCCTTGAACCCAGGTCTCCCGAAGGCCTGTCCAGTCTGCACACCAGCTGGCTTCTTGTTTTGACACTGCATCTCCCTCTCCCTCTCCTTCTCCATCCCCGGACCCAGGATGGAAAAACACCTGGCTGAGGTCCACCTGAGCTTCCAGCTGCCTGCAGCCCCCTCCTTGGAGGCCCCTAGCCTGGGGTTGGGGGTGTGAGGAGAGGAGGAGGGGGAGCTCAGTGAAAAAAGGAGAGGCTGATGCATTTCCCCCTCGGTGTTGCAGGAGATTGCTCCCCCTAGCCCAAGCCTGGACTTCTGCCAGCCTCCCTAATCACCTCCTTTCCTTTCCCCATCCAGGGCCTCTCTCTGGGGATCCCCTCCCCCCACCTCTATGCCCTGGGCAGAGCAGCACAGCTGTTTCCAGGATGGTGGTTTGGGCCTGGGTGGGCTGTACCCACAGCCCTGACTCCTGCCCAGTGCCTGCCTCGCTTTGACCTCCATCGGGAGTTACCTTCCTGCAGCTCCCCAGTTCAAAGGTCTTGAGGGGCTGCCAACACAGCTTCTCCTGGCCCTGCCCAGGCCCCCTCCCCCAGTGCCAGAGCACATCCCCTCCTACCGTGGGCAGGCCGGGCGGACTGTCCATCGAACCCTTCCTAAGGCCGCTGGGGCAGTGGGGTCTGGGCCAGGTGGTTGGCGCTGCCCCCTCGTCGTTAGTGGCCTGCTGGGGTTAGTGGCCTGCTGGGGTTTCCGTCACTTAGGGCCGGTTACCAGGCAACCGCGTCGGGAGGGCTGGCTCTGGCTGGGGCTGGCACGGTTGCTGGCTGCTGCTGACAGGGAGGTGTACGGCCTGGCCTGCTGAGGCCAGGGTCACGGTCGGGAGGCCTCATGCTCCTGGGAGGGGTGGGGGTGGTGCCTCAGCTCTGCAAACTCAGAGCTCCTTGTCATGACCGCAGCTTAGACTCACAGCCCAGCCGCAGGAAAGGGGCCTTCAGCGGCCCTCCATGGCCCTCCACAGCTCTCCGCACCAACGCCCATACTCAGAGCCCTCGGGTTTGGGGCGGTTGGGGGAAGCTGAGCGGGAGCAGAGAGGCGCAGCCTTCCCTCTTTAGGGACTAAGGGTGTGGCCTGTTGACCTTCTTGACCACCACCCTGTGGCATCACGTGGGGGACATGAGGAGTCAGATTTCCCAGTGTACAGGGCCTAAATCCCTGGGTCTACACTGCGTCTAAATCCTGCCCTGCTTCTCAGTGGTTGTGTGGCCTTGGACATGTTAATTGCTTGTCTGAGCCTCGGTTGCCTCATCTATAGAATGGGATGCTAGCCCCTGTCTCATAAGGCAGTGCGCAGTATCTAAGATGCTCAGAGCAGCGCCTGGCACATAGCCTCCTTTCCATACCTGTTCATTCCCGTCCTTCAAGCCCCAAGCCTCCTACATTACAACGGGGCAAGTATTACATGCTGACAGCCCGCACACTGGCCACCCAGCATTGCCAGGTGACCCAGGAACATGTCATCTTCATGTCCAAGAATAGCCTTGCACCCCACCCTGCCCCTCGATCCCCCCATCCCTGCTGCCTTGTGTTTTCAACTTAATACTCCGACAGCGCTTTGCTAGGTAGCAGGCACCGGTCTAAGTGCTTTACAAATATTAGTGCATTTAATTTATTTAATCCATTTAATGGATTAGGTCACTTAATCCATTTATTAATCCATTTAATGGATTAAATGAGGTGATGCTGAGGTATGCCGGGTGAGCTGTGGTGGGACAGAGGCCCAAGCACGCCCCCTCGCCGTGCTGGGGTGGCTTAACACTGCCCCGGGGTTGGATGCCAGGCCCACCTTCTGCCGCAAAGCCAGGCACGTGTAGCCGTGGGCAGGTCAGAGTTTCAGGAAGAGCAGTGATGGCTAATTAAAACTTTGACTCAGGGAGGCCCCCTTGGGGCAGGGATTGCCTCAGTCAGCTCTCTTGGGGAAGCCCCCTAATTGGACCTGTGGGCCCTAGTAATGATGCAAACTCACCAGGTAGAGGATAACAGGCAGGGAGGAAGGGAGGGAGGGGGAAGGGGGAAGGAAACAGGTTGACAAAAAAATAATGACAACCCCCCTCTCATTGTGAGGGGGATGACTTGGGAGTTGCCAGACTGTCACTTAGTTGCTGTGTGACTTTGGATAGATTGTTTGGCCTCTCTGGGTCTGTTTCCTCACTGGAAAGTGAAGACAAGAAAAGTTCCTGGAGGGTTGCCGTAAGAAGGAATGTACAGAAAGTACCAAGCACAATGCGTGGCCCAGAAATAGGGACTTATAAAATTGGAGCAAGTGTTACCATGTTAGTAATACTGCCTTTCATATCCATCATCTCTTTTGGTTTTGGGAGCATTAGCCTCCCAGCTCTCTCTCCCGATTACGTGAGTGTGGGTCCTGGGCCCGGTGGGGGTGTGGGGGAACAGGAGGAGCAGGGGCTGGGGTGTAGGTCAAGTCAGAGGTCAAGGAGCCGGCAGAGTGGACAGGACCTAACTAGGCAGCAAGGAGCAGAGGGGGGAGGCTTGGTGGGAAGAACAGCCTTAATAAAGGCCTGGAGGCCAAAGAGAATGCAGCGAGAGTGTGGTCAGGAGCCATGGGGAGCCTGGGCTAGACTTGGGTCTGCTGAGATTTATAGGCTGATGTGAGTAACAGCAGCACGCTGCCCTGCTGAGGCCAGGGTCTGGCCCTAAGTGACCAGAGTGCCCCCTAGCTCCAGGGCGCTGAGAACGACTGTGGCTGTGCAGGGGGGCCCTGAAGCAGGGAATCTGCGGGAGGGGGGAGGTTGCTACTTGTTTGCCTTTCTGGTTGCAGCAAAATGGCCCTGCTGACTCCCTTCCCCTCTCTCTGGGGGTCAATCTCATCCCTGATCTGTGAGGTTTCTGTGGTCGTGGGGTACAAGTCTATCTCCCCAGGTTCTCCGGCCCTCAGGAGGCCATACAAGCCTGTTCTGGGGACAGGGCCCAGGCCAAGGTCCAGAAAGAGTCAGGGCCAGCATGGGATGAGCCCCAGACCCCTCTGGGATGTCCCCTCGGTGCTCACAAGCAGCCTCTAAGGGCACCCAACCCCATGTCTGCCTGGGTTTCGGCAGGCCTGGAGGCCCCGGGACGGGGTGGTGGGCCTCCCTTCTCGAGGGCTCCCCAGAGCAGAGCACTCTGCCCCTGCAAAGTGCTCCATGAAGAACGCTTCCAACAAATAGGGCCTCGGAACGCGAGCCCTTCTGTGGAGGGAAAGCCAGGGCCAAGGTATGGAGGGGACCGGGCTGCATTTCAAAGCAGCTGGTCAGCACTAGTGAGTCAACAGTTCCTGAACAAACACAGCCCGCTGGGCTCCCGACCTGGGCCTCTCTCCTTGCCCTTGCAGGCAGCCCCCTCCCCTCATGCAGGCGCCACCTCCTGTCAGCCAGGCCATCCGTAGCTCACACGGCTCCAATTAGCTCAGTAATTAGCACCTCGTCAGGCCTGTCTGCCTTTGAGCAGCTCCCCTGGGAAGGGGTTTCAGGAGGTCTCTGTGACCTCAGGGACCCAGGGCCAGGGCAAGTCCAGGCAGGCCGAGGGGCCAGACCGCAAGGCCCAGACCGCAAGGCCCCTGGGAGTCTCCCTGCATCTACAGATGTCCCCTAGCACCCACTGGTATGGTCCCCCCCGCCCCCCCACTTAGGGCAGTGGACCCAACTGAAGAATCCCTCAGAGATCGCAGTAGGGTGGCCAGGAGGCAGCGGAGCCCCAGGTGGGACAGGGCTTCTCCCAGCAAGCCCTGGGGCCACGTGTCTGTACCCACACCCACCTCCTCTCCAGCTCTGCTTATGCAGGGACCCCTGGCTGGCTAGAATATCGGGGACAGGGCAGGCAGCAGGGCAAGGTAGGAGGACAGCCAAGTCCCCAAGTGCCCCTAGGGAAGGAGGCAAAACCAGTTGGGGTCAGTCAGGGAGCTGAGGGTGGAGTGGCCTGTGGCTGATGGGGTCAGAGAAGGCCTCCTGCAAGACAAAAGGAGGTGGTATGTCATGAGGTGCTGTCAGAGTGTGTGGGGTCACAGCACAGTAGAGGGGCTCTAGGGCCAGGCGCTGGCGGAGATGTCCCCGATGGAGCTCAGTTTCCCCATCTCTAACACAGGGACAATAAGAGTGACAATGACCTGCCCCTGCCCTCGGCAGGGAGCCTTTGCAGGGTCTCTGCCTCTCTTGCTGCTGGGGGAGAGGTTCATGACTGACCACAGGCAGCGGAAGCCCCAGGGGCCAGAGAGGATTACAAGAGGCAGGGGGTGGGGTGAGCAATAGCGCAATGGGGGCAGGAGGCAGGTGGCAGTGGCACCCAGGCCTCTGTGCAGGGGGTGAGCGACAAGGGAAGCCACAGCTCGTCTCCCTCCAGCAGACTCACAGCAGCCCTGGCCAAGGGAGTGGGCGTTCCTTTGCTCAGGCTTGGGGGAAGGAGTGCATGTGGGGCCTGAGTAACCAGTGTGAAAGGCAGGAAGTCAGCCCCACCCCAAGCTGAGGCTTGGAGACCGAGGCCACCTGGGGCTTCGGCTGGCTGTGGTCAGTCATGAACCTCTCCGCCAGCAGCAGGAGAGGCAGAGACCCTGCAAAGGCTCCCTGCTGGAGGGCAGGGGGCAGGTGAGTCCTTCTGATAAAACCTCCTGCTTTCAAGCCTCGGCTCCCAGCCCCAAGGGCCTCCAGCCCTGCCCGCCCATCTTCACCCCCATCCGGTTCCCAGTCCCAACTCTGTCCCTATTCCCATCCCAGTAAACACACCAGGACTGCCCTAATAGGAATAAAAGGCCTTGAGATGGGAAACGCCCACGTGTCTGTGTCTCTTGTGGGCAGCTGGAGGGGCACCGCTGCCCCCGGCAGGGCCCTCCTACCCACAACCACCTTCGGAGTGGCCCCGTCCAGGAGTCACAGGGTCTCCCTGTGACCTGACCTGCACCATGGGCGCTATCTGCTGCCAAACTAGCCGTAGCCCAAGCCCTGCCTGTGACCCTGGTCCCTGTTTGTACCCAGAAGTGGCGGCATGAAGCTCTCGAAGGCAAAGAGTTCAGAAAGCCATCTGGGGGAACTGGAGAGACTGTGCCCACAGCTCCGCGGGACTTTGGGGACTGTGGCAGGTGGTAGGGAGCTCTGATGAACCCAAGAAGTGAGTTTGGGCTTGGACATGAGAGGCCGGCCCACCCGGGGAGACCCACCCCACCACAGCGTTCCCCACGGACAGGACAGCGCTCTTGCCTCCCCAGCCGCCGCCCAGAATTAGACCTCTTCCTACAGCGCCTCCTGCAGCCCCTCAGGCGGCCAGCACCCTTGTGGACTTTGAGGGGCTCCCCGATGGACTGACCCTGTGCTCCAGGTTCGGTGGGGTAGAGTGCTACCCACCCCCCAGGAGCCAAGCCCTGGGGAGCCAGGACTGTCACTGTGGCCTGATGTGCTTCCCCCGGGATGCCAGGCTCCCCACCCCATGACAAGTCAAGACAGGCCTCACAGAGCAGAATGAGGGCCCTCCCTGGTCTCAGGAATGTGCTTCTGGGGCCAGGGGACCGGAGGGAAGGGGGCGCACACTGCGCGCTGGAGCGGCCGGGGAAGATTGGGGCCTTTCCCTGGCTCAGATCCTGCCACTGCTGCTTCTTGGCTGTGTTGCCTAAGGCAAGTCACTCCACCTTCCTGAAGCACAGTTCATACAGGTATAAAATTAGGATAACTGTCACCCATGTCACAGGACAATCAGGCAGACTAAGTGAGGCTGTGAACCTGGGGGGAGGGGTGGGACACAGCAATGCTCAGTGCTTCCTGGAGGAGGTGAACCCAAGGGGTCAGGGGACCTGAGCCGGGCTGCGCAGCCAGGGGCGCTCATGCCTATGGGGGACTGTTGGGCCTGGGACGAGCAAAAGCTTCCAGTACAGGCCTGCCCAGGGTGTGCGCTGCTCTCCAGCCCTTGCTCAGACTTCCCTCCTCTACCTGCCCCATTTCCTGTCCTCCCTCCACCCTGCCTGTGGACTCTGTCCAGGGCCGCTGATTCTTCTCGTAAGAAGGATACCAGTGCAGAGACTGACAGCTCACGAAGCTGAGTGGACTGTCTTGCACAGCCATCTCCTGATCTCCGGCTTCGTAGGCCTGCTGTGCCGGGGAGGAAGCTGAGGTAAAGGGACTTGCTCAGGGTCTCCCCACCAGGAAGCCACAGATCCAGGAGACAGGGGAGCCTAGGGTTCCTCACTCCCAACACTGAGCTCCTGCCAGCTCCCTCTGAATGGAGGCGTCCTGGCCAGGCAGGACTCCCAGGAGCTGAGAGGACCCAGGACAAGGCTGTCATGGCCACGCAGGAGCACCCCTGGGCACAGACAGACCTCCAGACCCAGCTTTTCATGCCCTCATCCGTTCATCTGCTTTCTCAGGGTGCCACCCGAGGCCGAAGTGTGCATGACCTCTGAGTGTGCCCGCAGGGACCCCTAGTCACCTGAGGCAGGAGGGCCCTGAAAGGCCCTGACACAGAGTAAAGAGGTGCTGGGAGGGTGGGTGGTGGGGTGGGGATGTTCAATAGCCCCCTCTCCCCTCTCCAGGGTTGCCCCCCCGCCCCCCACACCATTCCTGGTCACTGCCTTGGGCTTCGCGCCAAGTTCCTCCACCAGACCAGCAAAGGCAAGTTTGCCTCCTGGCTGTACCCCAGCCTAAATCTGTGACCTCAAGCACATCACTGGACACGGTCAGCCCACTTCCTTTTTCTTTTTTTAAAGATTTTATTTATTTATTGGCGAGAGGGAAAGAGAGCATGAGCGGCATGAGGGGCAGAGGGAAAAGCAGACTCCCGCTGAGCAAGGAGCCCATTGCGGGACTTGATCCCAGGAGGCTGGGATCACAACTTGAGCCAAAGGCAGATGCTTAACCGACTGAGCCACCCAGGCGTCCCTGCTTACACCTTTCTTATGTGCTTATTGTGGAAGGGAGGCAGGTAGAAGATCGTGAATGAAAAGCACCATGGGAGATGCTCACTTGCTCATCCACTCCCACCTGCCAGGGACAGAGGTGGTCCCCATCCAGACAAGCACCTTGGACAGTGCCTAGGGGGGGGGGGGGGGGGGGGGGGGGGGAAGGTCCAGCTCACCCAGCTGGAGTCCCTCCCTCCTGCTCAGCTCAGTGAGGAAAACATGGGTAACCCACCCCACCCTCCAGATAGTCCCATCCCTTTATGCCAGGGGAACTCTGCAGGGCGGTTCCCACCAGCCTTTCATCCCTCTAGCTTCTGTCTGCTTCCATGAGGCCCTGAGAGCACCCTGTCCCCTCCCTCCCTGTTTCCCATCTTTGTGCGAGCTCCAGCTGCCTTCTCTTTCACACGCCCCTCTTTGCCCTGTATGGCTTTTCTGTGGGTCTATGGCCGGCAGGTGCTCCCAGCTTCCCTCATCCCCGCATTCAGTTCAAGGTCAAAGCCCAGGCTGCCCCAGCCCCACCCCTGCTGAGTGGGAAGACTAGTACAATCCAGACAGGGGCTGAGTACCACCTATCCCTTGCCTCTCAATTTTCTCATTGGTAATTCGGGGGAAAAATACCTAAAGATATGGCACCTGGATGGTTCAGAGTGCCTGAATCTTGATCACAGCTCAGGTCTTGATCTCAGGGTCATGAGATCAGGCGCTACGTTGGGCTCTATGCTCTAAAGTAGGCATGGAGCCTACTTTAAAAAACAAACAAACAGAGAGCTATGTTGTGACACTAAATTAGAAAAACAACCTATCTGGTGTATAGGTCAATATAAACGATGGGAACAAATGGATAAATAAATGAACAAACTCTTGAATTGCTCTAACTTCTTCTTTTTTTTTTTTTAAGATTTTATTTATTTATTTGACAGTGAGAGAGACAGCCAGCGAGAGAGGGCACACAAGCAGGGGAGTGGGAAAGGAAGAAGCAGGCTCCCAGTGGAGGAGCCTGATGTGGGGCTCGATCCCAGGACTCTTGGATCACGCCTGAGCCGAAGGCAGACGCTTAACAACTGAGCCACCCAAGCGCCCCTTGAATTGGCTCTATTTTCTTAAAACAATACCAAAACCCTAATTAGCAAACCCAGATGCTCTGTTGCTCATAGCGTATTGCTGGGCACTCCTGATGTGGGCCCCATCTCTCCGTCTTGGAGTCCCCACGGACAGGATACACTCGCAGAGGCATGCCGCCCAGAGGAGGTTGCTTAGGGAGGCCTCAGAAAAAAGTGGGAGGCTAAGTCAGGAGTCAGGATAAGGAAGGCCTGGAAAGTCCCCATGGGGCTTTCTCCTACTTTGGAGGGTCTAGAGCAGAAGCCCAGGACCCACACTGTGTGCGGGACCCAAGAGACTGCTGCTTGAGGGGCCTCAATCCTTCCGCTTTCAACAGGGGCTCCCCACAGGGCCACTGCCGGGCCGCTGCCAGCCCACACGCACCGGGCAAAGGAACCTCTCTGGGCAGACAGAGCCCTGCGCCAGGACGCCTGACTTGGGAGCAGAGCATATACTGGATTTTAGGGGCTAGATACCATTTCGGCTGGACACCCTTGTGCATTGCCCAACCTGCAACTGGCAGGGACAGGGACACCCCCCCACCCCCCGTCATAACTCTGATGATGGTGGAACAGCTCACGTTTCTCCAGGCAGACTTCCCACCCAGCAGCTCCCCGTGTGCCCATGGCCTCCAGCTCCCCAAGCTGGACCCCCTCTCCCCAGCCCCTCAGCACTGACTGGCACAAAGCAGAGTCGGTGTTAGACTTTGACCAAGGGTCAGGTGGATGAGGAAGATCGACATCCCAACTCAGAACAAGAAAGGCAGACAGGCGGTGGCCATCTTGTTTTCAACCCCTCAGCTATTTCCTGTCTGGCCACACCCCACTCAGGTCACAGCTTGCTGGCATCTTCTTTTTGGGTCCTCCCTTCCCCCTTCTGAAACGCTTGTCCTCCTGTTCTCAGCAGTTTAGCCCTCCGCCCCCACCCATCTGTGCAAACCAGATATGGCTCCAGGTTTCTGAGCCCCGCCAGGCATTTTGCTAAGCTGGGGGCACCTAGCCACCCCGGCCACAGCACCCTTCAGCTGTGGCTTACCTTCTCACAGCTTCCCCCATTCTTAGGGCACCCTTGCTACCCACATTAGAGAAATGCACAAAGAATGATAGAAAGTTTTTTTTTTCTTTCCCCACAAGTCTGATCCATTTCCCATCTCATCATTTTTTCATCTGTTAAAGCCAATCTCAGACACTTTTAGGACATGAGCACGTGTCACGAGTTTATCATAAACCAGTTAGCAGAGGAACCAGTCGAGGAGAACAAAACACAATAGATTCCTCCAGCATCCTGGAAGACGCTGTGTAACGAAGTGATTTGGAGCACAAACACTGAAGCCACACTGCCTGGTTTCAGTCCCACTTTTGCACCTTTCTAGCTGTGCGACCTTCCTTAATTCTCTGTGCCCCAGTTTCTTCACCCATAAACGATGGAGGATAATAGTACTTTCCTCACAGGGTTGTTGTCGAATTAATTAAATTTAAATTTAATGAATTAAATGAATTAAGCTTTGAAGCTCCTAGCACAGTGCCTGGCACAATAAGCATGATAAGAGTGTCCGCTATTATTATTATGAGCAACTTTATATAGGGGAAGAAACAGGAAAGTTAGATAAGGTTGTTTAATTATGGACAGGTCTGGGTAGCTTTGCAGGACCGCAAAGCTGCTGCACGTGTATCAGCTGCATGGGTTAAACCTGACTCACACCAAGCAGGACTGTCCCTCGGAATCGCTGGGTGTGGGCCGCGCTAATCAGGAACAGCAGCTGCACTTTTGGTGTTGGGTGGTTTTTGTTTTTTGTTTTTTGTGGGTTTTTTTTTGTTTTGGGGTTTTGTTTTGTTTTGTTTTTTGAGTCTTTTGTCCCCAAAACTGCAGCCTGTACCCTTGAATAATTATCAGAAACATCTTTTAATCAAGCAGAGCCCGAGGGAAGAGGAGGTGGCAGAGAGAATGAGTGAGCCGAGGAGCCTCTCCCATCACAGCCAGGTGGTGCTGGCAGGGCCGGTGGAGGGCTCCGTTGCCACAAGGAGACGGCCAGGAGGTACTGGGCAGTGAGGACGGGGACTGGGCAGCTGAACAGCTTGTCTGTGGTCCTGGCCATGGAAACAGCTCTTAAGAGCCAGCCATGGTTCCTGGCCACTGGCCACACTGTCTTCTGAACCCTTGGCCTGTGGGAAGCTCCTTGCCTAAGTTCCCAGAGCCCTGGCAGGCCCCAGAACCCTCTGCCCAGCCTTGTGCTGGCCTGAGTGTCCTGTGGAGGAGGGGAGGCAGGACTGCAGGAGGACCTAGCCAGGCTGCGCTGAAAGCCAAGAGGGGTTTGGCAGCATCCCCGAGGGCTGGCACAGTGCCTCCTCCTTCTCCACCCCCCACTGCTGAAGCGGCTCGGGACCTGACACAGAGCATTCAGTTCATAAAGCCTTGTGAGGTTGCCTGGTAAAAGTAAACCCAAAGACCCAAGGTTACCTGACATTTAGTAGTTCTTTCCAATAGAAATATAACACCAACCACATATGTCTTTTTTAAGTTTTTCTAGCAGACATGAAAAAAGTAAAAAGAAACAGGTGAAACTAAGTTTAATAATATATTTTATTGAACCCAATTTATCCAAAATATGATTTCACATGTAATCAATATATGGAGTTATTGATGATATATTTTACATTCTTTTTTTCCCCAAAGTTTTATTTATTTAAGTAATCTCTATACCCAACGTGGGGCTCAAACTCACGACCCTGAGATTAAGAGTCTCATGCTCTTCCCCCTGAGGCGGCCAGGTGCCCCTATATTTTACATTCTTTTGTTTCATGCTGTCTATGAAATCCTGTGTGTGTTTTACACTTCTTGCACTTATCCATGTGGACTAGCCACTGTAGGGGAGGAAAAAAAATCTCCTCTACCCTCAGAGGTGCAGTTGCTGGGGCCTACCTGAGAAAAAAACGGTATTTCCTATGCAAGAGGAACCAACCAAGGAAGCAGCAGTCTCCTTGAACAATTACAATTAGAAGTTTACATACCTTAGCAGGGAAAAGGGAGTGGGGAGAAATAGTTCAATGAGAAAAACAAATTGATTTCTTTAGGAAACACAAATGGGTTTGTAGAACATAAGAAAGATAAGAAAGTTTGTGATAATCTTTGTCTATACAGGTATGAACCATCTCTCATCTTCTTCCAGGCTGCAAAACTCTCTTCAAGAGGGGATTTATGTAGTCTCGCTTCCCAGAAGTTGATACTTTTAGCCAGATAAGGGAAGCTCTGAGGACGCTTTTCTCTGCATTGGTTGAATCTCAAATGTCTTAGAACAATCATGCCATCTAGGGGTCTGAGAGTGGGTCCTCACCCCACATTCCAAGCGCTCAGTAGCTACATGTGGCTAGGGGTTTCCTTATTGGACAGCACAGCTGCCGAATCTCCAAATCGTGGAGCCCCAGGACTGGGCAGCCCCTGGAGATTCTAGCAAGCACCCTTTCCACTGGCTCCCTGACCAGCTCTGGCCCACATTCTGCTTGAGCATCTCCCAGCACGAGGTGTCCCTGCCTCCTTAGGCAGCCTGTTCCTTTCGGGCTTCAGGGGGGAAGCTGTTGATGTTGCGCGGAAAACTCCCTCCGGTTTGTGCAACCCAATGTATTTTCCAAAGAGCTGGCACGAACCCGCTGGGAGGGTGGCATGCTGCGACTATGTTTTTCATTTTACCCAGAGGGTCTGTGTCCGCAGCAAGTGGGGAGAGGGGGATGCTAGGATACTACAAAGTCATCTGTCCTCTGCGCGGCTGAGTGCTGTCTAAGCCCTTGGGGGGGGGGGCCGCGACTGCGTTCTGGGTCACGTGGCATTGCGAGCACCTAGCTAAAGTGGAAAGCCCGGCGAGAGTCACAGTCCATCCCAGGGGTCCCCCTCGCCCGGATTCAGGGAGCATCTCTCCGTCCCCTCGGCTGGGAGCACACAGTCCTAACTCAGCCCCCTGATTTCAGATGAGAAAACTGAGGCGCAGTTTCTGCGCGGCCGAGGGCCAGCCCCTACCCTCGAGCCTAACCCGATTTCCACCAAGTCCCAGGGGCCTCCGGAGAAAGCGCGGAGGCCTCCCTGCCCTGCGGTCCCAGGCAGGCGGGCGCCTCGCCACCCTCTGCTCCTCGGACACCGGCGGCGGGCGGGCGGGCGAGGGCCGCGGGGACCTGGCCGCCGGGGCAGGAAGCTCCCGGGAACCGTGATGTAACTTGGCGCCTGGCTTGCAGAAGAAGCCCCCAGGCGCCTTGGCCGCCTGTTTACCCCAGCGCGCACAGGGCGGGGGCGGAGCCATGGCCGCTCGCCCCGCCCCGTAGCCCTGCCCTCCGAGCCCGCCCCCCTCGCTCTGGGAACGCTGCCAAGTCCTGGGATATCCGAAAGTCCGGAGTTCCAGGAGGTCGCTTGGCGCCCCGGGGATTGGTCCTCTTTCCGCCTGAGACGTCCTAAGACCCGGAGCAGTGGCGGCGGCGACTCCGAAAGGGTCTGAGCCCCCAAAGCCACTCAAAAAAACATTCAAACTAAATAAAAGCCGGAGCTTGGTAGGCCCACGCAGCCTCAAGACAAGCGCCCTCCATCTGAACACGGTGGTGGTCTGCACTGCGGTGGTGGCAAGTCCCCTTATCTCTTTGGGTCTCAGTTTTCCCAATACAGTGCACTGCTGTGACAGTCTCTGGTTCTAGGCATTGTGGGGAGCACTTCTTTGGGCCCTCCAAGAGTCTGCCTAGGGGGAAAAAAAGACTCCAGCTTTTCCCAGGGGCTCTTTCTAATTTTACTGGGGTGGATAGGGAGTTTGCTCTTGCCTGGGAAAAGTTGTTGACACACTGGAGGGTTGAAGAGCAGAACCCTCGGGACTGGGACTCAAGGTGGCCTCCAAATTCTCTTGCTGCAGCACCCGGTTCCCAGCC
>NC_048226.1:29342485-29363244 GCF_002007445.2 Ailuropoda melanoleuca
CCCCCCCAAGAGGCAGAAGTCAATAACAAGGTGTGGCTGGATGACAATGGATCTGGATGGAGCCCAAAGTTGGGAAAATGTGGATGCCAACAAGAACCCCAGCAACTGTGGCCAGTATCCGTTGCCAGGATTCTCCCACGCCGACTCTCAGTTCCCTGGTGAGGCAGGAGAGCTGAGTCCAGATGAGGAAACTGATTGAGCCTCAGACAAAGCAGGGTAGCCCCAGGTCACCTGGCGAGTTAGTGACAGAGCTGCAACTAGGATCCAGACTTTTGTTTCCCAGTCCTTCACTGTCCCACTCCTGAGAGGGCAAGAGCCCTGTGATAGGAGCAGTGCTGGACAGCTTCCCGGACTGGACATCGAGGCAAGGCATGAGTGTCAAGACTAGGAGAGGGTGTGGAGCTGGAAGGGCTCCCTGAGCTGGGAGGTAAGAAGAGAAGAGAGGTTCCTCTGGAGAGGGAGCAGCCCAGAGGAGCTGTAAGAGGCAAGGCTGCAGGGGTGGGGGGGTGGTGTCTGACCAGAGAAGATGGTCTGGGGGTCGGTCAGTGACTAGCAATTAGTCCAAGCCCACAAGGCTCAAGAGAAGTCCCTGAGTAGGGGTTGGCAAACCCAGCGCAGGGTGGAGACTATTGGCATTGGGTGTCAGCTATCTGGTTCTGTCTCCACTTCAGGCTCTCCCATTTCCCAGCCCTTTTGCATATTCTCTTCCCTCTGTGGGCCTCAGTTTCCTCATCTGTAAAATGGGGGTCAGCTCTCTGTTTTGCTCATGGCTGAGAACGTGCTTTGTGATAGGACTTTACATACTTATGGGTGTGAGAAGCTCATATACAAATATGACAAACAGAATGCGGTCAGGGGAAACTCCTTCAAGGGGCTTCTCCCTTCTCTGGATTCCCTGGCCCCAGAGGGAGAGGCTCCATACACTTGCTTTCCCCAATCCTGCCAGCATGTCTGGGAGGCCTCTGGGCTTAGCAAATATTTGTGCCTCTGATGTAGTCAGTGGCTGCTGGAACGTTCTGTCCTGCTGCTCATTTGTCCAGGCCTCTGCCTCAGGCTGTGAAGATCCTAGAAGAGGACAAAACTGCAGGGTTGGGACTTCCGGGTTCTTCCCCCAGCTCCCTTCCTGCCTGAGCAGGGACAGGGGCCGTGTGGCTCTAATGAGCCTCTCCCAACAGCTAGGATTTTGGGTCCAAACGTGGGCTCAGGAGCTATCCTGCTGTGTGGTCATGGGTGAGTCCCATTACTTCTCTGAGCTTGTTTCCTCATCCCCATGACAGTGGTGAAGCGGTTTGGGTTAGTGCCTGGCACTGAGTAAGCCATTTTCTCCCTTATCCTTCCTTCCATGGCTCTGCACTGTCCCCATAGAAGTTTGGTCAGAAAAAAGAACAAGAGGAAGAAGTTTCCAGTGTTATTTAATGCTCTGTGCAATGGCGTGCTAGTAAATGTTTAACAACCAGCTCTAAAAAAAAAAAAAAAAAAATTCCTGTTTTGCAGCATTTGCCTGATTTCTGTATTGTTAATATTATCACCATGGCTCTTTCAAGCTTCTAACATGACGTCACTGATCATGGCACTGGGAGCCAGCGAGAGCTGGCCCCAGCACAGCACTGCATACAGGATGGGCTCCGTAATTTGCTAGGCCAAGTGCAAGATGAAATTACAGGGTCCCTTGTTCAAAAAGCAGAAGGAAAGCTTTTTCCTTCTTTCTGCGATTTCTCTCTCAACCCCATCTAATGTTCTTTTTACTTATTGAACGGTGCACTCCTTCCCGTGCGGGGATGCTCACAGGGCCAGCGCGGACCTCCCAGGAGGGGGTGGAGGTGGCCGAGCCCCAAGACCACCGCTCACATGGGGCCCACCGACTGCTAGGTTGCGCCTCCTGCCCGCCACCGGACAGACGCCCCAGGAAGTCATGTCGGGCATCTTCCGTCTCCGCAGGCCTGGGGTCCGCACCCAGGTCCCAGTCTCCAGGACAGGATGTGCTTTGGCAGCCAGATGGGAGTGGGAGGGAGGCTCACCCTGTCCATGAGCTATGCCGGGCGCACCAGAGTGCTGCGTTCCGGAGCAGGGGGCAGGACGGCCGGCGGCGGCGGGGTGCGGAGGGGCAGGAGCCCCGGCGGCCCGGGGCGCCCAAGGGTGAGTGAGCGGCAGCCAACTCCTCGGTCCAGGGAGGCAGGGCGGCGGCGGCGGGACGTGGGGCCCGCTGTGAGCAGGAGACTCTAAGCCCCCGGCCCAGGCTCCATCACCGCCGCTGGCCTTCGTTTACACGAATTCAAAGATAAAATGGTGAGGAATTCCGAAATGCCCATCGACCCCAGTGCATTGAACCCTGGGCCCTCGGCTCCGACCCTGAGTGTTTGTGTCCGCCAAGCGATGGGCCGATGACCCCGCAGGGTCCCTGAGGAACTGCAGTGTTACTTAATGCTCTCTGCATTGGGAGATGTTTGGGGAGATCCTGGGGGGAGGAGAGGCCAAAGAGCTTCCCAACCCCTCCCCCCTCAGCGAGAAAGCTCCCTCACTTGCGAAGGCACTTGCACGGCATTGCAAGTGGACAAGAACTTGTTAAACAAACAAAGATACTGTTTTGTTATGGAATGCTGACCGCCAACTATTGGCCTCATCTCTTCCATTTGCATTGTGCTGCTTTGCTCTTTTTTTTTTTTTAAAGATTTTTTAATTTTTTAATTTTTATTTATTCGACAGAGATAGAGACAGCCAGCAAGAGAGGGAACACAAGCAGGGGGAGCGGGAGAGGAAGAAGCAGCCTCATAGTGGAGGAGCCTGATGTGGGGCTCGATCCCATAACGCCGAGATCACGCCATGAGCCGAAGGCAGACGCTTAACCGCTGTGCCACCCAGGCGCCCCTGCTTTGCTCTTTTTGAAAATACTTTCTAAAAATGTGCCTTTTGGGGCGCCTGAGTAGCACAGTCGTTAAGCGGCTGTGATCCCGGCGTTCTGGGATGGAGCCCCTCCTCCGCTGGGAGCCTGCCTTTTCCTCTCCCACTCCCCCTGCTTATGTTCCCTCTCTCGCTGGCTGTCTCTCTCTGTCAAATAAATAAATAAAATCTTTAAAAAAAATTAAAAAAAATAAAAATGTGCCTTTTGCTTCTCAACAAATGAGAGATAACATTTCAAGCACCCTATTCACTGCCCATCTGGACATGTAATTGGTTGCATTCACCGGTCTATGGAGCATCCACACTATAAAACTTTTCTCTATACTGGTATTTGTCCTGGGGATTGAAGCCAAATATTGACCCAGTTTTAGCAAATTTAGAGCAGCAGTTTCTTGGCTTAAAAAGTATTTCCATGTATCAAGAATGGTCATTTGTTCCCTTGAGGGGAATGACCGTGGTGTCCCAGGCGGCTACTTCCTGATAGAGAGGATTTGGAAGAGGCACACTTCATACCACACCAGCCCCAGACCAGGGTGGTTTGGGTTCAATGTCGCAGGCGTGGCCAGAGGCTCCAGGCCAGCTGCTGGAGGGGGCGTCTCCCCAGGGAGGAGGGCCACACAGTGTGGGCAAAGCATGACGACCCAAGTTCAGCCTGCGAGCTGTGTGCCCCTGAGCTCTGTCTGGATGCTGACCCACAATGGGGGCCCGAGCTCAGGCCTCTAGCTATCAGGCTGTGCTGCACTGAAGAGGGGAAAGGGCTTGACTGTTCCAGCTGGTCACATACACACACACACACACACACACACACACACACACACAACTATCCAGACAGGAAGCCGCCCAGGACCCTTAGCCTGAAGTGTGTGCAGGGACACTGGCCACAAACCAGTTTATAGCATATGGAGAAAACCTGTCTGATTAAGGGAAAATGGGCACCCCTCTGACATGTTCTTCAATAGGCTTTCCCATAGAAATTCAAACTACAGAGTGTTTTGAGTCTACCCCAGGCCCCTCTTACTCCTTGGTGATCTTGGGCAAATCCCAGAGCATTATCCAAGCCTTAGTTTCTCCATCTGTAAGATGGGAAAGTGATGCCTACGTCAAGGTTGTGGTCAGGATTAAACAAGATGCATGCATGTATATTCACGTTTATATGCCAGACACAAAGCTGTTGCTACAATCACAGATGGTAATAGGGGTGCCTATTAGGCTTATTAGCAATCAAATGGTAGAGACAGGGTCTGGTTCACCTCCGGGTCCCTGGTGTACAGAAGGTGATACTGGGGAACGTGAATGCCATTGCTGGGCCTGGGCTGGGCTGGGAGAGGGCTTGTGGAGGTGTGGTCATAGGCCCCAGAAGGAGGAGGTGTGAGTGAGCTGTGCTGGGCCCCTGGTCGCCTTGCTCCCCAGGAAACGGTCAAAATTGGAATAGGGGGACACGAAGGTCAGCCTCGGTCATTTTACAGGTGGAGAAACACGGGCCAGCCTGCGGTGGGCGCAGTGCACTCGTTCTACTGCTTCTCAGGAACTTGGGAAGCCAAACAGCGTCTGCAGATGCAGGCCTCGGGCTTGCTGCGATTCCCTCAGCAATCGGCTTTACTCCTCTTGTGTGGCTCTCCGCCAGCACCGGGCCACTCCCCGCGTTGAGAACTGGGTAAAACGCCTCATCCCAGGCATGGATCTCACCACCGAGGAACTTGGTGATGAGCCGCTAAGTACGGGCGATTTCATTCCAACTGACGTGAAACTTGACCAATGGGAAATAGGGGATGGGAAACAGCCGGGAAGATACATTCTCCCTCCCTTGTCCCTCCTTGGACTGCTCCAAGGTGCCATTCCTCCTTGCGCCCCTCCGGCCACATCCCCACACAGAGCGCCCAGCCTGCTTGTCGGGAAGCTGCAGGCAGCACCAGCCACAGCTCCCGTGTTGCAGCCCACGCTCCTGTCCCCCTTCCCTTCCCTTCCCTTCCCTTCCCTTCCCTTCCATCTCCTCCATAAAGTATTAGCACCTTAGGCCTTGCATCAAACTCTGGTTTTCAGAGGCCCCAGGATAAGATGGGTAGCATTTCTACATTATTCACATTTATGATATAATTATTCAGCATAAAAATCCTAAAGTAGAATTACTCCATCTACTCAGATAAAAGTCTCTGCGAATACGTCTGCCACACGTACACATTGCTTTAGGACGGAAGGAAAAGGACCACAGGCTCTAGGTGGATGCCCGTGGTGGTCTGCTTTGCTGGTATAGATGCTCTCCCTTACTAACTGTGGTGCTGCCTAGAATGTTCTTCTGCGTCAGCTCCGGTGTGAAGCTCTTCATAGCAATACACAGAGTCTCCTGATGTCTCATGTCAGCAGGGGGGAGAAAGCTCAGGGTTCTTACACTGGCGGTGGAGAACTCCCCCTTCCCTTTTAAAAAGATCTTATTTATTTGGAGGGGGAGGGGCAGATGGAGAGAGAATAGACTCCCTGCTAACGTAGAGCCCGACACATAGGGCTGACGGCTCGGTCTCACGACCCTGACATCATGACCTGAGCAGAAATCAAGAGTCGGACACTTAACCGACTGAGCCATTCAGGTGCCCTGAGAACTCCCTTTTGTCATTTTTTTCCTGTGTGGAGTTTTTTCCACACCAACAACCAATCTTCCAACTGGGTATCCAACAAGTCGACCCAGTTCTGACACTGTCTACCTAGAGTTAGTGTCAGATCTTTCAAGTTAAAGGGCTCAGTCCCACAAGACTACCCCCACCTCAGATACCAGTTGCAATTGGTGTGTATGGGCTCCCCACACTTCTGCTGGACTGACTACAAACTCAGGAGTTCCCACAATCGCCCCCACCCCCCAGGTTCAAGAACTTGCTAGAATAACTCACAGAACTCAGGAAAACACTTGACTTACATTTACTGGCTCATTATAAAGGATGCAAAGAAATAGTCAAGGGACTCCTGGGTGGCTCAGTCATTAAGCGTCTGCCTTCGGCTCAGGTCATGATCCCAGGGTCCTGGGATCAAGTCCCACATTGAGCCCCACATCGGGCTCCCATGTTCAGCAGGGAGCCTGCTTCTCTCTCTCCCACTCCCCCTGCTTGTGTTCCCTCTCTCGCTGTCTCTCTCTCTCTGTCAAATAAATAAATAAAATCTTAAAAAAAAAAGTTTTTATAATTCAGTAGCCAACCCCACCCCACTCCTCCCAGGTGAGGGTGGGGGTAGGGCTGAAAATTCCTGCTCTTTAATCATGTATTTGGTGTTTCTGGTGATCAGCCCCCATCTTGAACTATCTGGGGACCCCCGCCACCCTAAGTCACCTCATTAGCATAAATTCAGGGATAGTCCAAGAGCTTGTTATGAATAACAAAAGACACTCCTATCTGGAAGTTTCAAGGGATTTAGGAGCTTTGTGCCAGGAATATATATAGTGTAGATATTTATTACATACATTATGTCACATAGAAAATGTTTTTTTAATCTTCCCACAGTTCCCCTAAAGGAGTTGCCATTCATTTCTTCACTGTGATTGGCAATATGCAAATTAGCTAAACTTGAGGTGTTGCTCTCGATAGGACTGACACATATACAGGCTCCAGAACCCCCTCAATCTGCCTATAGGTCTGATAAATATGCAAATTAGGCAATCATCCTACGTTGATGCTAAGATGTGGTCAAACATCACTGGGACTCAATTTATGCACCGATACACTCTACATTTTGAGTATATTCTATATAGTTTACACCCTCTCTTCAGATCTTCAAGACTGAAGACCAGATAGATGAGAGATGAGGCACTGAGACTCAGAGAAGACAAGCAAATGGTCCAAAGGTCCACAGTAAGGCAGTGGCGGAGACAGGTGGCACACCCAAGTCTTAGGGCTTCAACCCACCCAGAGTCCCTCCCCCTGCAGCCAAGGGCTTCCTCCTATAGTATGACATTGCCTCTGTCAACCGTGTAGACAGATCACACTCAAGCTGCTGTCTTCCTTGACAGCTCCAGTGTCTTGGGCCTGAGGACCATCAGAGCTAGGAGGGAACTACTACCCCACTGTGAAGACAAGGAGACTGAGGCCCCAGGTTACAGAGCCAGTGGCAGCAGAGCCAGAAGCTGGACTCACACCTCCTGTGGCCCAGCTGCAGCTCCATAGCCTTGAGCTCTGGATATGACTAAGTTCAAATTCCAGCTCCACCGCATATTCTCCGTGCCTTGCACAAGTTAACCTCTTTATGCCTTAATTTTTGTTTTTAGTAAGTGGGGCTAGCAACGGCATCCACCTCAACGGGGTATTGGGAGGATTAAATTAGATAATGCATACAAAGGCTTAGGATAGGGCCTGGCATAAAGTATATAATCCACGAATTTTACCTAGTACTCTTTTTATTATAATCCTGTTGGGGAGAACAAACTTTTCCCCCACCTACTTAGATTCAGTGACTGAGGACCCATGAGTTAAACTGACAGGATACGAGATTAACAGGAGAAAAGATAAAGTTTACTCATGTACTAATGCTCATAGAAAATGTGGCTCAAAGAAGCAGTTAGAATTTGAGGCTCAGGGGCGCCTGGGTGGCGGAGTCGTTAAGCATCTGCCTTCGGCTCAGGGCGTGATCCCAGCGTTCTGGGATCGAGCCCCACGTCAGGCTCCTCCACTGGGAGCCTGCTACTTCTTCTCCCACTCCCCCTGCTTGTGTTCCCTCTCTCGCTGGCTGTTTCTGTCAAATAAATAAATAAAATATTAAAAAAAAAAAGAATTTGAGGCTCATATATCACCTTATTTTGTTTTCCAGCTTTATTGAGATATAATTGACATATAACGCTGTGTAAGGTTAAGTGATACAATGTGCTGATTTAATACAATTATGTATTGCACAATGGTGACCACCATAGGTTAGTTAATACCTCCAATCACGCTGTATAATTACCATTTCTTTTCTGTGGTGATAAGAGTTAAGATTTACTCTCTTAGGAAATTTCAAGTATATAATACAGTATTATTAACTATAATTACCATGCTGTACATTAGATCCCTGAAACTTACTCATCTTATAATTCAAAGTCTGTACCCTTTGACCAGCATCTGCCCATTTCCTCCATCCTCCCAGCCCCCAGCCATCACCACCCTATTCTCTGTTTCTATGAGTTCCGCTTTTTTAGATTCCCCATAAAGTGATATCATACAGTATCTGTCTTTCTCTGCCTGACATTCTACTTAGCATAATGCCCTCAATGTCCATCCATGTTGTGGCAAATGGCAGGATTTTCTTCTTTCTCATGGCTGAATCATACTCCATTGCATGTATGTACCACATCTTTATCTATCCACCTATCGATGGACACTTAGGTTGTTTCCATGTCTTGGCTATTCTGAATCGTGCTGCAGTGAACACAGCAGTACAGTCTTCTCTTGGAGATCCTGTTTTCATTTCCTTTGGATCTATGCCTAGAAGTGGGGTTGCTGAATCATATGGTAGTTCTATTTTTTTTAAGTAGGCTCCACGCCCAATGTGGAGCCCAACCCGGAGCTTGAACTCATGACCCTGAGATCAAGACCTGAGCTAAGATCAAGAGTCGGATGCTTAACCAACTGAGCCCTCAGGCGCCCCGGTAGTTCCATTTTTAATTTCTTGAGGAACCTCCATACTGTTTCTCAAGGTGACTGCACCCATTTATATTCCCACCAACAGTGCACAAGGGTTCCCTTTCTCCACATCCTCACCCACGATCGTTGTCTTTTTGACGACAGCCGTTCTGACAGGTGTCAGGTGACATGTCATTGTGGTTTCAGTGTGCGTTTCCCTGATCACAAGTAATGTGGAGCATCTTTTCACGTGTCTGTTGGCCGTCTGGATGTCTTCTTTGGACAAATTCTATTCAGGTCTTTTATCCATTTTTAGTTGGATTG
Organism: Ailuropoda melanoleuca; assembly: GCF_002007445.2. Lineage (NCBI taxonomy): Eukaryota > Metazoa > Chordata > Mammalia > Carnivora > Ursidae > Ailuropoda > Ailuropoda melanoleuca. The sequence continues at coordinate 29,351,281 of NC_048226.1, forward strand.
CTTGTGTTTTTTTGCTATTGAGTTTCATGAGTTCTTTATATATTCAGATACTTGCCCCTTGTCAGATATTAGATACCTTCTCGATAGGGGTAAGGGGAAGGGAGTAACGACATTTATGGGGAAAAAAATGACTTTCAGGGAAGATAAATGGGTCTCTAGAATAGATGGGAGATATGGTCATTTTATGATAATATCCATCTAGGTGATTTCTTATCCTGGTCTCAGGTGACAGGAGTCAACCTTCTGTGGTTGTGAGACTCCTGGGCAGGGGATTTATGATGCTTGAATTCTTTGGGGAGGCTCTGATTTTAAGCAGATGAGGGAAAGTTCAGAAAAAAAAGCCTCTCCCTGTATGTGTTGATTCTCAAATATCTTCAGCGCAAAATAATCCTTATGACACAGTGGCATATTTTATACCCCTCCAATCATGCACAAGAGAGGGTGGGGAAGGATGGGTGGGAGATGCAGGCCAAAGCTGGAGGGCACCTTTCGGTGTTCTAGATGACTTCCAGCCTGCCCTCCCTGGCTGAGGTTGGGCCACTTGGGGCCTCTGCTCCTTATCAGAGCTTGCTCACGGCTAAGCTGGAGCCATTCCATTCCCTGTCCCTCTGACCTGGTGCAATGGGGTGGCTTCAGGCTACTCTAGGGAGTCTCACCCACACCTGAAGCTGGAAGGGGGTGGGTGCCTACTGCTGGGCTGGGAAGGGCAGCAGAGGCCACTTCTCTGTCCGGGGAGACTGACTGCTTTCCCTGCCCTCCCCATGGGGTCAGGGTCTCCCAGGTGGAGAAGCAGCCGGGTCCCCCTCTGCAGAGCTGCTCAAGCCAATGGCATCTCAAGCACATTTGACTCTCATGGTGGACCATTCTTTAATACTTCCCTCCTTGACATGGTTGTTCTGTAAAGATGATAAATTGGAACAAATATATTTCATATGAACTAACCTTTGCATTTATCAGACAAAAATTATTATACCTCTTAGCAAGGCACCTGGGTGGCTCAGTCGGTTAAGCATCTGCCTTCGGCTCAGGTCATGATCTCAGGGTCCTGGGACCAAGCCCGACATCAATCTCCCTGCTCAGTGGGAAGCCTGCTTCTCCCTCTCTCTCTGCCCCTCTCCCCTGCTCGCGTACTCCCTCTCTCTCAAATAAATAAAATCTTTAAAAAAATTATTACACCTCTTACTTTGCACAATTTGACTAAGTTTAAATTTTAAACAGAAATAAAACCTCCAGGGCGCCTGGGTGGCGTAGTCGTTAAGCGTCTGCCTTCGGCTCAGGGCGTGATCCCGGCGTTATGGGATCGAGCCCCACATCAGGCTCCTCCGCTAGGAGCCTGCTTCTTCCTTTCCCACTCCCCCTGCTTGTGTTTCCTCTCTCGCTGGCTGTCTCTATCTCTGTCAAATAAATAAATAAAAGATCTTTAAAAAAAAAAAAGAAAGAAATAAAACCTCCAAGCTGTCCCAGAGTGGCGGAATTGAAGGCACTCGAGTTCTGTCCCTTCGTCTTTGCAATCGCTGGGCTCCCCTTGCTTCTGTAGCTTCCACTGTTTACAACCAGCGCCCTGTCCCGTGGGGGCGGGAGACAGGAGTGGCACGGGAAGGGTGGTGGGGACCTCTAGGAATTGCAGATGCACGCTGGCAGCTCTGTCTGCGTGTGTATAACAGGCAATTCTCTGAGGGAACTTGGATGTGCGATACAATATTCATGAATAAGCGGCAAAGTTGCTAATTTGAAGCTTATTTGATTTATTATAAAAATTCAATAGTAATTGTAGCAATTGTTTAGAACTTTGGCCAATCTTTATTGACTTTATTTGACTTCCAGAGAGGAGTGTTTGTTTTATCACTGACATGGTTGAAAACTGCTAACACAGGGTGAAAATAAAGGCAGATAGACTTTATTATTGTTTTTCAATTCTCTGCATAGGATGCCCCCCCTTGCTGCTGCCCTCGAGGCGTACAGCTCCCACCATCCTGAGTTTTGTATACCACTAGCACAGTTGTCCCCACCTCGTGCCTGCCCCCAGGCCCACCAGCTTTCACCTTTGAGCTACAGGCTGACTGGCCACATTGCTGGGATGTCAGGCCCTAGGGCCCAGACTGCTTCCGGCTTTCTCTGGCCTCCAAGACCTCCCCACCCTCCAAGCTACCTCACCCCAAGGCCTGGCTGGAAAGCCTCAGTTCACTTGAGACAAGCTCTCTTAAAGATGGGTTCACGTGGGGAAACTGAGGCTTTGGGAGGGAAGGAAACTCTCCTGAGGGGGAGGCTGAGGGGAAGAGCCTGACCCAGCTCTGAGCCTCAGCGGCGGCTGCTCAGACCCAGGGTGGCTTCCGGGGACAGGAGGAAGAGGAAAGGGGCACTGTGGAGTGATTTGCACCTCATTTGAATGGGTCCCTGCTGCCTCACACCCAGAGCAGGCCCACCTATAGGATCCTCGGACTCAGGGGGATCCCTTGTGGCCCCCACAACCTCCCGTGTGCATTCCCTACCAGTCAACGCCTGTCAGTGCGGCAGCCGGGCCCTCCCAGAGCCTGGCTGTGAAGGAGTTGCCCCTGGGAGAGGCCAGGCTGGCAGCACAGAGGGGCAAGGTCTGTCGATCAGACCCCAGACACCTCACTGGTGCAGCAGGTCTGGGCCCTGAGGAGGGAGGCCCCTCACTCAGCTGGGTCCGAGGGTTCCTAGAGGGAGCTGAGGCCCTCCCGAAGAGTCTGAGGGCCCGGCGGTGCTCTGGTCTGTGCAGGGCAGTAGGGGTTTCCGTAGCAATCCTGCCTTCACCTGGCTGGGAGAATGTGCTGAGTCGTGACAGGAGCTGGGACAGAAACAGACCTGGGAGGAAGCCAAAGGCCAACTACTGATGGCCAGGGGGAGAGGCCTGTCCTGACAACAGGCTCTGCAGGCAATGCCCAGCCTCCACCGCTCCAGCCCCACCCTCTCTCAGACAGGTGGGCTGGGATCAGGGGAGGAGAGAGCCTCCCTGGCCATCTTCCCAGAGTAGTAACATAGAGAAACTGAAGGACTCCATATCAGCAAGTTCCACTTCTGCTGTTTCTGTCCTAAGTCCCATTTATTCACACTCTGTATTTTGCATCTGAGTAAACCAAAGAAGCTATGACCCCACTCCAAGGGGAGACAAGAAAGTTAACCATTGTCTGAGTTTCATCCTAGGCCCCAAACACCTGATAACATCTAAAAGGAACTGGATCCTGAATATGTTCTAGGAGAGTCGCTTCGAACAAACCTCAGGAAACACTGGCATCAACACCCCCTTGGAAAAACACCTGTTGTTCACCTGACACTCACCTGGCTCAGACCCTACCCCGGATTCCGGAAGGAACACGTACACTTGACCCCTTTCCAATATAAGCTCCTAATCCCAAACTGTGGGGAGACTCACTTCTCCTTTTCTGAGTCTCCCAGACACTCCATCTGCTGCACTCTATCACTTACGCGATTCAATAAACTCTGCTCTCACCTCCTCCTGGCTCGCGTTTGATTTCTATCCTGCGCTAAGCCAAGGACATTCTTGGCCATTCCTATTGGATCCCCTTTGGGTCATCGGACCCAGCTAGCCTCTGTCAGTAGGGTCCTGTCCCATCAGGAAGGGCCCTTCTGGAAGCCCTCACAGCTCTGCCTATGGGCTACTCTCTACCTGTACTCCTCCAGTGACAGAAAACTCATGAATCCCCCAGATCACTGGCCTCCAGTTCTGCTGAGAGAAGGTCTTTCTTCTTTTTGAGCTGGACCCCTCCTCCCCGGGACTTGCCTCATTGGCCAGTGGGCCCCGGACACTGTTGTAGGGGCAGACAAGTTTCTCCTTCTTCCATTCTAGGTTCTTTGGCTGGCCTAATAATTAAATTGATATAACACAGGTTAACACGAGAAAAACACATTTCCTAAATACAGGAACCCCATAAAAATAGGAGTCTCCCAATGGTAGTCAGGTAGTTGAGGCTTACATGCTATCCTGAGCTGAGAAGGGGTGGGGTCTGGGACTTCAAAGTGGAGGGAGACAATTCACGGGAAGGGAAGAGCAAATGTCCAGTAAACAAATGCTGGCCATGCCCTGCAGATTATTCCTTCTTTTTTTTTTTTCTTAAGAGGACATGATTTATTTTATTTTTTTAAAGATTTTATTCATTTATTTGAGAGAGAGAGTGAAAGCGAGCATGAGAGGAGGGTCAGAGGGAGAAGCAGACTCCCTGCTGAGCAGGGAGCCTGATGCGGGACTCGATCCTGAGATTCCAGGATCATAACCTGAGCCGAAGGCAGTTGCCCAACCAGCTGAGCCACCCAGATGCCCCAGATAATTCTTTCTGATGTAAAAAGTTATCTCTAGTAAGAGTTCTCTTCTTGGTACAGGCCCCCTATCTAAATTCTTTGAGGCAGTTAAGGAGGAGGTAAAAAGCCCTTCCTGAGTTTGCTGGCCCCAAAATGTGCAGCTCCAAATACTCTACGCGCCGAAGCACATTCTAAGGTGGCATATTCTGTTCTCCTTTATTGTTGAAGCTGCCGGGCCAGTGTTGTGGGGTTTACCTCGCCAGTTCCACTTTATAAGCGTGTCGCTCCAGCCTGCCCAGGCCACCACCTCAGCCTATTTCCCAAGTCTGTTCTGTTTTTTTTACCCCCTCATACTCTCTGGGGCACAGTGAGCTCCCCGTCACTGGAGGGATGCAAGCCAAAGCGAGGCACACGCCCACCAATCAGAGGTCTCCTAAGTGTCAGGGGGGCAGCTTGGGTCCAGACGGTCCTGGCGGTTCCCCAGCCCCAAGAGATTTGGGAGGAGAAGTTGGGGAGGCAGGGAGTTTGGGATCGCGTCACACTCTGGTGGACGAGGCTCAGACTCCGTAGCCGTGTTGTGTTCGTTTTTACCCTGTCCAAACCAAGTGAGGAGGCACCTCCTGGAAACGATACCCTGCAGGCCAGCTGCCAGGGTGCTGTTTGTCTAGGGAGCTCAGGCCTCCCAGACATGCAGAGAATGCAGAAGGCCTGGCCTGGAATAATCCAGGAGCACCTACACACACACACACACACACACACACACACACACACGCACGCACACACGCACGCACACACACAGCCCAGCTCGGGCTCAGCACCTTCCGGGACAGAGAAGGATGCTCACCCCCTGTCCCAACTGCACGGGCCTTTAGAGCCCTGCCTTCTGATCACTGGAAGGGGCCGGGGAGTAGGGCCATGCTCTCCTTCAACTAGACTCAAGAAGAAACTTTCTGAGACCACAAATAGCGACCCAGGCACAGAGGGGGTTTCGGACTCTGGACACACTTTGAAAGTACAAGGGAGACCTAAGGAGTCAGGAATGATAAAGCTACCTGCAAAGTGAAGAACAGGCAGGGCCAAGAGACGGGGAAGGGCGCCCCAGTGCCTGGTAGAGGAACCGAGGCCTAGGTGTGCAGCCTGGGACACACACACCCTCACCGGGCCCACACAGTCAGTCGGGGACCTTTACTGCCTTGTCTCTCCTGGTCTCACAGTAGCCCCCTTTCACAGCTAAGTCCTGTCAGAGACCTGGGATTTAAACTCTGGCCTTTCCCAGAGCCCTTCAGACCCTTCTGGGGTCAAGTTCAACATAGAGTTCTGGGTTTCACATCAGCACTGGTCCCAATCACAGCCTGGCCAGCTTGGTTCTTTCTGCAGGCAGGTCACTTTGAGATCCCTTCAACATGGTTTTCAGCTTCTGGGGTATGGTGGGGGCTCCCCTCCCCTCCCATCCTTGATTCTCATAGTCAACTCACAGTCCTACCTACTTCAAACCTTCTTCCTACCTGTTCCAGCTTCCCCTCCAAGAGGGGCCACGGGCCAGGGAAAGGGTGCCTAGGCCAGCTCAAGGACACTCTGGACTAACAGCTTTTAGGGCATATTTGATGAAATTTGATTTCAGACCCCAGAGGCCAGAACACTCCCAGCAGGGTCTCAGGAGAGGCAGACACGAATCGAGGGGGCGAGATTTCAGGAAGCACTCACCCTCAGAGTCTTACAAGTGCAGGCTTGGCACCGAAGAGTGACAGCCTCGTTACACATTTTTTGTTTTTTTTCACTGTAGGCACCTTGCTGGCCTTACCCTGGTCCCAGCCTGGACTCCAGGAAGAAGGGCTGAGGGGCCCTGTCCTTCTGAGGCAGATAGGCACTAAGTAGAGCTCCGTGGAGCCAGAACATAGGAGTCCCGGGCTGGCTCCAAAAGAAGCCACCAGGCAAACGGAGGCTCTGATGTGAAGGGGAGCTGCAGAGATAGGCATCTGTGTGGAGGGGAAGACAGAGGCAAACAGGGCAAGAGGATACAGAAGCTTCACAGCAGGCTAATTCTGCTTGTTGCCACTTCAAATGCCCCATCCTGCCCTCCTCCCTCCCCTACCCTGAGGCCCACAAAAGCTCCCTTCTGCAAGGATCTCCAGCTCTCGGCTCACCCCACCAGAGACTTAGCCTGCAGGATGCTGGGGACAGGAATGGGAGAAGACAGAAAGTGGTGAGCTGTGTTGTCCTCTTCTTTCCCCTGACCCAAAGTGCCAGCTAGGGTTGGCCCCACATCCCCCTCAGCCTCACTTCCCATAGGAAGCCTTTCTTGACTTCCCCTCACTTCGTGACTTAACTCAACATTTAGTGCAGGTCCAGGGAAGAGGGGTCTGGATGTGGCCTGGGAGCTCTAGAGTTTCGGTGAGTGTTCTTAGGTGACCTGCCTCCCCTATCACACCATGTCACAGCAATCAGACGTGATACCGTGGATGTCCTTCCATCCATCACTGTCCCTCTCAGACCAGCCCTGGGAGAGCAGAGTTTTGTCTCCTGTCCGTGAATCCCCCTTAAGCTGAACCCCCCCTCCTGCCTGTGAGCACCCACAGAAGACCTTATGGAGATACTTACCCCCCACACACACATCCTCCTCAGCCACAGCCTCCCTCCCCCACCCTCTCAGGACACAGCTGGAGAAACAAGAGGACAGGATTTTGGAGAAGTGACCGGGAGGCCCTGAAACCACCAGTCAGGCACCTATGGCCAGGGAGCCTGCCCCAGCCTTGGTGTGTGTGCGGTGGCGGTGAGGGGGCGGATGCCCTCAGGAGCTGCTGGGACATGTGTTTTGAGTGCAAGTCCTCCTCGCTGGGGATGCGCATCTGAAACACTGAAGCTGAATTCCTAACCTGCAGCGACACAGCCTCCCCTTACAAGACAACGTAGCATCACCGGCCCCCAAGAGCTGATCTTCTATAGAGCAAAGGAAGCATGCTGTTCAGCAATTGGCTGACCTTCAGAAGCTGGTCTGTTTGTGGATTGGCTGACTTTCGGCCTTGGAGCTTAGGGATTGGCTGGCTTTCAGGAGGGTTACAGCTGGGGAGTAAGGCTCTTGCTCATTGGCTGGCTCTCAGAAGCGTAGACACTGGAATGAGGCTGCCACGGATTGGCTGGCTCTCAGGGTGCTCAAGGCAGAGGTCTGTGATTAGCTGGGCCAGGTGGTAAAATGGATCTGTAGTGATTTGTTCACAGCTTGGGACTTGGACCCACAAGTCTTTTCTTTTTTTGAGTTTAGAAAATAGAAACTTTTTATTTTGACCTCCACACCCCCTACCCCCACGCTCCTCACTTCTCCGCGCTGCCAGCCGCGCACTGATCATCTGTGCTCAAACTATCCAAAAGTTAGAGTCTGCCCAGCCTGGTCATTCTTTTCTCCAATAACTCTCGGGTGCTCTGAGATACTGGAAGGAAGTCCAAGGCCCTTACCTTCTGGGGCTAGATATGCCCTCCTCAGGGTAACTGAGCCCAGAGCCGGGCGCCCAGATGATGTTTGAGTATTTGTTGGTGGCCATGGCCCAGTTTACCTCCCAGGCCTTCATGATGGGCAAAGGACACCCGGTGGCTGCGGGTCTGCTCTCCACTAGTGACTGGGCAGATGGGGCTCAGAGCCTGCTGGGTGAGAATACAGCGGAGGGACAGGAAAGGGACCCTGGTGCCCAGGTGGGGACGTTCAGAGCACAGCACAGTCTTGCCCATTGCACGCTTAGATAACCACTGGCCCTGAGCTAGCTTCTAGACTTGGGCCTGAGTCCAGAGCAAGGAGAGGGCTGCTGTTAAAGACAACACAAGCTGGGCGGTGCTTCTGTGGAGGCTCTGTCCAGGGCAGGGAGCCAGATGGGCACCAATGGCTTGTTCCCCCCTATTGTTTATAGATGCTGCCTTATTCCAAAGAGGATTGGAACCTAAGCATCAAAGGGGTTGGAACCTGTCAGTCTTCCTCACTAGCACATCCACTGCGTGAATGGATAAATAAATGGAAGGATGGATGAATGGGTGGACGGAGGGTAGGATGAAAGGCTGTAAGGGGATTGTGCGGTGAATTGGGCAGACCTGGTGTAAGCCATACCCTTCCTTTCCTTCTGCTGTAAAATCCAGTCTCAGCACTGGCACTCCTCCTGCCACACACATTCAAGAGTGTGGACCGCCCAGACCTCACCAGTTCCTCATGCCTGGGACCAAGTGTGAGTCCCTCATGACCCAGCAGGGCCCCCCATCCTCCTTGGGTGGTATTTTGGTCCTTACCTCAACTCCACCCCACCCAGTCCTGGACAGCTGAGGGTGTTCTGATGTTCCAGATTAGTTGATGTTAACTGCTTTAGAAAATGGTAGAGTGCCTTTGGGAAAAACAAAATACATTAATTTGGGTCCCAGGTCAGAAAAACAAATTTATATTTGGCTTTAGTCTGGGTTGGTTTTGGCCTTCAGCCACTGATCAGGAGAGCAAGAAGGCAGGGAGGATTGTCTTGGCCCCAAAGCAGAGAAATGGGTTGAAGCCCAGCTCCGGCCAGAATCATATAGGGAAGTGGGCCAGGCCTTCAACCATCTGGACTGTTCACTTAGACACGCATTTATCGAGCACCTGCTCTGCCCTGAATGCATGTGGGGTGCATGTAAACTCTGCCCCGCCCTCCGGGGGTTCAGAGTCTATCGGGGAGACAAATAAGTGAGTAAGGGCTCTCAGTGTAGGGTGATTGGGCTCTGAGGGAGGGAGTGAGCTGAGGGGTTGTGCGAGCCCAGGGGAGGCACCGGCCTTAACTCAGGGTGGAGAGGTGACATCAGAAAGATGTCGTTGGGGGCAGGACCGCTATGTCATTTGTACAGCTGAGGGCAAAATGAAAATGCAAGGCCCCTTGTTCAGATTTCAAGATGACAAAAAGCAGAGCATTCGACCCAGCACAGCGCCCTTCTCAGGACCCGGCCCTGTGTGGACCGGGTCGAGCTCACACCCTGCATCTGGCCTTGCCTGAAGGAGGACACACCCGAGCTGAGTCTGAAGGATGAGTGTGAGCGTGCCAGGGGAAGCATCGTGAGCGACGGTGAGGGCCATGAACGAGAGCAATGTGGGCGAGGACCTGGCAGCCCTGCGAAATTCCCAGAGCCTTGTGTCCTCGGAGCTGGGCCTTAACACCCGTGCAGGGGCCAATGCAGCCGAACAAGGTTTTCCCAGGCCTCAGGGGTCATGTGAGGATGCCAGCTGTCCTTTCTAGGCAGGGGGTGGGGCTGGAAGTGGGGGGACACAATCATTTTAATCTGACATAATAGCTTTCCCACTGAATGGGAATTAAAATGCCCCTTCTATCTTAAGAAATAAAAGAAGCTGCTTTCTCTGATGTATTTGGCAAACAAACAAATATACATACAGAAGTGAAGTGAGAAGCCTATGTTGGTTTCCCTAATTAAAAAAAAATAGTGGGTGCTCTGTGAACTCCCCAAATTAAGGCTCCGACTGGTCATAAAATTCCCTGGAGAAGCCACAGCTGACACCCAGCCAGCCTTGGTGAGAGCCCAGGCAGGCAAGGGACAGGCAAGTCCTGGGAGCTAGGACGGTAAGGATCCAGCTCAGGCCAGGAGCTGCTCTGAGGGCAGCTTTGAAACACAGCAGGGAGATAAGAGGACACAGAGAAACCAAAGCCTCCCCTGATAACCCTCCAGGAAGCCAGCACAGAACAAAACAGAGATAAGGAGTAGACCGCCTCTCTCAAGGCCAAACGGTTTTAAAAGACACTCTTTGGGGGAGGACATCGGGTTGAAAGGCTGGGCAGGCGATAAAGAGATCCCTTGGTGGGGAGCTAAAGAGATAAATGAATGTCTGCCAGCTTGTTTGATGACCTCCAGCAGGACGAGGCTCCTGGCTGGATGGCAGCTGGACACCTCCAGCCCTCAGTTCTGGAATCATCCTCCATGGTCAAGGCTGGGTCCTCCTATTTCAGGCTCCCTGGGCCTCCCCTTTCAGTCTAAAGCTGTTACAGTCTTGTTTTGTTCTAAAACAAAGATAAGTAGACTCTAAGAAATGCTCAGTCAAGTGATTTTGTGCCAGGGAGAGCCTTGGAAGCAGTGTGGTATAATGGAGAGGGCCTGGCCTTGGCTGCAGATGGTGCGCCCGTGCCCTGTGCCTCACTCTCTGCGAGCCTCAGTTTTCTCGAGTGCACGATGAAAACAGTGAACCTGGAAGTGCAGGGCTGGGGGAAGATTAAGAGATGATGCAGGGGCGCCTGGGTGGCTCAGTTGGTTAAGCAACTGCCTTCAGTTCAGGTCATGATCTCAGGGTCCCGGGATGGAGCCCTGCTTCTGGCTCCCTGCTCAACGAGGAGTCTGCTTCCCCCTCTGCCCCTCACCCCTCTTGTTCTCTCTCTCTCAAATAAATAAATAAAATCTTTGGAAAATAATAATGAAAGGAGATGATGCAGACGAATAGTGGGTCAGTACTGCCTTAACCTGGCAGCGGGCCTCTGCCTGGGCCTTGTGATTTGGAGGGCCTCATTCTGGTCCTTCCCTGACAGCTCCCCACTCCGTTGGGACCAACAGTAGAATCCAGCTGGAGCCCACACCCCTCTTCTTGACCTCTGGGTCAACCTCTGGGTTCCCTGCCCAAGCCCGCTTCCCAGACCTGAGCTGGCCTCTGCCCCACCTTGTCTTCCTGAGGGAAGAAAGACCAGCACATCTAGGCCCGAGGAGTGCCCAATTGTGGCTGTTTGTGTAGGAGGACATGGGGAGAGTATGGACAGGAGTTCTGGGGTGCCCACGCACTTGAACCCAAGGCTGCTCATGATACTGGATGGACCCTGGACAGAATATGTTCCAGTCATTACTGTGTAAACCACCCCCCCCCCACAAAACTTAGTGGCATAGAATAAGAACAATCATTTTGCTGTCATCGCTCATGGTTCTGGGATTTGACTGAGCGCAGCTAGGCTATTCTCTTCTGGGGACTCTCTCTCTCTTCTAAAGTTAGGTAGTTAGTTAGTTAACTTATTTATTTATTATTTTTAAAAGATTTTATTTATTCACTTGAGTGGGGCAGAGGAAGAGGGAGAAGCAGAATCCCCTGGGATCATGACCTAAGCCCAAGGCAGATGCTTAACGGACTGAGCCACCCAGGCGCCCAATTTTACTTATTATTTTTAAGTAATCCCTACACCCAACATGCAGCTCAAACTCCCAATCCCAAGATCAAGACTCGCACGTTCTTCCAACTGTAACAGCCAGGTATCCCGGGTCTCTCTCTCTTTTTTAAATTGACATGTAATTGGCATGCAATGTCCTATGAGTTTCAGGTGTACATCATAGTGATTCGATATTTTTCGAATCACTTTCGAATTTGATACGTTATGAAATGATCCCCACAATAAGTGTAGTTACCATCTGTCACCATACAAAGTTATTACAATATCAATTACTATATTCCCTATGCTGTACTTTTCATCCCCGTGAGTTCTTTCTTTCATAACCGGAAGTGTGTCCCTCTTGATCCCCTTCACCTATTTCGTCCCTTCCACACCCCTTTCCCTCTGGCAACTGTCAGTTTGTTTCCTCTATCTATGAGTCTGTTTCTGTTTTGTTTCGTTTGTTTATTTGTTTTGTGTTTTTATTTTTTTATTTTATTTTATTTTATTTTATTTTATTTTATTTTATTTTTTAAAGATTTTATTTATTTATTTGACA
>NC_048226.1:29363402-29386920 GCF_002007445.2 Ailuropoda melanoleuca
GTGTTTTTAGATTCCATATATAAATGAAATCATATGGTATTTGTCTTTCTCTGACTGACTTTTTTCACCGAGCATCATACCCTCTAGGTCCACCCGTGTTGTCACAAATGGCAAGATCTCAGTCTTTTTTAAGGCTAAGGAATATTTATATCTATCCATTATCTTTATCCATTTATGTCAGTGAAAACTTTGGCTGCTTCCATATCTTGGCTATAGTGAATAAGGCTGCAGTGACATAGGATGCATATATCTCTTCAAATTAGTGTTACTTCCTTTTCTTCAGATAAATACCCAGGAGCTGAATTGCTGGATCTTATGGTAGTTCTACTTATAACTTTTTGAGGCACCTCAAAAAATGCACCAGTTTGCATTTCCAGCAATAGTGCACGAGGGTTCCCTTTTCTCCCCATTCTTGCCAAAACTTGTTATTTTTTTATCTTTGTGATTCTAGCCATTCCGACAGGTGTGAGGTGATATCTCATTGTGGGTTTGATTTGCATTGTTTGGATGATGAGTGATGTAGAGCATCTTTTCATGTGTTTTTGGCCATCTGGATGTCTTCTTTGGAAAAGTGTATCGTGAAAACTATAAGGCGTTGATGAAAGAAATTGATGACAACGCAAATAAATGGAAAGATACACCGTGCTCATGAATTGGAAGAATTGATATTGTTTAAATGTCCACACTACCCAAAGCAATCTACAGATTCAATGCAATCTCCATCAAAACACTAATGGCATTTCACAGAGCTACAGCAAAGAACCCTAAAATTTGTATGGAACCATAAAAAGATGCAAATAGCCAAAATATTATTAAGAAAGAAGAACAGAGCTGGACGTATCACACTCTGCTTTCAAACTACACTACAAAGCTGTAGAAATCAAAACAGTATGATCCTGCATGAAAACAGGAACATAGATCAATGGGATAGAATAGAAAACCCAGAAATAAACCCATGCATGATCAATTGATCTATGACAGAAGAGGCAAGAATACACCGTGGGGAGAAGACAGGCTTTTCAACAAATGATGCTGGGAAAACTGGACACCACATGCAGGAGAATGAAACGGGACCACTCTCTTACACCAGACACAAAAATAAACTCAACGTGGATGAACGACATGAATGGAAGACTGGAAGAAACCAGAGCCGGTCAGCTCTCTGATATCAGTTTTGACAATATTTTTAGGACCAGTCTCCTCAGGCAAGGGCAACAAAAGCTAAAATAAGCAAATGGGATTATATCAAACTAAAAAGCTTTTACACCAGGAAGGAAACCGTTGATGGACTGAAAAGGCAACCCACTGAATGGAAGAAGATATTTGCAAATCATACATCCGATAAGGAGTTACTATCCAAAACATATCAAGAGCAAACACAAGGTAATATGAAGAAACCAAACAGCCTGATTTAAAAACGGGCAGAGGATCTGAACAGACATTTTGGGGTCTCATGTGGGTCTCATTGGGGTCTCAGAGAGACGGTGGCTGGGGTGAAAGTCAGCCTAACAGTTTCTCCCTCGGATGCCGGCTGCGGTCAGAGCACCTCTGCCTCCACCGGCATAGGCCTGGGCTCTCTCTCAGCGTGGCAGCTGGGGTCCAAAAGCAAGAGTCTCAAAAATAATCAGGTGGAAGCGGAATTGCCCTTTGTGACCCAGTTGCAGAAGTCACATAACGTTAGTAGTGCTGCCCAAGTAAGAGAAGGGAGGGCGTATAGACTGCCTCTCAATGTGACAAGTGTCAAAGTACATTGTGAGAAGAGTCTAAGGACTGGGGTATACTGTGGCGGCCACCTTCGAATACACGACATGCCACAGAGGAGAAAGGAAGCCAGCCATGGGTAGGAACCTCTATATGGCCTCTTGCCCCAGGCCTGCAAAGTATAAGGGTGGTGGCAGTCTGGTGGCAGCCAGCCCACTCTGATCTAGACATCTACACCTGTATGAACTGTTCTGCTTAAACCAGAAGGCATCTAGCCGGGACCCCAGAGCCAGCCCCTGAGCACTGACTTCGTGAATCCAAGAGCAGCAGCTAGGTTTGGGGCCTTGGCGGAGAGGAAGATTTGAATTAGCCCTGAGGGTTCTTTCTGGCATAAGACTCACCAGGAAGCCCCAATCTTTCCCCTCCAGGAGTGGAGGGAGAATCTGCACATGGCCATGCACCTCCTGTCCTGATAGAGGGCCGGAGTCCTGGGTTCTAGACCTGACTCAGGCACTGTGATAGGGAACAGAAGGCAAGCTGAAGACAAAGCATAATCTGCCGCCCTGCAAACTTCCCCCACACCCCACTCCTGGGTGGGACCTGTGTGACATTCCTCCAGGAAGCCCCCAACTATCTTCATGTTAATGCCTTGCTAGAGGGGTAAATAACCTTAACTTGACAATGGCAAGGCCTCTGGGATCTTGAGGTCCTCTTTAGCATATGAAAGTTCTTTTGAAACCTCCTTTTTTCCTTACCTCTCCCAACCCCATAGTATATAAATCAGCCACCCCTCTGCCCATGGGTCCTGTCCCTGTGCTTTAATAAAGCGCCATTTTGCACCAAAGATGCCTCAAGAATTCTTTCTTGGTTGTCGGCTCCAGATCTCACCCCCACTGAACCTCATCTATATTCCAAAACCCCATCATTTGGTGTCCAACGTGGGGCTTTGAGTCTTTACATCTGGACTCTGAGCTTCCGTGCAAAATTGGTGAGTACTTTCTTTACTTTCTTTACTCTCCTTTCTGGGGCCCTTCAAGGAGTACGGTCTTAGTGGAGCACTTTCATGCCGACTGCTCAGGCTGCAATCCTCTAGCCGTGGCTACTCTACGGGGAGGAGAGAGCCTGCCTTTTGGCTGGAAGTTAGTACCCTGGCCAGGACGGTAATAAGACCCGGNTAAGATCCGGAAACTTGATGCCCTCTCTTTACTGCTGTTCTTATGCAAAGTTGTTTGTCTTGGGCACAGGACAGCCACCTAAGTGACTAGCTCCACCTAAGTGACTAGCGCGGCTGCCAATCTTAAGATTCCCACTCCCGTGTGAGGTTTTCTCCCAATTGATCTAATGTGATCCCCCCACAAGTCTGGTCTAGATGCCTGTGGCTGCAGGAGCTGACCGAAACCAGTATCCAACTGAATTAAAATGCAACAGGGGACCGTTCCCTAGGGAAGTTGGCTGTAAAGACCACATGTGCTGGAATGTTGCTTAGATCATGATGGATTTCCATCTTTACTGCTTTCCCTCAATCTCCTGCACTAACTACTTAAATTACAAAATCGGTTGATTCCCCCTTATAAAGCTTTTCTAGTGTTTTCCATGGGTTTAAAATGGTGGGCTCTGGGGCGCCTGGATGTTTCAGTCGGTTAAGCGTCTGCCTTTGGCTCAGGTCATAATCCCAGGGTGTTGGGATCGGGCCCCACATCGGGCTCCCTGCTCAGGGGGGAGCCTGCTTCTCCCTCTCCCTCTACCTGCTGCTCCCCCTGCTTGTGTGCTCGCTCTCTCTCTCTGTGTCAAATGAACAAATAAGATCTTTTAAAAAAACAAAACGGGGGGTTCTTCAAGGCAAGGTAAGGCATGAACTTCTATGGCTTGACCTTCAAGGCAAGGTAAAATACCTTCAAGGCAGGTAAAATAAGGTGTGACCTTCACGGCACAACCCGTAAAGCACGGGTATTTCAGTCCATGTGCCAGGCACCCGTCTGCAGTGTCGGATTCAATGGGGAAGCTGGGAGACGCCAACATCCCTCCTACAGGGGCCTTTATCGGTGGCTGTGGTCATAGCGATTTTGTTCAGCGGACACCTCGGGTCACTTTGACACCGGGAACCTCTGACATATCCTGCGTGGGACGCCACCCGGGAATCAGGGGGGATTTTCTAGGTAATGGATCTTCTCTTTTCTTCACTTCCCAAGGACTCTCCCTTGGGGTGCCCTTTAACGCACTGGAAATAATTCAGATTGCAAAACTTAGGAAAGGACCGAGCTCCTATAACACTGCATGGCCTCAGTGGGATCTGTCCGTTAGGTCTCCTCTGCAGGAAACAGGGCAGAACGTGTTTGCCTGAATGTGTCTGGCTAGTAAAATTGGATGGTAATCATCTAAATAGGCCTCCTCCGAGTAAACCCACTTGCTGGAGGAAACACAGGCCATCCCTGGCAAAGGGGACTCTGACTCACTCACTGTTCCTCCTAATAGATGTGGGGGCTTCTTCCTCACTCATTTCCTGGGTTAATGTCGATAACTGGAGCCAACTGTGGTTAGTCTCCCTCGGGACGGGGACTCTAAGGAATATTCCCAAGCAGCTGCCGAAACTCCCTTTGTTTCGGGGAAGTTCCGTCTTCTCCGGCCGACATGGACTGCCTATCCCCCTTGTTGGCGGGGAAACATGGCGTCTGCTCCCATGTTGGAGCTGCCGAGCTCTAGAACCGGGAACCCTTTCTTTGCCCTCTGGCGGCACTTTGGCTCTGCTGCCTCCCCCTCCCGCTTCTCCTGTTTCTGCACCACCTTGAGTGCGGCCTGTGTAACTGGCTTCTAGACCATGCTGGGTGCCTCAGGCACCATGGCTCCTTCTCCCTTCACTGTCAAGGAGCAAGAAGAGAACCCCCTGGACCTAACACCCCCACTCCAGATTTCCCCACCAGTGTCTCAGGTAAAAACTGACAATGCAGGATCCAGGGGGAGCAGAATTCAGTATTTAAACTAAGTTAAGTTTGTTGGTTTAATTGATAGGCGTGTCTTTCAAGTTATCAGCACTAAACGTGAAACTTACTCTATCAAGGTTTAGAGGTCAAGGTCAAGCTCATGTTACCTCTGTTGCGAGTTGTTAGTAAAAAGATGACTAAAATGATGGTTAAATGTCTCATCAAAGTTTTCGTGGGTAATTGTTAAAATAGCTTTCAAAGTCTTTGATAACCTGCAACTTTAAAGTTTTGCTTGGATGATAAATGGAATTGAATTCGTTGGACATCTAGGTCTTTTCCAAATAGAATAAAGTGCTAAAGCATTGAGTACTGGACGTAGGTTTGTGCTTTTGACTTCTTATTGCAAAAAACTAATGATATTTGAGTCTGTTGGTAAACATACTTTGTGCTTAACTGATTTCACAAATTTGCCCTCTAAAAGTTTTGGTGTAATAGTTCACAATTGGTTGGTTACTCCTTAGTTTTCACTGGAGACAAAGGTTTCTAAGGAATGCAAAATTCTGCTAAATGTAATTAAGACTGATGGGAATAAGGGAAGCAATGCTATATGTAAGAAAGATATGAGGAATGGGCATACATTTTTGTTGAGGGTAATTTTGTCCTAAATGGGGTTGGTTGTTTGGAAGGAAATGGCTTGGGACAATCTGAATGCAAAAAAAGCTGTAGAAGGTTTGTGAAGGGAAATCTTTGGAAAGGAATTTTAGGTGCGGTCAGAAGGGACTAAGATTGAAATGAATGGACTTTAAAAGTACATTGGTATAACATTGAAAGTCTGCTTTCTCACTGTTCAAAAAGACAAGCTTTCTTGAATTATTGGTCTGCTCTGGATAAGAAATATTAGAGGAGTTAAGTTTTGCTAACAACTGTATAACCCTGCATATTTGCCTTTGGAATCTCTTATTGTCACCTTGGTTAAATAAAAATAATTGTTTTGTAGTGATCTGTAATCCTATTCAGGCATGTGCTGTAACTTTAAGGTTTTAACAAACTTTCCCAAGATTTAAATTGTAAATGAAGTCTCTTTGACTCCTTAGGCCTTTCTATTTGGTGTATTAAGTTACTCCAGAAACACTGGTAAACAAATGATAAGCCTTGGTTACATTTGGGTAAATGCTATAACTATTCTAGAGATGGTATGTAATTCCTAAAGTTTTAATATAAGACCATCACTTAATATTTTCATTATTAAAGTGTTATGTGTCACAGAAATAACCTGATATCCTTGCCAGCTATATTGTAACCTCTCATCAGATGTTTAACCATGTCCATTCTGAGTTTCTCTTTATAATTCTCTCGCAAAATAAGTTCCATCTTCAAGGAGATTCACAAAAAGACTTTAGGACAAACACAGGTATTTGATATCTTTAAGATTAAAACTAAAATGGGTAAGAATTTCCAGAACTAACTAAAACTGCATTCAAACTAAACAAGAAATAGTAACATGGGACTAAGTGAATTGGGAAAAATAATTATATAGTTTTTTGGCAACTCTTGATTGAAACATTGCTGCTTCTCTAATATTTACTCTTCCAGACTAAGGAAACTTTTTCTTAAGATATCTATGACTGACCGAAATGTGATAAAATATTCATTTGTAAGCAATAAGCAGTTAACTTTTCTCTCTACCTGAACCCTCATTCAAAAGGTCTCAGCAAGTATTCGTTCTTCCATAGCAATCAGAACCATTTGCATAAGTTCAGTAAGAATCTTCTTGTAACAGGACATCATTGGAAACATTGGTTATTTTACCAAGGTTTTGACTGGAATGTCATATTTGAGAGAGACACGCATAGACTCAGGTATGACCAAACAGCTTTAAGGAACTAAGGTCGACTTTATGAAACCTGGAGCCATAAAGCCCCTTGGAACTGTTGGCCTGATACCTTGCTTGCAGAGTTCCCAGCAGCCTCACCAGGTGAGCAAAGAATGTCACTTCCTGGCAGGTGCAGGAATCTCAGGATACTTTGGGGACCTCAGTGAAGAGGAATTCGCCCAAATCTACAGGGATTGCAGGCATGTCTGATGGCAAGTACTTGGCTTCTGGCCTGGAGAGGCTACTAAAAGTTCATCCTAGAGATTCCTTATAAAAAGTTCCAGCAAAGCAGATTCTAAAAGATTTATATGATTAATCACTATTCTTGCTGAGCTTATGTAAATGATTAGGCCAAGTTCGTTAAAACTGGACTTGTTTTTCAAGTAAATTAGTCCTAATTTGGCTATCTGTGGAAATGAGGGTTACTTTAGAGAGAAGAATTTATGTTTCACTAACACACCTTTGTGGATGTTAAATTCTAGATCTGATTGTCTGTAAATGTTTGTTGTTTACGTAAGCTAGACAGCTTGAGGTAAACTTCGGAGACATTACCGCAGTAGCTCATGTATGGACAATCTCCTTGTTATTCTGTGGGGATAATAACAGGACCCCATGGGCACATGATTATTTAAACAGCTGGAAAATGGGGTTGATTCCCCATCAACTGTATAACTCAACTAGCACCTTGACCAACTCTATGTGGCTGGGATGACAAAATCGCTCCTTAAAAGCCAGAGCTTACCCCGCTCCGTAGGGTTCACTATGGGCTTGTGGAGATAAGGCGTGACCCCACTTTCCTCTTGATTGGACTGGATGATGACTTGGGGATGCCCTTATCTCCCGAGACAAGTCTCCCCCCTCGCCAGTGATTCCTCATAATTAGGATATTAAGGCTAGACCTCAAACAAAGCGGGCTTCTTGATGGTTTTATTCCTTACGTCCTATTTGTCCAGGAACTACCTCTATTAATGTAAAATTACAAGTAGAGGCTTTAGCCGAGCAGACAACAGCCCTCCTGGTAAAAGGAGCCCCAAAGCTCACTGTGCGACAGTCCCTGACTGTAAGGACTTCACATCAGGTCCAGAGTGTCTTAGAGACCAAAGACCACCAACAGATGATGGGAAGCGGACTTATTAAATAGCAGGCTACACTTATAGAGACGCCTGAAATAATACTTGAAACCTGTCGGACTTTAAACCCAGCTCCGCTTGTGCCTGGACCTGACCATCGTACTTCTGTAGAGAGTAACTATTCAGAGGTTGTTGGTCTTGTNATTGATCTTGTTTAGGCTGTCAACCAGATTTAAAAGATGCCCGTATTGGAAATACAGATGACAGTTGGTTTACTGATGACAATAGTTTCATGGACAAAAGAAAAAGGAAAGCTGGGTGTGCTATAGTGATCACTTGGCAATTGCTGGGCAATTACCAAAGACTTAAAAATTAATATTTATACTGTCTTCAAATATGCTTCCCTAGTCCTACATGCTCATGGAACAGTTTGGAAGAAAAGGGGTATTATCAAGCCATAATTCCCCAATCAAATATGGGTCTGAAATTATTACACAAAGAATGGCCCTCCCAAACCGAGTAGCCCTTGAAATCCTGACTGCACTTCAAAGAGGCCCAGTATTATATGACTGGCTCCTGGCTGGGACCCAATGGCTATACGGCTCTAACTTGTGGCCATGGCTTCTCCCAGGCTGTACTCTGGGTTTTGCCTCCCTCACAGACCCATTATTGAAATGGTTACCAACCCAGTCAACCTTTCAAATTAAAAACCGTGGTGGACACGTTTTGTGCTACAGTGGTACGACCACCTAGCATCCATCTTTGTTCCCTCTTTGAGACTGGAGGGTGTTTGGCACATGGAAGCTCTTACTAAGTACATGGTCAAAGCCCTAAGTGGCACTTGAAAGTAGCATTTCTCTATTAAATGCCAAAGTAATACAAATGCATGATGCAGTTTGACAAAATAGAATGGCATCAGATTTTTTAATTGCTACGCAAGATGAAACTTGTGCCAGCATAAAAACAGAATGCTGTGTCTACACTCCAGATTACCACAATATAGTTCTGGGTTTCTACCTGACATGATTGTTGAAATTGGTGCTTTAAATGATCTCTTTCCTTTAGTGATTGCTTTAAACTCCAGGACTGGAGGAAAATTATCGAAGGTCAACTATCAAAGATCTTCTGTTCAGATTTCTCTTTCTCATTATAATATTAACCTTATTTTGTTGTCGTTTCTGGTGTTTCCTTGCCTAGTGCCAAGACTCCTTCAGTGCCATAACTTCCAGCTAACAGGTGATCCTTTCTACTTAAGGAGATTGACCCCATTGAATTCAGCTGCCTCCCCCTTTTGTAACTCCCCTATACATTTCCCAGCTGACCAATATTGACCCACAGGTAGGGACATCTCTACACCCCTATTTAGCAGGAAGAAGTTACAGAAGATGAGACCTTCCACCTTCAACAACCTTAAAGGTCAAAATTGTTCAGGGGTGGAATGATGAGGGAACAGCAGGCCAGCTGAAGACAAAGCATAAGCTGACACCCTGCAACTTCCCCCCACCCCCACTCCTGGGTGGGTTATGTGTGACACTCTTCCAGGAAGCCCCCAACTATCTTCATGTTAATGCCTCACTAGAGGGGAAAAAACCTGAACTTGACAATGGCAAGTCCTCTGGGATCTTGAGGTCCTCTTTAGCATATGAAAGTTCTTTTGAAGCCTCCTTTTTTCCTTACCTCCCCTCACCTCATAATATATAACCAGCCACCCCTCTGCGCGTGGGTCCTGGCCCCGTGCTTTAATAAAGCACCATTTTGCACCAAAGACGCCTCAAGAATTCTTTCTTGGTCATTGGCTCCGGACCTCACCCCACCAAACCTCACCTATATTTCAAAACCCCACCAACTGTGCAATCCTGGGCCACTTGCCTCTCTTCTCACTCTTCAGCTGTGAGAGGGGAGGGCAGGGCTGGAAGGCAGGCCCTAAAAACGCTGCCCACCGCTCCACAACTAACCCAGGGACCGCAGGGCCTCACGCGAGTCTTAGCATTCCTGTTACCTTCACTAGGAGAACACATCACCCTTTCAGAATACACCCACCTCTACCTCCAGGAGGGCAAGCCTGGGCTCATTTGATGGCCACTATTTCCCCCAGTCAGTGGGGGAGATGGTCGCTGTTCTGGATGTCACAGCCTGGGGCAATTTCATAGGTCTTAGACCTACCTACGTGGCATCTCCTGGGGACTGGGGCAGCCCCTCCCACACCTCTCCCCCTGCCTCCTTAGTCTCAGAGGGAACCCTGGGCTGGAGGAGAGGACAATCAGATGGTTGGCAGGAGGCAGTTTCAGTTTCTGTGGGGACACTGAGCCGGCCTGGAAGGAGGGAAGGCACCTTCACCATAATACGGTGGGGGCTGTTCTCTCCACAGAGAAGAGGGTCAAGGTCATCTTAATCAGATAAAAATTAGGGCCTCAAGCAAGCTGGAGGGTACACTCCCACTCTGGGATCTTTGGAAGGAAAAAGTCCTCCCAGCAGGGAGGAGAGTTTGCTCTCAGGTCCTTAAAAGGAGAAAATTGGAGACAGCTGTGGCTGGTGAGAGCAACTGGCTGGGAGGGAGGACCCATCGCTGTCCCCAACCTCTGCCCAGAGCCAACCCCACCGGGGGAATCCAGACAGCCAGGGGTCCCTCGGGGAGGCCAGAACTGGGTTTCGATGCCCTGTGGGGAGTGGTGGCCAGTCCCTCGGGGGGAGAGTTTGCAGAGACACCAGGCCTGGACAGTTAGCAAGACAACCGGGGCCGGGGGCGGGGGGAGGATGGGGATTGGGGAGAAGTGGGGTAAGAAAGGAGGTTGTGTCCCCATAGGTACCGTAAGAAGGTTCAAGCTGTAAGGGAGAGCTCCCTTCTTTAGGAAGAGAGAGTTATCCAAAGTCATGGCCTTACACTTAGTATCCATCCAAGCCCCCAGTTTGCCTCTGCTCCCCTCCGCCTGTTCAGGCAGCTTTGGGCCTGAAAAGGCACATTTCACTAAGGTGTACAAGCTTCCCATTGGGGCAGCAAGGACTAGGTTCAGGAAAGACCATGGCAACATGGTATGTGAAAAGGGGCTCACCTTGCTTGGGGCATGGAATAGTAATGGTCTGGCCTAGGATTGCCAGATTTAACAAATAAACATACAGGACTCCCAGTGAAATTTGAACTACAGATAAACACTGAATATTTTTTTAGTGTAAGTATGTACCATATAGTATTTGGGATATCCTTATACTAAAAAAACGGATTGTTTATCTGAAATTCAATCTTATCTGGGCTGTCTGTATTGATCTGGCAGCCCTAGGCCTGTCCCACTAGGATCCCCAATAGCCCCTCAGGAGGACCATCCCCCAATACCCAATCCCTAAAGCATGGAGAGAGCCAGGACCCTGGCAATAGAAAGGAGTGGCCTTCCTCCGGGGTGCCCTCCTGAGTTCCTGGCAGGCCTCCCTCTCTCCAGCACCTGCCCCTACTGTCCTGCCTAGATTTTCAGATCTGACACCAGAGATCCTATGGCAGCCTAGGCCCCAGGAAGATGTTTGGCTGTTTGCACTGTATCCTACTCCACTGGGCATCCACAGCCATTCACTGAGCACGGTGGCACTAGCCTTATCTTGAGAGAGTCAGGGGAGATGACTGGGACTGGGGCTTAAAGCATGCTTGAGAGAAAATGGAGCCCGACAGGAGGAAAGCAGCACCTACCGATACATTCTGGGAATTCCGAATCACTCCCTTAGCGTGGCTGCTGTTCTGATGCTGGGTGAGGACCCACAGGAGGCTGCAAGGCAAGGCCCTTATGCCAAAGCATTTGTACTTCACCCTTGGCGGTGGAGAGCCATGGAGGGGAACTTTACCATTTATTTGTTAGTAAAGGTAAAGAAAGAATACAGTACAGAGGGCAGCACTCTCAAAGTGCGGTCCATGGGCCCTGGAGGTCTCTAAGGTCCTTTTGGGAGATCTACAAGGTCAAGATTATTTTTGAACTAATGCTGAGATATTATTTGCCCTTTTCACTAAGTCATCATTTGACTAATCACTCAGAATGGTGGGCATGAGTACCTGAGTGGTGGAGTCAGTTGGGCATCCGACTTGGTTTCAACTCAGGTTGTGATCTCAGGGTTGTGAGATCCAGCCCTGCATCAGTCTCCACGCTCAGTGTGGAGTCTGCTTGGGATTCTCTCTCTCCCTCTCCCTCTGGCCTGCCCCCCAAAATAAATAAATACATCTTAAAAAAAAAAAAAGAATGGTGGGTAAAACTGAACACTGAATTAAGGCAGTGGCACCTAAAGGATGAGTAGATACCACCCCCAAATAGGCCGCTTCAGCATAAGGATTATTGAGACCTGAAGGCAATAGAGAATCAGCAGATACAGGAAGAATCCTTTCTCCTCCCTTTGTCTGACTAAGGCAGGGCATCAACTTTTCTTTGTGGAAGTGTTTTCCCCCACCCCAGAAAGGGAAGAGCCTGTCCTCAACACTGAAGACGGACCACAGACACCAAGATGAGTCTGTATAGACAGACCGTCCTGAAATAAGCCTTATCTTTCATTAGTTCCCTCATATAAGTCCCAGATACTTTCCCCTTTTTTTTTTTTAAGATNCCCTCAACACTGAAGATGGACCACAGACACCAAGATGAGTCTGTATAGACAGACCGTCCTGAAATAAGCCTTATCTTTCATTAATTCCCTCATATAAGTCCCAGATACTTTCCCCTTTTTTTTTTTAAGATTTTATTTTTTTATTCGACAGAGGTAGAGACAGCCAGCGAGAGAGGGAACACAAGCATGGGGAGTGGGAGAGGAAGAAGCAGGCTCATAGCAGAAGAGCCTGATGTGGGGCTTGATCCCATAATGCCGGGATCACGCCCTGAGCTGAAGGCAGACGCTTAACCGCTGTGCCACCCAGGTGCCCCCCAGATACTTTCCCACAGTCCATTGTCCCTTGAAGACCAGACCTCCTTCCTTTGTTAGAATGGAATATAAGCCCTCACATCCAACTGCTTCTTTGAGTCCACTTTTCGGTGAACTCTCATGCATGTAAATATTAATGAAAATTCCATGTCTTGCTCCTACTAATCTGCCTTGTTAGTTTAATTCACAGGCTCCCAGACTCCAAATGTAAGAGGGTAGAGGAAGCGGTGGCTCAGTCTGTTAAGCATCTGCCTTTGGCTCAGGTCATGATCCTAGGGTCCTGGGATCAAGCCCCATGGTGGGCTCCCTGCTCAGTGTGTGTGGGGGGTCTGCTTCTCCCTCTCCCTCTGCTGCTCCCCCTTGCTCATGTTCTCCCTCTCTCTCACATGCTCTCTCTCTCTCTGTCTCAAATAAATTTTAAAAATCTTTAAAAAAAGTTTTTTTTAAAGAGGGTAGAGGAAAATTGTTTTCTCCCCAACATATCAAATTTTATTAGCAGTCATTATAGATCTTCACTATTTGCAATTAAGAAATGTTCATTTATGAATGTCCATGATGAAGCAGTAAAATATACTAATTTTATTAAATCTCAATCTGTGAGTAGTGCGCATCTATTCTGCGCAAAAAAGGGGAAAGTATATATAAAGTCCTTCTGCTGCTTACCAAAGGATGTTGGTTGTCTTAAGGAAAAGCACGTGTGTGATTCTCTGAGTTGCCAGCCGAACTAGCTTTTTTCATGGAATACCATTTTTACTTGAAAGACTGACAAACAAGGGAGATTCAGACTCTGATAATTGGCAGACTCTGTCTCAAAAATGATGTGAAGTGAGGCTCTCAGTCAACAAGAAACAACTGATAGTATTTGTTGCTTATGATAAAATTTGAGCTTCCAAGCATAAGTTAGAATTTTGGAAAATTTGTATCAACCACTGTGAGCTTGACAGCTTCCTAGCTGTGATATTGTAATATAATAAGTAATGTGTGTTTGGGCTTCCTCCCTGTTCCGGGCACAGAGCTCCTAAAATCCTTGGAAATTCTCAAGAGACTGGTTGAGTGGAGGGTCTTTTGTTATTCATAATAAGTCCCTTTCAATGGTACCTGAGTTTATGCTAATGAGGTGACTCTTGCTGGATGGGGGCTGGTTGCAAGAGGAATCAGGCATGTGATTAGAGGGTTGGAACTATTGGTTCCATCCCCTTACTCCAGGGAGGGGAGTGGAGCTGGAGATTGGTTTAATCACCAATGGCCA
This sequence comes from Ailuropoda melanoleuca, assembly GCF_002007445.2. Lineage (NCBI taxonomy): Eukaryota > Metazoa > Chordata > Mammalia > Carnivora > Ursidae > Ailuropoda > Ailuropoda melanoleuca. The sequence continues at coordinate 29,377,098 of NC_048226.1, forward strand.
ATGATTCAATTAATTATACCTACATAATGAAGCCTCCATAAAAACCCTTAGCAAAGGAGTTCAGAGAGCTTCTGGGTTGGTAAAAACATCCATGAGCTGGAAGGTGGCACACCGCCACTCCATGGGGACAGATGCTCCTGCACCGAGGGCCGTTCCAGACCTTGCCCTCTCCCACTCCCCCTGCTTGTGCTCTCTCTCTCCGTCAAATAAATAAATAAATAAATAAAATCTTTTAAAAAATAAAATAAAATAAAATACTCCTCCCTTTTCTAACTGCATATCTTTGTGACCCTGAGTTCTCTTCATATACTTCAACTAAAACAATACACTGCAACAAAATGCAGAAGCAGATATGAGAATCAAGCTGTTTTCTATTAAGCCAGACATTGAAGAGATTTTCAAAAATGCAAAACAAAGCCCCTCTTTTCACTGAAATTTTTTGCTATGGAAAAAAATAGTTACTTTTCACGCACACAAAAAACTGTTCTTTATATTAACATATAATTGGTTTATTGTAGTTATTTTTAAATTAATACATAATTTTTTAAAAAAGTTCTTGGCTTTCTTTTCAAAAAGATTTATTTATTTATTTTGGGGGCGAGGGGTAGAGGGAGAGAGAATCTTAAGTAGACTCCACGCTTAGTGGGAAGTCTCACTTGGTGCTCCATCCCACGACCTGAGATCACCGCCTGAGAGGAAACCAAGAGTTGGACGCTTAACCAACTGCACCATCCAGGCACTTCGAGCTTTAATTTTTAATAGGCCTCATTAACAAAAGTGCTTTGGGGTCTTCAAATGATTTTTGGGAGTATAAAGGAGTTCTGAAACCAAAAGTTTGGGAACCGCTGCAAAACAGGTACAAGTGAGTAAGTCTTCATCTCACTCCTGAATCTCAGCCTACAGTTTGTTTCTCTCCAAAGACAAATGTCTTACACATCCTCTTCTACATTCTTTCTTTATACACAAAGGTACGCACTATTCTGCACCTGGCTCTTTTCAAGACGAAAAAAATAGAGCATAGGAACCAGTCCACATCAGCACATATACAGCCGCGACATTCTTTTTAGTGGCTGCACTGTATGCCTACGACATGAATGTAATGCAATCTATTAAGCCCTCCCTCTGTTGTTGAACATTTGGGTTGTTTCTTTCTTTTCTCTTCTTTTTTTTTCTTTTCTTTTCTTTTCTTTCTTTTCTTTTCTTTTTTCTTTTCTCTCTTTTCTTTTCAAGATTTTATTTATTTATTTGAGAGAGAGAGAGTACTCACGTGAGCAGGGGAAAGGGCAGAAGGAGAGGGATAGGGACAAACAGATTCTGCACTGAGCATGGATCCCAACTTGGGGCTTGATTTCATGACCCTGAGATCATGACCTGAGCTGAAACCAAGAGTCGGACACTTAACTGACCGAGCTACCCAGGCACCCCTCTAATTTTTAGAAACTGATTTAAACAATGATGCAATGAACACCCTTGGAAAGATTAAAAGCAGGTCAGTGATACGATCAGATTTGCTTGTTAAAAAAAGATCATCCTGAACGTGTAAACTGCTGAAATCTGAACAAATTTGGTGGATTGCTATCAGTGTCAGCTTCCTGGTTGTGAATATTGTGCTGTTGCAAGATGTTATCATTGGGGAAAACTGGGCCGTGGGAACCAAGTGAAGGGGATCTCTCATTCTTTCTTTCTTTTTTTTTTTTTTAAGATTTTATTTATTTATTTGAGAGAGTGAGCAAGTGAGAGAGAGAGCATGAGTAGGGGGAGGAGCAGAGGGAGAGGGAGAAGCAGACTTCCCACTGAGCAGGGAGCCCGATGCAGGGCTAGATCCCTGGACTCTGGAATCATGATCTGAGCTGAAGGCAGATGCTTAACCGACTGAGCCACCCAGGCGCCCCTCTATTATTTCTTATAACTGCATATGAATCTACAATCATCTCAAAATAAAAAGTTTAATTAAACAAAAACCTGACACCATCAGGATGACTATTGTCAGAAACAACTGCAGAAGATGAGAAGTGTTGGTGAGGAAGTAAAGAAATTGGATCTTTTGTGCATTGTTGGTGGAAATGTAAAATGGTACAGTCTCCATGGGAAACAGTATAGAAGTTCCTCAAAAAAATTAGAAATAGAATTACCATATGATCCCACAATTCCACTTCTGGGTATATACCCCAAAGAATTCAAAACATGATCTCAAAGAGAAACTCGAACTGTATTTATTTATTTATTTATTTATTTATTTATTTATTTATTTATTTTAGACTCCACACCCAACATGGGGCTCAAACTCACGACTCTGAGATCTAGAGTCACACGCTCTAGACTGAGCCAGTCAGGCACCCCTCAGAGAGATATCTGTACCCCCATGTTCATGGCAGAGCTATGCACAGCAGTTAAATCATGGATACAACCCAAGTGTCCACTGATGGATGAATGGATAAGCAAAATGTGGTATAGATAGTGAAATATTATTCAGCCTTAAAAATTCTTCAGTATGCAATGACCTTGAGGACATTAGGTTAAGTGAAATAAGCCAATCACAGAAAGACAAATACTACGTGATTCCACTTCTCTGAGGTTTCCTGAGTTGCCAAATTAATAGAAACAGAAAGTAGAATGGTGGTTTTCAGGCGCTGGGCTGTGAGTTGCTTAATGGCTATAGTGTTTCAGTTTTCCAAAATCAAAAATCTCTAGAGATTGTTTGCACAACAATGCAAATATACTTGACACTACTGAACTGTACACTTAGAAATGGTTAGGGTGACGGGGCGCCTGGGTGGCTCAGTCGTTGGGCGTCTGCCTTTGGCTTGGGGCGTGGTCCCGGAGTTTTGGGATGGAGCCCCACGTCGGGCTCTTCCGCTGGGAGCCTGCTTCTTCTTCTCTCACTCCCCCTGCTTGTGTTCCCTCTCTCGCTGGCTGTCTCTCTCTCTGTCATATAAATAAATAAAATGTTAAAAAAAAAAAAAGAAAAGAAATGGTTAGGATGGTCAATTTATGTTATGTGGTTTTTACTACAATTACTTTTTTTTAACTTGGAAGGAGGGCTAGTGAAAAAAAAATCACTCTGGCTGCAGCAAGGTTTGGAAAGGGCAGACTAGAGGCAGGGAGGTCTCCTAGCACAGTGTTCCTATTGTCCAATGCTGAGGCTTGAACCAAGGCAGGGCCTGGAGCTGAAGGGGCTGTGATAGATTTGTTCCACTGTAATAGAGTTCTCCATCCACATCTTTGTCATAGTGGATAAAGAATATTTTCCCACTTTTGACTTCGCGTTTGGCCACGTAACTTGCTTTGGCCAATAAATGGGAAGTTTGTGAATCTGACCAGAGAAGGTTTGAAACGTGCTTGCTCAGTAGGACATGTCCTTTTGAGCTGCAGTAAACTGCCCTGATAAGAACATACCCCAGATAGCACTGCTCCTTCTATCCGGGCCCTGGAATGAGTCTCCAGGAACACATCATTTGCCCTGGATAGCCACTGGTCCGAGCCAATGAAAGCCATGTCGAGCACACCTGAACTCAACCTGTAGCTTGGAGCCTCAAGGGACAGCTGACCTACAGACCCATGAGCATGATAATATGTGATTATTGTTTTAAGCTTCTGAGAATTTTTCATTTGTTTGGCTTTGGTATAGCACAAATAATCATTTTATAATGACATTTAGCAGGCTTTTATAACCTCAACCATCATTTGGCTAATAGCAAAGTTTTCCATCCAGCAACATTCAACCCCAAATACAGAAGACTTTCCAAAGGCAGTCAAGAGAGTGCTGAGATGGTTTAAATCCATGTACCTTCATGTACAGACTACAGATGAAAGCAGAGTAGAGAGTCCCAGGACATCGTTTCATAAATGGGAGGGAGTGTAGCACCCTAAGACCTTAGCTCTATCAGGATGGTGGTACAATCTCTATAGGAAAATATGATCAACAGTGCTTAGCATAACCTTCCTGGAGTGACTTGAGTCTGGAGATTGAAATGAATATATTTCTTACCGGTTGGCATTATTTGGTTAAGATGTTATTTGGAATAAGCATTCCTGTGATAATGAATCACTGGCCCTTGCAGGATGGAAGGGGCCCAGAATCGTTAACTTGTCCCCCAGGTTAACTTGCCACTGGAGGAAGTAGTTGGTCTCCTTTGGGAATGGTGTTAAATGAGGGATGTGGTGGACGTGCTTCAGCAGCAGTAGCTGAGTCACCCTTTAGTGGGAGCCTTTGCTGTTTGTTGGGTCCATACATAGCCTCCATCCCTCTGACTGTGGTTACCTCCCTCATGTGTCCTTCAAGCCAGCATCAGAGTGGCCAATGACTGAAGTTGGCTGATGTCAGATAGCCAGGTCATCTTGGTAGTTTAGCACCTCTTCAAAGGTGGACAAACTTCTGAGTTTTGGGGGGGGGGCTGTTTGTTACACAGCCAACAGACTTGGCTATAGCTATAACAGACTAATACAGAAGCATTAAAAAACTTACTGTGAAGGGATGTGAGTGTGGCTTAGTCGGTGAAGCATCTGCCTTCAGCTCAGGTCATGATCTCGGGGTCCTGGGATCGAGTCCCCCATTGGGCTCCTTGCTCAGTGGGGAGTCTGCTTCTCCCTCTGCCTTCTTCTCCCGGTGCCTGTGCACTCTCTCTCTCTGACAAATAAATAAAATTTAGAAAAAAAACTTTTTTAACTTACTGTGGAAAACCTCAGACATATACAAAAATAGTGGAAATAGTATAATGAATCTCTGGGCACCCCTGTGTCATACGGCCAATCTTGTTTCACCTATATCCTCACCCACTCCTCCTACAACCCCTGGATTACCTGAAGCAAATTCAAGACATCATATCATTTCATCTGTAAATATTTCAGTATGCAGCTCCAAAAGAAAAGAAATTTTAAAAATATTACATTATCATACAAAAAATGAATAATAATCCATTAATAGAAACAGCTATCCAGTCAGTTTATATTTCTTCCATTATCTTAGAATTTTCTTTTCTCTCATTTTTTAAATAGCTGTTTGAATTGGGATCCAAATAATATCTGTGTATAGTGTTTGATTGACAGATCTTCAATCTGTAAGTTCCCCACTATCTCTGTTTTCTCTCTCGCAACACCGTTTTGGGGAAGAAATTAGGTCATTCGTCCTCATTGTGTGCCACATTCTAGACTGGGCTGATTGCATCCCTTTGGTACCATTTAATATGTTCTTTTGCCTTCTGTGTTTTCTGTAAATTGAATAAATTTATTTATTTATTTATTTTTAAAGATTTTATTATTTATTCGACAGAGATAGGGACAGCCAGCGAGAGAGGGAACACGAGCATGGGGAGTGGGAGAGGAAGAAGCAGGCTCACAGCAGAGGAGCCTGACGTGGGGCTCGATCCCATAATGCTGGGATCACGCCCTGAGCCGAAGGCAGACGCTCAACGGCTGTGCCACCCAGGCGCCCCCTGTAAATTGAATAAATTTAGATTCAATTTTTTCTGAGACTGCTTCCTAGGTGGTGATGTGTGCTTCCATCAGGAAAACCCAAATCTCTGGTTACTTCTCTTTTTGTGACATATGCACCATTGACGATTACTGCCTAGATTCATGAGGGGTTGCAAAATAGTGATATTTTAACCAGATATTTTCTTTTCTTTTATTAGCAGGCATACTTCTACAAAGTGAAACTTCCTTCATTGATTAGTTAACCTGAGGGAAAGATCATCCACAAAAGACAGGATAAATATTTGATGCTTTCCTTTCATTTATCAGTTGCCTAGCACCCTCCTAAATTGACAAAGGAGTTATTTTTTTAAATATATATGAATCAGTGGATTTGAACATGTTTGATGGGTGTCAATCAATACATTACAGTTATTATTCTCACTGATACTCAAATAATCCTGCCTTTGGTTAGCTCCCGTGTTCTTTTGACACGATCCTGGCAGTGTTTCACAGCATCTCTGGTATGACAGGATGTCTAGGACTCACCCCTTGCATTTCCTGTCCCAACCTTGCCTTGCCCACTTTTCCGAGGCACTTGTGCATCAGTGGCACTTGGTGACTAAGTGAATGTCTGTGGTGGTGAGAGGAGGGTTGACTCAGGTTTGTGACTTCCTGAACTGTATTCACAGTGTTGTCACTGTGAGAGAAGAAGGGGCAGGGTTGGGGTCAACACTGAGGGCAGGGACACCCGGGCAGAGGCATGCCCTGTGGCTCTGTGACTCCACTTGCTACCCCTGTACTCCAACCTGCTTTAGCTACATGCTTGTCAACCCATCCTAGACAAAATGCCGGGTCTGTGGGAGCCATGAGAGAAGTGATAATTGCCTCTGAGAGCTCAAGGTCCAGGTGGAAAGACAAGCGTCCTCCTCCTGAAATAAGGGCTGGGGTCAGGAGACCAAAGTGGTCAGAGAAGAGTTGGAGGGCACGGGGTAGGCGGAGAGGACAGACATCTCTGGCCAACCCGCAAAGCCTTGACTTGAGCACTGCAGCCTCAGCACCCAGGAAGGGTGATGGCTGTCACTGCAGGTGGTCCTGGGGTGGCTCAAGATAATGGCAATCCAAGACCCCAGGCAGCCAGGAGATTACACATGGTCCATGGCACAGGTCAGCCCCACCATGCAGGTCAGCCACATGGATCACTTTCTTCCCCTGGTCCCTGTGCGTGAGAAAGCACATCTTTTCTCCAAACATGGCTTGGACCCAAAAGAGAGATGTTGTGTCCTCATGTAGTAGTCTGCTCAGCCTGGTAACATAACCCTCCCAGCCCCTGACATATACATATACTTGTGCATTTACTCATGAAACACAAACACATGCATTCAGATTAATAAACATGTTTATATAACCACCAACTACCATGTAGACAAACAGAGATAGTGCAGAAGAGGAAAACTGGCCCTGCACTGAGGGTAGGAATGCCTACTTTCGAATCTGGTTCCTTCTTTAGGCCACTGGCCTCTGGACCTCAGTTTACTGATCTATGAAACAAGATGTCAGCCTTAATGTCTCTGTCTCTGAGGTCCTAACCCATACTGCGGTTCTATGGTGGTGTTTTTTTTTTTTTTTTAAGATTTTATTTATTCATTTGACAGAGAGAGAGACAGCCAGTGAGAGAGGGCGCACAAGCAGGGGGAGTGGGAGAGGAAGAAGCAGGCTTTCAGCAGAGGAGCCTGATGTGGGGCTTGATCCCAGAACGCCGGGGATCATGCCCTGAGCCCAAGGCAGACGCTTAATGACTGTGCCACCCAGGCACCCCTACACTGGAAATTTTTTAAATGGTGCCATTACAATTAGCATAAAAAAGCACAAAATACTTGGTATAAATTAAGAGAACACATGCAAACTTGGTATAGTGAAAACAACAAAATAAGAGAAACTAAAGAAGACCTAAATATTTATGGATTGGAAAAAATCAATATTGTTAAGAAGACAATCCTTCCCAACTTAATTTATAGATTTAATGCAATCCCAATTAAAATTCCAACAGTTTTTTTTAATAGGAATTAACAAGGTGATTTAAGAATATTTATGGAAATACAAAGGAACATTCAGTATACTTTATTTTCAAGATTTACTATAAAGCTATAATACTCAAGACAGTGTAATATTGACATAAGGATAGATACACATGTCAATGAAATTGTTAAAGTAATTAAACATGAAAGCCATTAGGCAAAGAAAAAAATCCAAATAAGTCAACTGCTTAAGCCATAACCATTTAAACAATTTCCTTGCTTTGCTTCCACATCTGCTCTATAAAAGCTTTTTCCCATAGCTCCTGCAGGTGGAACACTCCTAACCACTTTCATTTCCAATGGTCTTTTACATATGCTCCCAGAGAGGGAAAAAATACTGTGCCCACCCTCTCCCATCATTTAAAAAATCTAAATGTAGCTTTATTCCTGATGGTCAAATTTCAGTGTTCATATTTCCTTCCTTCTATGAGTAAATATATTTATATAATTTGTCCTAAATGCTTAAGATGTTGTTACACAGTGCCAGGTGTAAATTTCTTTAGTTAAAAGTTTTTCTACTAAAAAAAAAAAGAATCAATTTTCTGCTCAAGTAAACTTTTTTTGTTGCTCAAATACACTCTTCCAAAATTTAATGCACTTCATCTTTTAACAGATCAGAATTGAGAATCCAGAGTTACACTCATATATGTATAGTCAATTACATTTTGACGAAGGTGCTAAGTCAATTCAATGGACAAATAATATTCTTCTCAGAAAATTGTGCTGGGGCAATTGGACATTCATTTAAAGAAAAGAAGAAGAACTTCAACCCATAAATCACACCATATTAAAAAATTACTTTAAATTGGACCATAGGCAGAAATATAAAAAACCTAAAACTATAAACCTTCTAAAAGAAAACACAGTAGAAAAATCTTTGAGAACTTGGTCAGGCAAAGCTGTCTTAGATACTACACCAAAAACACAATCTATAAAGGAAAAAATCAATAAGCCATAATTTATAAAATATTTAAGCTTTTCCTCTTCAAAACACACTGTTAAGTAGATAAAAAGGCAAGCCACAGCCTCGAAGAAAGTATTTGCAGCACACATATCTGATAAAGAACTAGTATCCAGAATGCCCAAAGAATTCTCAAAAGTCAGTAACAGGAAGGGGGCCTTCTGGCTGCCGTGACATGAAGAGGTTGTCAAATACTCTCTCTCCAAAACAAGTATAAAACTGGACACATTTTCCAAAAAATAGCCTTTAGAGGGTTCTGGAAATTAACCAAAGGCAATCGACAAATCGAGAAGCATTTATTCATGACAACAATGCTAGCACTTTGAAAAAGAACAGTGGAATTTTGCCATCTTCCTTCCTAGGGTTGTTACCCCTGCCCCCCAGCTCTCTCATTAAGAATGATAATGTTACCAGAGTGGGGATAGTCATGAAAACCAGAAGTATATCCACGAGAGGGAATATATTTGAATAGAAGTAGGTAAAAACTTAAGCCAGCAGCATTGTTATTAAAAGTAGGAAACAAGTGGGAAAAATCTGCGGCTTTGCTTGCCTGCCTGAGGTGAGCAGCCAACCACTGAGAAATTTAACAGGGAGATTCTTGAATATTAGAGACATGCCTGGCTGAGAAAGTATATACATTCACAAAGGAGATCTATGAGAGCTCTAGTGAAAAATAAAAGTAAAGGCAGTCTTGAGAACTGGGTGAACTGTGAATAAACCCCAAAATCCATACACAGATCACCTGCAAAGGGTGAAAGCTTACGGATTCAAGGAATTTGAGCACATCCTCTGCCCAAATTCTTGGCTGATCGCTAAGCTATGCAGATGAAGGGCATCACTAAGAAGCCAGGAGAAGCATGAAAACAAGAAAGAAAGGTGAGAAAAACACCCTAAGTGGAGATGCCAGTGGAGGTACACCACAGGGGAGATCACCTGCAATGTAAGTCCAGGCAAATTACAAACAAAAGCAAAAGCAAAAAACTCTTTTAGGAAAAATAAAATCATAACTCAGAGTTTCTATAAATTATTATCAATAAAAAATTATGATATATACAAAGGAATAAGGAAGTATAATCCACATTCAGGGAAAAAAAAGGTCAGTAGGGGTCTGGACGTTGGATTTATCAGACAAAACTTCAACGGTGCTTCTACAAATGTGTTCAAAGGATTAAGAAAAATATGATGACAATAATCCAACAAACAAATCCTCAATAGAGAAATGAAACTTTAAAACCTGAAAAAGCTAGAGCTGAGTTCCTAAAAAGGAAAATTCACTCTAAAGGCTGAACTGCAGATCTGAGTTAGTAGAAGAAACAGTGGACTTACAAACAGATAGAAAGAAATGGTCTGATCTGAAGAACAGAAAGAAAGAATG
>NC_048226.1:29387237-29387886 GCF_002007445.2 Ailuropoda melanoleuca
TTTTGTCTCTATAAATCTGACTACTCTAGACTCATATAACTGACATCGTATGATATTTGTCCTTTTGTGACTGGCTTACTTCATTTAACGTCCTTAAGAAGAATAAAATTGTATAAAACAATAATTATGACGTGTATTGTTAAGTTTATTTTATATATTTTTATATATAATCTATATGTTTATGTATAATTTATTAAACTTATTAAATATATAATATACATATTATATATATCCCCCAAATAGGGGAGAGGAAATGGAGTTGTATTAGAGGAAAGTCATTATATAAGTCATTATATAAGTCAGCACAGAAATAGATAGTGATAAATTAAGATTTTAACCCTTAAGAAACTACTAAGAAAATAACTTTTAAAAATATGGTTTAAAAAATCAACACAGGAATTAAGATAGTACACTAAAATTATTTGTTTAACATAAATGAAGGCAATGAAGGAAGNAAAGGAAAATTCACTCTAAAGGCTGAACTGCAGATCTGAGTTAGTAGAAGAAACAGTGGACTTACAAACAGATAGAAAGAAATGGTCTGATCTGAAGAACAGAAAGAAAGAATGGGGGCGCCTGGGTGGCACAGCGGTTAAGCGTCTGCCTTCGGCTCAGGGCGTGATCCCGGCATTATGGGATCGAGCCCCAC
>NC_048226.1:29388009-29388940 GCF_002007445.2 Ailuropoda melanoleuca
AAAGAAAGAAAGAAAGAAAGAATGAGGAAAATTGAAACTCTGTGTGTGTCAAACACTAATGGCTCATTCTTCTACCTCCCAGCACTGGCAATCACCATTCCACTTTTTGTCTCTATAAATCTGACTACTCTAGACTCATATAACTGACATCGTATGATATTTGTCCTTTTGTGACTGGCTTACTTCATTTAACGTCCTTAAGAAGAATAAAATTGTATAAAACAATAATTATGACGTGTATTGTTAAGTTTATTTTATATATTTTTATATATAATCTATATGTTTATGTATAATTTATTAAACTTATTAAATATATAATATACATATTATATATATCCCCCAAATAGGGGAGAGGAAATGGAGTTGTATTAGAGGAAAGTCATTATATAAGTCATTATATAAGTCAGCACAGAAATAGATAGTGATAAATTAAGATTTTAACCCTTAAGAAACTACTAAGAAAATAACTTTTAAAAATATGGTTTAAAAAATCAACACAGGAATTAAGATAGTACACTAAAATTATTTGTTTAACATAAATGAAGGCAATGAAGGAAGAGCAGAAGAACAAAAAAAGACATGAGACATAAGAAAATAACAAAATGGATTGATATAAATCAAATCACACCAATACTTACATTAAATGTGAATGCTTTAAATATTCCAAAGAAAAGATAGAGATTGTCAGACTGGATCCAACTATATGCTGTCTACAAGGGGCACATTTTTAATTCAATAACTAGGTTGAAAGTAAAAAGGATGGAAAAAGATATATCATGTAAACAGTAACCATGAAAGAGTGGGAGTATTTATATTAATATCAAACAAAATTAGACTTTTTTTTAAAGATTTTATTTATTTATTTGACAGAGATAGAGACAGCCAGCGAGAGAGGGAACACAAGCAGGGGGAGTGGGAGAGGAAGAAGCAG
>NC_048226.1:29389002-29463397 GCF_002007445.2 Ailuropoda melanoleuca
AACGCCGGGATCACGCCCTGAGCTGAAGGCAGACGCTTAACCGCTGTGCCACCCAGGCGCCCCACAAAATTAGACTTTAAGACAAGAAACATTACTACAGACAAGGAGATACTACACAATGATAAAAGAATCACTACATCAGGAAGATAAAACAATTATAAAGAAATAAATATGCACTTAATAACGGGGGTCCCAACATTTAGGAAGCAAAAACTGACAGAATTAAAAGGAGAAATAGACAATTCAATTATTATAGTAGGAGGTACATTTCAGTATGCCTCTCTCTGTAACTGATAGAACACATAATCACAGGGGCGCCTGGGTGGCTCAGTCATTAAGCATCTGCCTTCGGCTCAGGGCGTGATCCCGATGTTATGGGATCGAGCCCCACGTCAGGCTCCTCCGCTATGAGCCTGCCTCTTCCTCTCCCACTCCCCCTGCTTGTGCTCCCTCTCTCGCTGGCTGTCTCTATCTCTGTCGAATAAATAAATAAAATCTTAAAAAAAAACACACATAATCCCAAAATATCAAAGACGTAGAAGACTAGAGCAACACTATCAAACAGGTTGATCTAACTTTTATAGAAAACTCAAACCAATGACAGGGGAACAACACATTATTCAAGCAAGCACGTAACATTCTCTAGGAGAGACAATACACTAGGTCATAAAATAAGACTCAGTAAATTTTTAAAAATTGAGATCATACAAAGTATGTTCTCCATACGCAACAGAATCAAACTAGAAATCAAAAAGAGAAGACAATTGTGAAATCTTTAAGTATTTGGAAAGAAACCAGGCATTTAATAACCCATGAGTCAAGAAAGAGAAGAAAATGCAAATTAAAGAATAAACTGAATTCAAACACAGCACATCAATATGTATAGGGTGTCGTTAAAGCAATGCTTACAGAGAAATTTATAGTTTTTTTTTTAATTTATTCATTCGACAGAGATAGAGACAGCCAGCGAGAGAGGGAACACAAGCAGGGGGAGTGGGAGAGGAAGAAGCAGGCTCATAGCGGAGGANGGGAGTGGGAGAGGAAGAAGCAGGCTCATAGCAGAAGAGCCTGAGGTGGGGCTCCATCCCAGAACGCCAGGATCACGCCCTGAGCAGAAGGCAGACGCTTAACTGCTGTGCCACCCAGGCACCCCTTTAGTTTTAAATACTTATATTAGATTGGGAGAAAAATCAGATATTGATAATGTAAACCTTTACCTCAAAGAGTTTTGTTTTTTGTGTTTTTTTTTTTAAAGCAAATCAAGTACAAAGTAAGAAGGGGGAATGAATAATAAAAATAAAAGCAGAAATCTATGAAACAGAAAAAAAAATACAGAAAACCAGTGAAGCTGGTTCTTTAAAATGATCAACAAAATTGCTAAGGGTGACCAAGAACAAAGGAGAGAATACAGAAATTACCAATATCAGCAATAAAAGAGGGGACATCACAGCACACCATTTATAAAAAGCCTACAACTAACTTTTTTAAAAAAGATTTTATTTATTTATTTGTCAGAGAGAGAGAGAGTACAAGCAGGGGGAATGGCTGGCAGAGCAGGCAGAGGGAGAAGCAGGCTTCCCACTGAGCAAGGATCCCGATGTGGGACTCGATTCCAGGACCCTGGGATTACGACCTGAGCCGAAGGCAGACACTTGACGAACTGAGCCACCCAGGTGTCTCTTACAACTAACTTAATAGAGCAAACTGAATGTTTCCTCCCCCTCCCACCCACCCCAAAATCAGGAATAAGGAAAGGATTCTCTTTCCTGCACTTTTTTTTTTAAGTTTCATTTATTTAAGTAATCTCTGCACCCAACACGGGCTCAAACTCACCACCCCAAGATCAAGATTTGCATGCTATTCTGATTGAGCGCCAGGCATCCCATCTTTCTCCTGCATTTCGATTCAACATTGTACTGGAGGTTTCAGCCAGTACAACAAGAGGAGAAAAAGAAATTAAAGGCATGCAGATTGGAAAGTAAGAAGTAAAACTGTCTTTAATCAGAAAGGACATGATACTATATGTAGATAACTCTAAGGAACGTACTCTACAAATTAGTAGAACTAATAAGCAAGTTTAGCAGGGTCACAGTATGCAAGATCAATATTTATAATTTTAAAAAATTCCCACAAAGAAAAGCTGATGCACAGATGACTCCACTGGTAAATCCTACCGAATGTTTGAAGAAGCATTAACGTCAATTCTCCATAAACTCTGAAGAATTAGAGAAGGAAGGAAAACTTCCCAATTCATGCTATGAAGCCACTATTACCCTGATACCAGAACTAGACAAAGACATCACAAGAAAACAAACAAACCAAAACAACTATAGACCAATATCTCTCATAAATATAAATGTAAAAATATTCAACAAAATACTATTAAACTGAATCCAACAATATCCGAAGAAGATTAGGTTTAGGGTTAGACCAAGTGACACTTTCCCCACGAATGCAAAGTTGGCTCAAAATATGAAAATCAATCAATGTAATACACTATATTAATATAATAAAAAAACAAAAACTGTATGATTATCTCAATGATGGAGAAAAAGCATTTGGCAAAATCCAAACCCTTTCATTAAAAAAATACTCAGAAAACTAGGAATAGAAGGGAACGCCTTCATTCTGATATAGGACATGTATGAAAAATCCATACTTAGTATTAGAAAGACGGAAAGTTTTCCCCTAAGATCAGGAACAAGGCAAGGATGCTCAATTTCACCACTTCCGTTCAAACATTGTGTTGAAGGGAATAGCCAGGACAAGTAGAACAGAAAAGAGAGAAAGAGATCATACTAGAAAGAAAGAAGTAAAACTATCTCCATCCTCAGATAACATAATCTTATTGAAGTCACATACACAAAAAAACAAATAATAACCAAATTCAGCAAGTTTACAGAGTTCAAGATCAATATACAAATATCAACTGCATATGCAGTGACCAATCCAAAAGTGAAATCAAGAAAACAATTCCATATACAAGAGCATAAAAAATAATAAGTTATTTAGAATAAATTTAATAAAAGAAGTGTAAGATGTACACTGAAAACTACAAGCCACCACTGAAAAAATTTTTTAAAAAAATCATTGAAAGAAATTTAAAGACATGAATAAATAGATACCCAATCTTCATGGATTTGAAGACTTAATATTGTTAAGATGGCAATATTCTCCAAATTGGTCTACAGATTCAATAAAATCTCTATCAAGCTCCCAGCTACCTTTTTTTGCAAAAACTGAAGAGTGGATTCTTAAATCCATACAGAAATTCAAGAAACCCAGAATAGCCAAAACAATCTAGAAAAAGAAGAACAAGGTTGGAGAACTCACACCTCCCGATTTCAAAACTTCCTACAAAGCTACAGTAATCAAGACTGTGCAGTGCTGCCATAAGGACAGACACATACATCAATGGAATATAGTTGAGAGTCCAAAAATAAATCCTTATATTATAATTAATTAATTTTCAATATGGGTGACAAGACAATTTAATAAGGGAAAAAAACAGTCTTTTCAACAAATGATGCTAGGACCATTTGGATATCTACATGCAAAAGAATGAAGTTAATTTCTTCCTTACATCGCACACAAAAATTAGCTCCAAATGGATGATATATCTAGATGTAACAGCTAAAACTATAAACACTTAGAAGAAAACATAAACTTTTATGACCTTAACTTAGGCAAACTCTTTTTAGATGAAAGGGCAAAAGCACAAGCAACAAAAGAAGAAATAGAGAAAATGTACTCCAAAATTAAAAACTCTTAGGGGCACCTGGCTGGCTCAGTCAGTAGAGCATGCGACTCTGGATCTCATGGTCATGAGTTCAATGTCCATGCTGGGCGTAGAGCTTACTTTAAAAAAATTTTTTTTTAAACTCTTGGCTTCAAAGGACACTACCAAGAACTTGAAAAGATAAGCCAGAGAATGGAAGAAATTATTTGCAAATCATATACCTGCTGAGGGATTGGCGCCCAGAGCACATGAAGAGCTCTACAATTCAGCAATAATTGCCCACTTTAAAAATGGGCAAAAGTTTTAGGTGCCTGAGGGGCTCAGTCCATTAAGCATCTGACTCTTGACCCAGCTCAGGTCTTGATCTCAGGGTCATGAGTTCAAGCCCCACATTGGTGTCCAGCACGAAGCCTATTGAAAAAAAGAGGGGGGCAAAAGTTAAATAAATACTTCACGGAAGAAAGTTTCTTAGAAAGTTAAACATGTACTTACTATACAATCAAGCAAAACCACTTAGTTATCTACCCAAGAGAAATGAAAACATTTGTTCAATCAAAGACTTATGTGAGCATTCATAGTAGCATTGTTCATAATAGCTGAAAACTGGTCACAATCCAAATGTTCCTCAACTGGTGAATGGATAAACAAAATGTGATATATCCTTATAATGTAATAGTATTCAGCAATAAAAAAGAAACAAACTATTGGTAGATGCTATAACATCAAAGAATCTCAAAAACTTTAAAGTAAATGGAAGAAAACTGACATAAAATATTACAAATTATATCATTCTATTTATATAAGATTCAAATAATACAACTCTATAAATACATAAAACAGATTAGTAGCTGCACGGGCTTTGGGGAGGGAGCAGAGATTGAGAGCAAATGTGCACAAGGGAAGTTTTCGGGGTGATGAAAATGTTCTAAACTCTATCGTGCTGATAGTTGTACAACTTACGATGAGTTAATTTCATGTCATGTAAATTATACTTCAATATAGCTGCTTTTTAAAATCCTCAATCATAAGCCCCAAAACACAACTTAGTTTAAAAAATTGGGAAAACATTTTAACAGAAACCTCCTCAAAGACAATATGCATGGCAATAGCACATTTTAAATGTTCAATATCATGTTATTAGGGAAATTAAAATTTAAATCACAATGTGATTCCATTACATACCTATTAGAATGGCTAAAAGAAAAATGGAGAGAATGGAGAACATCTGAAATTCTTATGTTACAGAGTGAAATTGTAAATAGTGCAAATTTTACTGGGAACATCCCAATACTCAGAACTGGGAATAGTTCTTGTTCCCAACAGCAGAGTGAAAAGTCCTCCTGACAAACCAGGCGTCACACAGAGGTCTCAGAAGGGTATTGCCAAGTGAACTCTAGATTAGAGACTATTCTTTTTTTTTTTTTTAAGATTGTATTTATTTATTTGACAGAGATAGAGACAGCCAGCGAGAGAGGGAACACAAGCAGAGGGAATGGGAGAGGAAGAAGCAGGCTCATAGAGGAAGAGCCTGATGTGGGGCTCGATCCCATAACACCGGGATCACGCCCTGAGCTGAAGGCAGACGCTTAACCGCTGTGCCACCCAGGCGCCCCTAGAGACTATTCTTGACACATGTAAAAAAGGTTACAAATCTCAAGAGTCAGATTGTTTCCAAGTAACTTAACTGCTTCCAAGATCAAAGTTCAAAATGAAAAGAATACAAAAAACTCTAGAACACAACAACTTAAAATAACAATGTCTGACATCCAATAAAAATTGCCAGGTATAGAGGAGTATTCTGGGAAGATGTAAGAAGAGTAAGAAGCACCAGAATCTGTTTCCTCATCTAGACAATAATTGCACTGGCACAATCTGTTTGATACAACTATTTTAGAGCTCTGGAGTCTGTTGAAGTCTTCCTGCTTCCAGGATAAGACTTGGATAGTAGGGACGTCTGGGTAGCGCAGTCGTTAAGCGTCTGCCTTCGGCACAGGGCATGATCCCGGCGTTCCGGGATCGAGTCCCACATTGGGCTCCTCTGCTGGGAGCCTGCTTCTTCCTCTCCCACTCCCCCTGCTGTGTTCCCTCTCTTGCTGGCTGTCTCTCTGTCACATAAATAAATAAAATCCTTAAAAAAAAGAAGAAAAAAAAGACTTGGAGAAGTAAATTGTGGTTAATTTCAATTTCAGCTCTCATCACTGCAGCAGCTAGCCATCCTCCACCTCCAACCACATGGCAGGCAGCTGTACACGTATCCTGGGAGTAGCTAGCACATAGCTTAAGGGAGCTAGAGAGCACAAAAAGGGCCCTGTCCTCCAGTGTCGGGGATCTCTGTTCTGATTGCTGATTGCCGCTTGTAATCACAGAGGTGCAGACAGAGAGGAGGGCAGCCACTGTTTTTTCAACTCCTCCTCTGGCTCAAGTGACTTCCAAGAGATTTAAAGGGTTAGTACTCTCTCATTCCCCCCTTTATTTTTTTTATTCTTCCCCTTCTGAAAACCAGATATTAAAGGCCAAGACATTCAAAAACAACTGCATATAGAGGGAAAATTAGAAAGTAACCATGCAGGGGTGTCTGGGCAGCTCACTTGGTTAAGTGTCTGACTCTTGACCTCAGCTCAGGTCTTGATCTCAGGATCATGGATTCAAGCCCCATGTTGGGCTCCACACTGGGTGTGGAACCTATTTAAAAATAATAATAATATAGAGGCACCTGGGTGGTTCAGTTGATTAAGCGACTGACTCTTGATTTTGGCTCAGGTCATGAGCTCAGGGTCATGAGACCGAGCTCTGGATCAGGCTCTGCACTCAGCTTGGAGTCTGCTCGAGATTCTCTCTCCCTCTCCCTCTGCCCCTCCTCCCCACACTCTCGCTCTCTCTTTCTTTTTCTAAAATAAGTGAATAAATCTTAATAAATATGTTTATATATTTTTTTTTATTTTTTATTTTTTTTTTAAGAAAGCAACCATGCATACCTAGGGAAAGGCTCAGAAAAGACCTAAGAAACCTTAAGTTTACACCTCAGGCTGACCCTCAGCAGAGGGACAGCCTACAACAATATAAATATCAGACTTTAAGTAAGTAAACTATTAACTAAAATAGACTTTAAATCAAAAACAGGTTATAAGAGGGGCGCCTGGGTGTCTCAGTTGGTTAAGTGTCTGCCTTCGGCTCAGGTCATGATCCCAGGGTCCTGGGATTGAGCCCCACATCTGGCTCCCTGCTCACGGGGAGTCTGTTTCTCCCCCTCTTTCTGCCCCTCCCCTTGCTTGTGCTTTTGTGCATGCTGTCTCTCTCCCTGTCAAATAAATAAATAAAATCCTTTTTAAAAAAAGAAAAGAAAAACAATAGAGAAAAGCAATGAAACCAAAAGTTAGTTCTTTGAAAAAACCAACAGAACTGACAAACCTTTAGCTAGATAGACTAAGAAAAAAGAACACTTAAATTAACTAAAATCAGAAATGGAAGTGGGGACATTCTTACCAATTCTACAGAAATAAAAAAGGATTATAAGAGAGTACTACGACTATTGTACACCAACAAGTTGGATAACCTAAATGAAATGGAAAAATTCTAGGCACACAAATCCTACCAAGACCAAATCATTAAAAAAAAAAAAAATCTGAATAGACCTAGGACTAGTTAGAAGATTGAATCAGGAATCAAAAATCTTGCCACAAAGAAAAGCCCTGGACCTGATGCTGTCACTGGTTAATTCTATGAAATATTAAAAGAACTAATACCAATCCTTCTCAGCTTTTTCCCAAAAATTACAGAGTAGGAAACACTTCCTAACTCATTTATGAGACCAGCATAACCCTGACACTAACACCACAAAAAGACATTACAAGCACAGATAACTACAGACCAATATCCCTTATGAATATTGATGAAAAATCCTCAACAAAACACTAGCAAACAGAATTCAGCAGCATATTAAAAGGATTATACACAAGATCTAGTGGGATTTATTCCTGGAATGCAAGGATGATGCAACATAAAAAAACCAGTGTGATACTCCACATCAACAGAATGAAGAGGGAAAACCCACATGATAATCTCAATTGATGAAAAAATAGTATTTAAGAAAATTCAACACCCTTTCATGACAAAATCACTCAACAAACTAGAAATAAAAGGAAACTATATTTACATAATAAAAGCCATGTAAAAAACCCCCACAGTAACATCATTTTCAATGGTGAAAGACTGAAAGCATTTCCTCTAAGATCAGAAACAAAACAAGGGAGGTGCCTGGGTGGCTCTGTCAGTTAAGCGTCTGCCTTTGACTCAGGGTGCGATCCCAGGGTCCTGGGATTGAGCCCCAGGTCAGGCTCCCTGCTCAGCGGGGAGTCTGCTTCTCCCTCTCCCACTTCCCCTCCCCGTCACTCGTTCTCTCTAGTGCTCACGTGCACTCACGCACATGCTCTCTCTCTCTTAAATAAGTAAATTTTTTAAAAATCTTAAAAAAAAATACTGGAGTTCTACCAGAGCAATTAACAAGAAAAATAAATAAGTGGCATCTAAATCAGAAAGGAAGAAGTACGATGATCTTTGTCTACAAATTCTACAGATAATATAAGCTTATATTGTGAAAACCCTAAAATTCCACAAAAATAAACTGTTAAAACAAATGAATCCAGCAAAGTAGCAGAATACAGTCAGCACACAAAAATCAGTTGCATTTCTATGCATAAATAATGCACAATCTGAAAGTGAAATTATGAAAACAATTCCATTTACAATAGCATCAAAAACATTAAAATATTAAGAATTAACTTGATCAAGGAGGTGAAAGACTTGCACAATGAAAACTACAAAACATTCCTGAGAGAAATTAAAGAAGCACATGGAAACAAATCCCACGCTAATGAATTGGAAGAATTCATATTATTACAATGTCAAAAGTGATCTACAGAGTCAATGCAATCCTATCAAAATCCCAATTTCGGGAGGAGCAGAAGTAGGAAAACTTGTCATAAAATTCATTTGGAATCTTAAAGGACACCAAATAAGCAAAATAACCTTGAAAAAGAAGATCAAAACTGGAGGACTCATGTTTCCTGATCTCAAAACTTACTACAAAGCTACAGTAATCAAAGCACTGTGGTAATGGCATAAAGACAGACATATAGACCAATGGAATAGAAGAGAGAGCCCAGAAATAAACCCTCACACATGTGGTCAAATGATTTTTGACGAGGGTACCAGGACCATTCAATGGGAGGAAGGACAGTCTTTTCAATAAATGGTGCTGGAAAAATTGGGTATCCATAGGCCAAAGAATGCAATTGGGCCCTTATTCGACACCGTATACAAAAAAATAATTCAAAATGGATCAAGGAAAGACCTTAATGTAAGACCTAAAACAGTCAAAGTCAGAAGGAATCATTGGACAGAAGCTTCATGACATTAGATTCAGCAATGATTTCTTGGATATGACACAAAAGGCACAGATAACAAAAGAAAAAATAGACAAATTGGGCTTCATGAAAATTAGAAGATTTTGTGCATTAAAATATATCCACACAGTAAAGGGTCAGCTCACAGAACAAGAGAAAATAGTTGCAAATCATATACCCAAACGGGGATTAATATCCAAAAAATATAGAGAATTCCTGAAACCCAACAACAACAAAAAAGAACCAAATTAAAAAATGGGCAAAGAACTTGGAATAGACATTTCTCCAAAGAACATATATGATTGACACATGAAAAGATGTTCAACATCACTGATCATCAGGGAAACGCGAAACTACATGGAAATACCACATCACATCCATTAGGATGGCCACTATCAAAAACCCAGAAAACAAGTGTTGGCAAAGCCGTGGAGAAATTAGAACCCTCATGCACTGTTGGTGGGAATGGAAAATGGTACAGCTCCAGTGGAAAGCAGTATGGTTCCTCAAAAAATTAAAGATAGAATTACCATATAGTCCAGCAACTCTGCTCTATGTATACACAAAATAATTGAAAGTACGGTCTCAAAGAGATACCTGTACCCCCATGTTCACAGCAGCATTTTTATAATAGGTAAAACATGGAAGTAACCTAAGCGTCCATCAACACATGAATGGAGCAACAAAAGGTGGTATAAATACTATGAAATATTATTCAGCCTTAAAAGGGAAGGAAATTCTGACACATGCTACAAGTATGAGCCTCGAGGACATTATGCTAAGTGAAGCAAGCTAGTCACAAAAAAATAAACACTGTATGATTCCACTCATATGATAGATGGAATGTCGTCAAAATCATAGAGACAGAAAGGAGGATGGTGGTGGCCAGGGTCTGGGGAGAGGGGAGAACGGAGTGTTACTGGTTAATGGTACAGACTTTCAGTTTTACAAGGTGGAGAGTTACGGGGCTGAATGGTGGTGTTGGCTGCACGGTGTGGCTATATTGACTATCACTGAAATGTTAGCTTAAAAATGATGAAGTTGGTAAATATTATGTGTATTTTACCACACTTTTTAAAAAAAGAAGAGGGGCAGGGCACCTAGGTGGCTGAGTCAGTTAAGCATCCAACTCTTGATTTGGGCTCAGGTCATGATCTCAGGGTCGTGATATGAGCAGAGTGTGGGGCTCCTTGCTCAGTGGAAAGCCTTCTAGAGATTCTCTCCCTCTCCCTCTGCCCTTCCCCCCTTTCTCTAAAACAAATAAATCTTAAAAAAAAAAATGAAGAGGAAGAAGAACCTGGAGAGCGCTGGGGACTGCACTGTTCGGCGGCAGGCACCATGGGGTCATAGAAGACCTTTGGGAGGGCAGATCTGGAAGGATAACTCAGTAACGGTGAGAAGTAGAGAAAGAGCCTGGTTCCTGGGAAGGATGGGAGGACACAGGCTGGCAGCAACAGAGGTCAGGCTGGAACACACGGAGAAATTCCATGGCATGGTCACAGCAAGGCCATACTGCAGACATCGCTAGCAGTGACATTCTAGAAAGGTCATCAGAAAGCTGGAGTGCACAGGCCGCCAGTCAGAAGCTGTGAGCAGAAAGCACCTGAACTAAGGAGTAGCAGCAGAAATTGGAAAAAAAAAAAGGGGGGGAAGGAGAAAG
This sequence comes from Ailuropoda melanoleuca, assembly GCF_002007445.2. Lineage (NCBI taxonomy): Eukaryota > Metazoa > Chordata > Mammalia > Carnivora > Ursidae > Ailuropoda > Ailuropoda melanoleuca. Next base: position 29,399,804 of record NC_048226.1, read on the forward strand.
GAAGGGATGGATAGAGGGAGAGGAGAGAGAGGGACTGACATAGTGAGAGAAGAAATGGTAGGCCTGAAGAAGAAAAAAGCAGAGCCAATCAAGGTTCGTCCAATGGTATTATTGCCAACAGAAAAGGCGTCCTTAGGAATAGTAATAAAACATCCCACACGTGCTCATCAAATCCTACTGACAAGAGTTCAAAAGAGAAGCTGTCCGTGCAATATAGTGCAAACATTTCTCCCTCTGCCCTTGTCCACTTACTAAACATAAACGGGCAGGTACCGTGCCGACAGAGCCTGCCCGCCAGCGGTCCCCAGGCCCGTGGAGGACGATGACAGCGTTCTAACTTGTAACAAGGGTGACACAAAATGGGTATGGGGGTGACACTGGCACAGCACACCAGAGAAGCCCGCCCAGGAATCCACAGACACCTCCTACCCCCAAAGAGGCTCAGGTCCGAGCTGAGCCGAAGGGCAGACAAGATGGGACGACGCGAGGAAAAGCAAGGGGCCGGGCACCAAGGAACCGCACGCCGCCGAGGACGCGGTAAGGACACGCCAGGAGAAGCAGTGAATCTGGGCTGGAGCCAGACCAGGAGGAGGCTTTAATGCCGTCATCCTGAAAGTGACGAGGGACCACAGAGGGGTGCTGGCGAGAGAGCCACGTGGCTGCGGAGGTGGGTCGGAGGCCTCGCACATGCGCAGGTGCTGAATGACGCACGCCTAGGAATTCCCGCTAAGAAATGAAGTTGCCCAGAAACATCTGCTTGTCCGCAAGCTAAGGGATGGGTCACCTGCAGTATGTTGCCCCTCTGAGGCTGGGAAAAAGCACTGGGGGTAGCCTGCACTTGTTTCCAATTCCCTCCTGTCGCGGAGGCCAGCTGCCGGTCTGAGGTGATACTGCTTCCTGCCTTCCGCGAATCCAGCCCCGGGACACTCCTGGGGGGATGAGTCTTGTAGTTCCGATTCACACACAATGTGTCCCCATCATGTCTTTCTGCTGCTGATGACAGGCACCTAAGGCCACCTGACATAGACGGTTTCTCTGTGACAACTGATAAAAGGAGAGAGACTTAATGTTGCTAGATCTTTCCAGAAGACCTGCCCCCTTTCCTGTATATGCAATGTTCTGCTTAGGCAAGCGTCTATATCCATACTATTTCAGTCCTCCTCACACCCTCTCTGAAGCAGCATACTTTGGTCACCTTGCTAAGAAGCTAATAAACTTGACATACTCTCAAGAAAAAAAAAAAACAACCAAATACCAGGTATATGAAGAAGTAGGAAAATATGACCCATCATGAGAAAAATAAGTCTATAATAGAGACAGACCCTGAAACCACACAGATGATAGAATTAGTAGACAAGGACATTAAAACAACAATTATGAATATATTCCATATCTTCGAGAAAGTAGACAAAACCTGAGCATAGTAAGAGACATGAAATCTATTTCTAAAAACCCAAATTTAATTACTGGATAAGAAAAATACAGTATGTGAGACGAAAAATACACTTGATAGAATTACCAGCAGACTAGAAAATGAGGAATGATTAGTGAATTTGAAAACATAGCAGTAGAAACTATTCAAAATGTAATACAGACCGAAAAAAGATAGAAAACCCAATATACATGTAATTGAGGTTCCAGAAGAAGAGAAGAGAGAGGCAGACACAGAAAACAGTTTGAAGAAATAATGGCAGCATAAAATTCCCAAATTTATGAGAATTACCAATACTTGCAAAAAAGCTCAGTGAACCCCAAACAGAAAAAATGTGAAGAAAATCAAAATGCTTAAGACCAGTGATCTTCAAGACACTCTACAAAATGAAAAGGCAATCCAGAGCCTGAGAGAAGATATAAATTCAATGTCCAACAAATAGAAATCTAATGAATTTATAAACATCATCAATTAAGTTAGAAAATGCAATTAAAAATGTACAATAGCAATGAAAAATGTAAGGTAGTTGAAAATAAATCTAACAGACGATGTACAAAACCTTTATGTGAAAAATGATAGCACCTTATTGGAAGACAGTAAGAAAACCAAATGGAGATCAACATCATGTCCATTGATAGAAAGTTTCAATACTGTAGGGGCGCCTGGGTGGCACAGCGGTTAACTGCCTTCAGCTCAGGGCGTGATCCCGGCGTTATGGGATCGAGCCCCACATCGGGCTCTTCTGCTATGAGCCTGCTTCTTCCTCTTCCACTCCCCCTACTTGTGTTCCCTCTCTCGCTGGCTGTCTCTATCTCTGTCGAATAAATAAATAAAATCTTAAAAAAAAAAAAAAAGAAAGAAAGTTTCAATACTGTAAAGTTGATAATTCTCCCCAATTGATTAATAGCTTTATTACTATTCAAATCAAATCCTAACAAAAATTTTACACACATAAAACCAAAAAAAAAAAAATTTAGTAGTCAGATCCTATAAATCAATTAGGAAGACAACCAATCTACCAGAACATGTTTCAAAAATATGAGCAGGCATTTCACAGAAAACACAAATGGCCCATTAAATTTATGAAAATATATTCAGTCTTGCAAATAAAAAAGGAAATGCAAATAAAACCACAAATTACTATTTCATGCTCACTGGTGTGGGAAAAAATGAAAAGATTGACAAAATCCTGGTGAAATATAACTATTAAATTGCTGTGGGGCTGGAAACTAGTCACTCACTTTGAAGGACAAGTTTGCATTATTTGGTGAGGGTGAATATTCACATACCTGATGATCCAGCAATTCTACGTCTGGAGACATGAGCAGAATATTCATAGAGCACCATTTACAATAGCAAAGGAGAAAACAAAAGGAAACAACCCCAATGTCCATTATAGTAAAATGAGTAACCTGGGGCTCAATCACACAATAGAATATTGTAGTGAAATAGAAAACTATAGTTCCATGCATCAACATGGATGTGGCCAATTATATTTTCCAAAGATGGCCACCACAATATATCCCAACCCGTATGCTCTTCTCTCCTTCTTAGATGAAAATGACATGAATATTAGATCTTCTGTTATAGTCCTACAGGTTCCTGAGGATTTGTTTACTTCTATTTTTGGCCTATTTTCTCAGACCAAAGTTGTTCAAATTAGGATTTCTATTGTTCTATCTTCCAGTTCACAGATTCTTCTGTCCCACTCTGTTCTGTGCTGAGCACATGCACTGAGTTTTTATTTTGGTTATTGTATTTTTTAGTTCTAAAATTTCCATTTGGTTCTTCTTTATATCTTCTATTTTTTTGCCGAGTGTTTCTCTTTTTTCATGTTTCTAGTGTGTTTACAATTGCTTGCTAAGGCATTTCATCATGGTTGCTTTAAAACCTTCCTCAGATAAGAAATAAAAAAATACATAGAGAAAATGAAAACACAATGGTCACACACCATTGGGATGCAGCAAAAGTTGTTCTAAGAGGGGAGTTTGGAACAATACAGGCCGACCTCAAGAAGCAAGAAAAATCTCAACTGAACAGCCTAACCTTACACCTAAAGGAGCCAGAAAAGGAGCAACAAACAAAACCCGAAAGCAGAAGAAGAAAGGAAATAATAAAGATTAGAGCAGAAATAAATGAAATAGAAACTAACACACATGCACGCACAAACACACACATACGCACAATAAAACAGATCAATGAAACCAGGAGCTGGTTCTTTGAAAAGATCAACAAAATTGATTAACCTTTAGTCAGACTCATGAAAAACAGAGGAGAAAGGACTCAAATAAACAAACTCAGAAATTAAAGAGGAGAAATAATGACTGACACCACAGAAATGCAAAGGATTGTAAGAGAATGTTATGAAAAATTAAATGCCAACAAATTGGACAACCTAGAAAAAAATGATAAATTCCCAGAAACATATAACTTCCCAAAACTGAATGAGGAAGAAATAGAAAATTTGAACAGACCAATTATCAGCAAATGAAATTGAATCAGTAATTTAGAAACCTCAAGAACAAAAGTCCAGGACCAGATGGCTTCACAGGCAAATTCTACCAAACATTTAAAGAAAAGTTAATACCTAGTCGTCTCAAACTATTCCAAAAAATTGAAAAGGAAGGAAAACTTCCAAATTCATTCTATGAGCACAGCATTACACTGATACCAAAACCAGATAAAGACACCACAAAAAAAGAGAACTACAGGCCAATATCTCTGATGAATATAGATGCAAAAATCTTTGACAAAATATTACCAAACCAAATCCAACAATACATTTAAAAAAAATCACTTACCACCATCAAGTGGGATTTATTCCCAGGACGCAAGAGTGGATCAATATTTGCAAATCAATCAACACAATACATCACAGCAACAAGAGAAAAGAGAAAAACCATATGATCATTTCGGTAGATGCAGAAAAAGCATTTGACAAAGTACACCATCCATTCATGATAAAAACTCTCAACAAAGTAGTTTTAGAGGAAACATACCTTAATATAATAAAGGCCATCTATGGAAAACTAACAGCTAACACCATACTCAATGGTGAAAAACTGAGGGCTTTCCCCTAAGGTCGGGAATAAGACAATGATGTCCATTCTCACCACTTTTATTCAGCATACTGCTGTAAATCCTAGCCACAATAATCAGACAAGAAAAAGGAATAAAAAGCCTCCAGGAATGCCTGGGTGGCTCAGTCAGTCAAAAGCGTCTGCCTTCAGGGGGGCCTGGGTGGCTCAGTAGTTAATCATCTGCCTTTGGCTCAGGGTGTGATCCTGGAGTCCTGGGATCGAGCCCCGCATCAGGCTCTCTGCTCCACTGGGAGCCTGCTTCTTCCTCTCCCACTCCCCCCGCTTGTGTTCCCTCTCTCGCTGGCTGTTTCTCTCTCTGTCAAATAAATAAATAAAATTTAAAAAAAAAGTGTCTGCCTTCGGCTTGGGTCATGATCTCAGGGTCCTGGGATCAAGTCCCGCATTAGGTTTCTTTCTCAGCGGGGAGCCTGCTTCTCCCTCTGCCTGCCACTTCCCCTGCTGTGCCCTCTCTCTCACTCTGACAGATAAATAAATAAAATCTTAAAAATAAAAAACAAGCATTCAAATTGGTAAGGAAGAAGTAAAGCTTTCAGTATTTGCAGATGCCATGATATTATACATAGAAAACCCTGAAGACTCCACCAGAAATTGCTAGAACAGATAAATGAATTCAGTAAGGTTGCACAATACAAAATCAATGTACAGAAATCCATTGCATTTCTTTTTGTTTTGTTTTGTTTTCCATTCCATTTCTATACACTAATAATGAAGCAGCAGAAAGAGAAATTAAGAAGACAGTTCCATGTACAATTGCACCAAAAACAGTAAGATATCCAGGAATAAACTTAACCAAAGAGGTGAAAGACCTGTACTCTGTAAACTATAAAACATTGATGAAAGAAATTAAAGATTATATAAACATATCATGCTCATGAATTGGAAGAACAAATATTGTCAAAATGCCCATAATACCCAAAGCAATCTACAGATTTGATGCAATCCCTATCAAAACACCAACAGCAGTTTTTTCACAGAACTAGAACAAACAATTCTAAAATTTATGTGAAACCACAAAAGACCCCAAGTAGTCAAAGCAATCTTGAAAATGAAAAGCAAAGCTGGAGACATCACAATTCCAGATTTCAAGTTATACTACAAAGCTATATAATCAAAATAGTATGGTGCTGGCACAAAAATAGACACTTGAATCAATGGAACTGGATAGAAAGCCCAGAAACAAACCCACAATTATATGGTCAAGTAATATTTGAAAAGGGAGGCAAGAATATGCTGTGAGAAGAAGACAGTCTCTTTAACAAATCGTACTGGGAAAACTGGACAGCTACATGAAAAAGAATGAAGCTAGACTGCTTTCCTACAGTATACAGAAAAATACATTCAAAATGGATTAATGACCTACATGTGAGACCTGAAACCATAAAAATCCAGAAGACAGCACAGGCAGTAATTTCTCTGACATCAGCCATAGCAACATTTTTCTAGATATGTTTCCTGGGGCAAAGGAAACCAAAGAAAAATAAACTATTGGGACTACATCAAAATAAAAAGCTTCTGTGCAGCAAAGGAAACAATCAACAAAACTAAAAGACAACCTACCAAATAGGAGAAGATATTTGCAAATGACACATCCAATAAAGGGTTAGTATCCAAAATATATAAAGAACTTACAAAACTCAACACCAAAAAAAACAAATAATCCAATTTAAAAATGGGCAGAAGACATGAACAGGCATTTCTCCAAAGAAGACATACAGATGGCCAATAGACACATGAAAAGATGCTCGACATCCCTCATTATCAGGGAAATGCAAATAAAATACACAGTGAGATACCACCTCACACCTGTCAGAATGGCTAAAATAAAAAACACAAGAAACAAGTATTGGGGAGGATGTGGAGAAAAAAGAACCCTCATGCATTGTTGGTGGGAATGCAAACTGGTGCAACCACTGTGGAAGATAGTATAGAGATTCTTCAAAAAATAGAAATATCCTGTGACCCAGTAATCACACTACTGGGCATTTACCCAAAGGATATAAAAACACTAATTCAAAAAGATATATGCACCCCTATGTTTATTACAGCATTATTCTTTTTTAACTTATTTAACCAATCTCTATACCCAATGTGGGGCTCAAACTCACAACCCTAAGATCAAGAGTCACATGTTCTCCAGATGGAGCCAGCCATGTGTCCCCACGGCATTATTTCCAATAGCCAAGAGATGAAAGCAACCTAAGTGTCCATCAGTGGATGAATGGATAAAAACGTGGTATATATATACAATGGAATATTATTCAGTCATAAAAAAGGATGGACTCTTGCCATTTGCAACAACATGAATGGATCTATAAAGTATAAAGCTAAGCAAAATAGGTCAATCAGAGAAAAACCAATACCATATGATTTCACTCATATAAGGAATTTAAGAAACAAAATAAATGGGGGGGGAGAGGAGAGACAAAACAAACAAACAAAAAAAGCAGACACTTAACTATAGAGAACATATGGTTACCAGAGGGGAGGTGGGTGGGGAATGGGTGAAACAGGTGAAGGGGATTAAGAGTACACTCATCATGATGAGCACTGAGTAATGTATAGAATTGTTGAATCACTATATTGTACACCTGCAACTAATATAACACTGTATGTTAACTATGCTGGAATTTAAATTTAAATTTTAAAAAATTCAGAAAAACAAGAACAAACTGACAAAAAAATCTTCCTTAGATAATTATAACATTTCTGTCTTCTTTTTTTTATTTAAGATTTTATTTATTTGACAGAGAAAGAGAGAGCACAAGCAAGGGGAGCAGAAGTGGCAGAAGCAGGATCCCTGCTGATCAGGGAACCTGCCACGGGGCTCGATCCCAGGACTCCAGGATTATGACCTGAGCTGAAGGCAGTCACTCAACCAACTGAGCCCCCCAGGCGCCCCACATTTCTGTCTTCTTGACATTAGCATCTATTCATTGTCTTTTTTCAGTGTGAGACTTTCCTGGTTTTTGGTATGACAATCTTCTATGGAAACCTGGGCAGTTTAGGTGTTATGTTATGAGACTCTGGAACTTATTTAAACCTTCCATTTCGACAGCTGCTGCAGAAGAGAAAGGGAGATACCACCTCATTACTGCAAGGTGGGAGTAGAGGTCCAGTTTCCTCACCCACCTCTCTGGGACTGCCATAAAAGAATACCACAGAATGGTGGTTTAAACAATATAAATTTATTTTCTCACAGATCTGGAGGCAGGAAGTCCAAGATTAAGGTGTTGGCAGGGTTGGTTCCTTGGTGAGACCTTTCACCTAGGCTTGAAAACATCCTATCTTCTCACTGTGTGCTCATATGACCTTTTATCTGTGGACACATCCCTAGTGTTTCTTTTTCTTCCTATAAGGACACCAGTCCTATTGGATTAGGGCCGCCTGATGACCTCATTTAACTTTAATGACCTCCTTAAATGCACTGTCTCCAAATACAGTCATTTTGGGGGATTAGGGCTTCAACTTGCCTCTGGGCAGGGAGGGGCAACAATCCAGTTTATAATAGTCTCCACTGACTCTTGACCTAGGAGTACTGCTTGTTACTGATGGAAGGGCATGGGAGTTCTGCTCCCACTGCAGCTCCATTGCTAATGCCCTGGCTGGAAGGGACAGGTAAGTCTTATTGCTCCCCATGGCCTCCATTTACACTGGACTGTTCAGGGTAGTAGTAACCTCTGGAGTAGAAAGAGGAGAAATACTTTGGGAGGAGACAGAGAGGCTTCAGGGAACTGTGAATGTTTTATTTTTTGTTGGTAATGGGTATGCAGGTGCTAATTTTGTTATTATTTAAAATATACATATATGTTATATAAGGCATACTTCTTTGTTTATGATGTATTCTATAATTTAAAAAGTAAAAAAATAGAAAAATCCCCCCCCAAATAGAAAAACCCAACCACAACAAAACAGAAATATGGTTTCTTAGACTATTTATAAATGGATCTATTCAGGATCTGAATAGTATTTTTCCAAAGAAGACATACAGATTGCCAACAGGTATATGAAAAGGCGCTCAACATCACTCATCATCAGAGAAATGCAAATCAAAACCACAATAAATATCAACTCACATCTGTTAGAATGGTTATTATAAAAAAGACAAGAAATAACAAATGTTGGCAATGATATGGAAAAAAGTGAACCCTCATGCACTGTTGGTGGGAATGTAAATTGGTGCAGCCACAATAGAAAGCAGTATGGAGGTTCCTCAAAAAATTAGAAATAGAACTACCATTTGACCCAGCAATTCCACTTCTGGGTACTTATCTGAAGAAAACAAAAACATTAGTTCAAAAAGATATATGCAACCCCATGTGCGTTGCAGAATTATTAACAACAGTCAAGACATGAAAGCAACCTAAGTGTCCATCAGTGGATTAATGGATAAAGAAGATATGGTGTATTATTTAGCCATAAAATGTAAAATCCTGACATTTTCTACAATATGGATGAAACTTGAGGACATTTTCCTAAGTGAAATCAGTCAGAGAAAAGCAAATACCATATGATCTCACTATATGTGGAATCTAAAACAAAAAACAAACAGAAAAATCAAGCTCATAGATACAGAGAACAGATTTGTGATTGCTAGATGTGGGGACTGGGGGATGGACAGAATGGGTGAAGCGGGTCAGAAGGCACAAACATCCAGTTATAAATAAGACGTGGGGATGTCATGTAAGCATGGTGACTATAGTTAATAATACTGTTTTGTATATTTGCAAGTTGCTTAAAGAGTAGATCTTAAGAGTTCTCAGCCCAGGAAAAAAAATTTGTAACTGTGTATGGTGATGGATATTAACTAGACTTATTGCGGTGATCATTTCACAATATATACAGATATCGGATCATTATGTTGCATACCCAAAACAATATAATTTGTATCTCAATTTTAAAAAGAATATTTATAACATAGCAGAGCTCTTCAGAAATAACAATCTAACATCTGTGCTGTTAGTAGGCATTATTTATGTGCCAGGCAGTGTGCTAAGCACTTTACATACATCATCTTATTTATTCCTTACCACACTCCTAGAAGGTAGATATTAACCCATTTTACAGATGAGTAAGTTCAGGCACAAAAAGGTTAAGTTGCATGTCCGGAATTAGAGATGGGATTCAAGCCCAGGCCTGTCTGCAGAGCCTATGCTCTCCAATCCCATAGCACATTGAACAAGGTTAAAACCAAATATCTTTCAGCATAATCACTGCATGCCAGGCCCCTCCATAGCTTGTAAAATCTGACAGGGAACATCAGACTCCAACAGGATAGATAATGACTCTTGGGAGTACAAGTGGTGCCCGTACCCAAATTAGTCCAGGCTATGGCCTGAAGTGGATCAGGACCCACCCAGGTGAGCAAGACTTGGGGCTGGCCAGGCAAGAGCTGTGGCTGAGGCCTGTCAACCCATGTGGACAACGCCTTGAAAGGCAGAAGAATGGGATGGAAGGGGAGCCAGAGGCGGAGAACCATGAAAGGTATCTCATTTCTTCTTTCAGAGGGAGGGATCCCAACAGTGGGGCAGGAGCAGCTGGAGCTGGAAGGATGGAATGGTGTCCAAGGAGGAAAATACAGAGATCAGAGCTAACAGTTGAGGCAGGGACTAGATCTACAGCCACAGAGACCCAAACACAATGTAGCCTACCCTGTCCCATATCTGCTCTGAAGCATAGAAGGGGTCATGAAATCAAGCCCCACATCAGGCTCCTCACTGGGTGTGGAGCCTGCTTAAAATTCTCTCTCTCCCTCTCCCTCTGCACCTCCCTCCTCCCTCTCTTTAAAAAATACTCAGTCTTTTCACCCATTTTACCCATCTTTTGTTCTATTCTCTTCAACATATTAATCTTATTTTAAAGGCTTCGTTTGCTAAATCCAATACCTAGATGATCCCTCAATCTATTACTTCTTTTATCTTTTGATTTTGTGTCACTTTTTCCTGCTTCTTCATATATCTAGTCATTCTTGATTATAGTTGCTACACTTTAGAATCTGTGAATCTTATCTTCCTCTGACAAGTATTAGGTTGTGTTCTGGTAAGCATTGAAATTACCAATGGGTCAGGGACACCTGGGTGGCTCAGTTGGTTAAGCATCTGCCTTCAGCTCAGGTCATGATCCCAGGGTCCTGGGATAGAGTCCTGCAGGTGGCTCCTTGCTCAGCGGGAGCCTGTTTCTCTCTCTCCCTCTGTCTGCTGCTCCCCCTGCTTGTGTTTGCTCTCTCGTTCTCTCTCTCTCTGACAAATGAATAAATAAAATATTTTTAAAAAATAAAATAAATTACCAGTGGGTCACCTTCACCTGTAGATACTTGGTTTTAGGCTTTCTTAAGATGGTCATTTCAGTTTTGCCCTTTCTCCTAGAGTTTACCCTTTACTCCTAGGGTATATGGCCTTTCTGAAATCCTAACTGAAGCTCTGGTATATTCACCGAGATCTCTCCCCTTTGCCTGGGCCTGAATTTTAAAATCTCTCCAGGACTGTTTAGCCTCTGAAGCGTGCCCAGCTCTCCAATTTCTCAATGGATGTTCTCTGCTGAATCTTTTAAAGGCTCACCCTGAACATGTGCAGGTTAGGAGTTGGCCAAGGAACCAAAGGGAATTTTTACAAATATTTTTGTATCCTATAATCCAAATCCAATTTTATATATATATATATATATATATATATATATCACAATTACCATATCAATCCATTGGATCCTTTATAAATCTAAAGCATATTGTCCTTTCACGAAGATGGCACTGAAGGTGAAAAAGGAAGGCCCTGCCTCTCCCAAAGCCAAAGCAAAGGCTTTGAAGGCCAAGAAAGCAATGCTGAAAGGTGTCCACAGTCACAAAAAAAATCTGTATATTATCTACCTTCTGATGTCCCAAGACACTATGTCTCCGAAGGCAACCCAAATATACTAGAAAGAGCGCCCCCAGGAGAAACAAGCTTGACCACTATGCCATCAAATTCCCCAGCCTACTGAGTCAGCCATAAAGAAAACAGAAGACAACAACACACTTGTGTTCATTGTGGATGTCAAGGCCAAGAAACAAGAGGTCAAACAGGCTGTGAAGGCGCTCACGTGGCCAAGGTCAACACCCTGACCAGGCTGAATGGAGAGAAGAAGGCATATGTTTGACTGGTTCCTGACGATGATGCTTTGGATATTGCCAACAAAATTGGGATCATCTAAACTGAGTCCAGCTGGCTAAATCTAAATATAAATTTTATCACCATTAAAAAATAAATAAAACATATCATTGGACTTGAGTGGTCTTATTTTTCCTAGATCTTAAAACATTTTGCTATTTCATCCTCCTAAGAACTATTTCATCATTACTCATCAATTATTCCCAATCATGCTCTAAAAAAAAGAGAGACTAAAATAATAAGAAAACAGAAGAATGATGAAGTTTCCTGGAAGATTGATTCAATAGTGATAAGAATCATTACTATTCCACCATCCTTCAGTTTTCTTACTGTTTGGTCCAAAGCATTAGACCGTCTTTTAAGAAGGTATAAAAGAAGCCTGGAGATATTATCTTTGTACTTTTTTAAAGCTTCCATTGTACACAGATGAGAATTCAGAATATTTCATTTTCTTACAAAGAGGAAGGAGAAGAAAATGGACAGAGGAAGACATTTCACAGTTATTACAGGAATCAGTAGATGAACGCAATGTGACAGACAGCAGCTCTCTAGACCGTAATGATGGTGGTAGAATTATTGTATAAGTGAAGTTGCAGACTGTGAGTCTTCACGTAAGGATATCCTAGATGAGGGGCGCCTGGGTGGCTCAGTCGTTAAGCGTCTGCCTTCGGCTCAGGGCGTGATCCCAGCGTTCTGGGATCGAGCCCCACATCAGGCTACTCCTCTGGGAGCCTGTTTCTTGCTCTCCCACCCCCCTGCTTGTGCTCCCTCTCTCACTGGCTGTCTGTCAAATAAATAAGTAAAATCTTAAAAAAAAAAAAAAAAGAATATCCTAGATGAATTTCCTCAAATTCAAGAATTGTTTTTGACCCTTCATTTTCCTGGGGGGTCAGGGAGGAGGAGACCAGAGAGCAGTGGTCCTTTTCCCAGGATCTTGTTCTTGCTCTGTTACACAGAGATCTGCAACTGAGCCATTCTTTCTCAAGGCATACAATAGGTTCTGACCTGCCAGATGGGACAGGGGTGGCTCTTGAGGTGAGGAGACTGTCCAATTGCTCACTTCCCAAGTGCTGGCTCTCGCCCAGCTCACCTGCCACCTCTCCTTAAGCCTTGGGGCTCTTGAGGCTGTGGTTTTCCTCCGGGCGGTGATTCAGTGGCTGGGGCTCACCCTGCAAATGATCCTTCCTTCCCCTGGGCCTCACTGACCCCCTGAGGAGGAGGCAGCTGTGGTTTCCCCTGAAGCAGCAACCACAAACTGCCAAGCCCACTCCACCTACCCTCCATTCCCCACCCTACCCCTCAGCCCCCTAGCCCTAACCTCAGGATGTCAACTGTAAGAACTGGTGGGGCCTCATATATTCATGGGCTGTGGTGTTTTTAATGAGCGTTGCCTTTCACAGCATGAGTGTGGAAGATATGCCCATTAAATAGATGAAGAGAATGAGGCCAAAATGTTTTAGGGGTTTCTTTCAAAGTAGTCCATTCATTCATTCATTCATTTAGCATTCCTCGAAACCCACTAAAATCCAGGACAGTAGGCACAGAGATGCAATGCCCAGGTTCCCCTTCAGGGAAAGACTTGGTGCCCAGGAGAGGTGAAAAGTGGCAGATGCTGGATCTGGTCTGGGCTACCTGGCGGGGAGAAGACAAGGAGTCAGCAGGGAACAGGCACAGGATCATGGTCTTGATATATCATTGAGTCACAAAATGTCAAGGCAGTCAGGAAGCTGTAAGACTCTTTCCTGCCCCCTCACCAGACAAAGTGAGAGAAGTGAGGTCCCCAGCAGAGGTAATTTCCTAAGATCCCACAGTGACTTGGAAGCAGAGTGGGGGCCCTCAAAGTGTGGATTCTTGGTGTTAAAGATCAGCCTTGGGCAGAGGGGCAGACCACATGGCCCCCAAGGCCAGCAGAGGGCTCTTGGAGAAGAAGGAGGGGACAGAAAGAAGTCCTTCCTAATTATCTGACTTGTCCTGCTCCGGGACCTCTATCTGGGACCTCTCCTGGGGCCTCAGCCTTCTCTCCCAACTGGCCCTAGAGGTGTCCATCACAAGAGCAGGGCAGCAGCTGAAACAAGCCAGCCTTCTGGCAACTCCTGGAAATTATGTTGGAGAAATGCTGACTTGGTGAGGGACAGGAGTGAACAGTCCAAGGTGGGAAGCGGCCAGTTCAAGGTTGTACTTGAACATTTTGTTTGGTGAGGTTACTCCCTTGCAGCAGAGAAGCCATAAAAAGTGCTTTCCATGCCAGACTCCTTTGTTTTGAGCAAGGATGACTCATCACAGAGTGCACCATGGGCCCCACAATCCTCTACCCGCACAAGGAGGAGCAGTGGGAGGGGACAGAAATGGACTGGGCACAGATTGTGGCTTTGAATCTAGTCCAGGATGGAGAGAAACCACATCAGGGAGTTTAGCCAGGCCGCAGCTGCACCAACTCTGCCCCTGAGACAGCACTAGAGAGGGATGGAACCCAGCCATCTATGTCCTCTAGGCCAGGCCTGACTCACGTTCAATTGTAAACACTATTAAGGAAGTTAGTAGCAAGGGGTGAGGGCTCAGTCTGCGACCAGCATCAGGACTGTCTACGACCAGGATCAGGGCTCAGTCTGTGATGGCATCAAGGGCCCTCACATTAAGGATTACCCTAGGTGGGGCTCAGAGCCAGGGAAGCTGTAGACAGGGTCTGAAGGCAAGGGGCTGCCAGCTGGCGGAGAGGGGAGAGGAGGAAGCATGAGCGCTAAGACGTAGCTGGGCCTGATGTCAGCTGAGTGAAAACAGGACAGGGCGTCAGAACTCCAGCTCTGCCACTACCTGGCTGTGTGATTGGAAAGGGGGGGTGTCTCTATTTTTGTGTGTGTAAAATGAGGATATTTCTTTCTGTCATGCCTGATATCAACCATCTGAACAACATGCAACTTCCTATTTTGCGAAGTACCGTCCGTCTCCTGACCCTCACGAGAACCCTATCCACGCCGGCCTCCCAGGAACGTCTGTGAGGGCGGGAGTGCACTTTATGGCACAACTGAAAAACCAGATAGAACTGTTTGCTTGGTTTTAAAAGGGGAATTGCTTCAGAGGGCAGGAAACTCTCAAAAGGGAAGACCCTTATTGTTGTCATGGTTCCTCCTCGTATGTCTTTTAATTAATTCGTATTTTCCCAAAGTAATACATGCAAAGCATTTACAGTCAAACTGAGCTAAAGGACTATAACAAAAATAGCACTCTCCTACCCCACTCCGTTCTGCTCTCCAAAAGCAACCACGCCAACTCATTTGTTATTTCCTCCAGTTTTTAGCTCCACAATAAAGTATTTATTGCTATTATTGCTATCTCCAGAAAGGTCCGATTTAGATAGTCTCTTTGGCCTTCCTACCATGACAAGTGAAGTTCACTCACACCCTTTCTCCTCTCCTTTCAATTTCACGACACCACATTTCTTAGTTATATTCTCAATCAGTAAATAGTGTTCATTTTTGTTGACGCAAAATGAACAAAGCTCTTTTTCTCTTTCTCTTTTTTAAGATTTTATTTATTTATTTGAGAGAGAGAGAAAGAGCACAAGCAGGGTTAGGGGCAGAGGGAGAGAGAGAAGCAGACTCCCCGCTGAGCAGAGAAGCCCCATGAACAAAGCTTTTAGAATTTCTAAAAAAAAAAAAAAAAAAAAAAAAAGGAACAGAGTTTTATTGGAGCCCAAGTTAGAACAGCTGCCTGGGATACACAGTCTTCACAAAGCAGAGATGCTCCTGGAAAGGAAGGAACATTTGGTATAGGGTTGTAATTCTTTTACATGAAAAGACAAAGGATATTTCCGAAAGTTGCAGACCTTAAGTTTCTAGAATACGCAGGGCTATATGACTTTAATCTTATAGGGATCAAGGAGATTGATTGCTTGTTCTTATTTTGTGTTCAGAATGCTCCTTGTCGGTTATTTTCTTTAATGAAGGAGATGTACAGAGTGTGCTCAGGGCAGATAAAGAGCCCATGCTTGGAGGTTTCGTTGAGTCATGTTTGACCTTGGTCAACGTTAAAGTATGGCTTCTCTGGGAGCCCAGGGGCAATACACACAAACATTAAATTTTGAAAATTTTCTATATCACTGCTGAACCAACTAACATGCCATAACTACCTTTCCTTTCTTTGTAAACTTCTTTTCTCCTTCAGAGTTAATCATTGACTCATTTTGTTTTTCATTTGCTTATATATATTTTTTGACCCACAATTAAACCTCCCCACATCCTGCAAAAGCCCTACAAAATGACTGTCCATACACATGTTCACTATCAGTTCCAGGTCCTTTAAGATATATATGTTTCTACCTCTGAGACACCACTCCTGGAGCTTTTGGTTCTCCAGCCCCCACCTGGACTAAAGGCTCTCTAGATCAGCTACACAACTATCATCCTGGAATTTTTCTTTGCCATATCCTGAAACTTCTTTTCTTTTCTTTCCTTAATAGATTTCTGGGTTTTCTGGATTGTGTTTCTTTTTCTTAATGTATGCCCTTCTGCAATAAAGCATATCCTTCAGTGGCTTCCTGAGGAAGTTTGCTTGGAAGATAATTTTTTTCAAACTTTGCATATCTGAAAATATCTATATTCTATTCTCATGCTGTATTGATACTTTGGCTGGGTATAGAATTCTCAGTTGAAAATTATTTTCCCTCAACATCTTTAAGGCAGTGTTTCACAGACTTCTAGCTTCTATGTTGCTGTTGAGGGGTTTGATGCTGGTCTGATTCCTGATCATTTGTATAAGATCTGACATCACTTTCTGGACTTTTCTAGGATCTACTTTCCATTTCTAAAAATAGCTTTATTGGGGTGCCTGGATGGCTCAGCTGTTAAGCGTCTGCCTTCAGCTCAGGGAGTGATCCCAGCGTTCTGGGATCGAGTCCCACATCAGGCTCCTCCACTGGGAGCCTGCTTCTTCCTCTCCCACTCCCCCTGCTTGTGTTCCCTCTCTCACTGGCTGGCTGTCTCTGTCAAATAAGTAAATAAAACCTTTAAAAAAAATAGCTTTATTAAGGTACAATTTGCATACCTTACAAGTCACTCATTTAAATTATACAATTTAATGGTTTTTAAGGTATTCATAGAGTTGTACAACTATCACCACAATTGATTTTAGAATATTTTCATTACCTATAAAGAAACTGTATCTATTACCAGTCACTCTCCTCCTCCCCCCAAATCACTCAGCCCTAGGTAACCTCTAAACTATTTTCTCTATATATAGATTTGTCCATTCTGGACATATATGTAAATGAAATCATATAATATGTGGTCTTTTGGGACTGGCTACTTTCACTTAGCACCATGTTTTCAAGGTTCATTTATGAGATATCATGTATTGGTACTTCAGTCCATTTTATGGCTGAATAATACTGTATTGTAAGGATATATCACATTTTGTTTACCCATCTGTCATTTGATGAACTGGGTTTTTTAACTTTTTGACTATTATAAATATAGCTGCTATGAGCATTCCTGTACAAGTTTTTATGTGGACATATGTTTTCATTTCTCTTGGGTATATACCTAGGAGTAGAATTGCTGTCATATATGGTAACTCTATGTTTCACCTCTGGGGGAGCAGCCAAACTGTTTTTCAAAGCAAGTGTATCATTTTACATTACCAACAGCAATATATGAGGGTTCAGATTTCTCCAAAACACTGCCAATACTTATACTTTTTATTATTTATATTATAGTGGGTATGAAGTGGTATCTCATTGTGGTTTTGATTTGCATTTTCCTAATGGTTAATGATATTGAGCATCTCTTCATGCACTTATTGGCTATTTGTATATCTTCCTTGGAAAAATGTCTATTCATATCATTTCCCCATTTTTAATTGGATTAAATTTGTCTTTTTATTATTGGGTTGCAAGAGTTCTTTATATAGTCTAGATACAAGTCCATTATCAAATACATACCTTTTTTTTAAGATTTTATTTATTTATTTATTTGTCAGAGAGAGAGAGAGAGCACAACCAGGGAGAGTGGCAGGCAGAGGCAGAAGCAGGCTCCCTGCTGAACAAGGAGCCTGATGCGGGGCTCGATCCCAGGACCCCAGGATCATGACCCGAGCTGAAGGCAGATCCTCAACTGACTGAGCCACCCAGACATCCCAGATACATCCCTTCATAGTACTTTCTCCCATTCTATAGATTGTCTTTTCACTTTCTTGACAGTGTATATTATGGGTTGAATTGTGTTCCCCAAAAAGATATGTTGAAATCCTAACCCCCCAGTATCTCAGAATTTGGTGACCTTATTTGGAAAGAGTCGTGGTAGATGTAATTAGTTAAGCCAAGATCAGAACTGGAATAGAGTAGGCCTTAATCCAATATGAGTGGTGTCCTTATAAGATGATGTAAAGACACACATGGAAAGTCTATATCCATTACCAGTCACTGTGATGCCAGGGAACAGCAGGCTATGACAGAGGCAGAGACTGGAATTCTGCAGTTGCAAGCCAAGGAATGCAAAGGATTGACAACTAGAAGCTAGAAAATGACCAGGAAGTATTCTCTCCTATAGGTTTCAGACAGAATGGCTCTGTCAACACCTTGATTTTGGACTTCCAGACTCCAGAACTACAAGACAACAAATTTCTCTTGTTTTAAGCCACCTGGTTTGAGATAGTTTTTTATAGCAGCTCTCGGGAAATTAATAAAATGTCCTTGTAGTGTAAATTCCTGACATTAATCTTTTTTTGTTGTTGTTGTAATATAAGTCTGTGACATTAAGCTTTCGATGACTGAGGCATCCATTTCAAAAACATCCATGTTGGGGGCACCTGGATGGCTCAGTCATTAAGCATCTGCCTTTGGCTCAGGGCGTGATCCCGGCGTTGTGGGATCGAGCCCCACATCAGGCTCCTCCGGTATGAGCCTGCTTCTTCCTCTCCCACTCCCCCTACTTGTGTTCCCTCTCTCACTGGCTATCTCTATCTCTGTCGAATAAATAAATAAAATCTTAAAAATAAATAAATAAATAAATAAATAAATAAATAAAATCTTTTTAAAAAATCCATCTTGCATAAACATATTGCCAGCCATATGATATGCCAACAAGATAAGGAGAGGCGCCTGGGTGNATCTTTTTTAAAAATCCATCTTGCATAAACATATTGCCAGCCATATGATATGCCAACAAGATAAGGAGAGGCGCCTGGGTGGCTCAGTTGATTAAGCATCTGCATTCAGGGTGCCTGGATGGTGCAGTCTTAAGCGTCAGCCTTAGGCTCAGGGCGTGGTCCCGGCATTCTGGGATCGAGCCCCACGTCAGGCTCCTCCACTACGAGCCTGCTTCCTCCTCTCCCACTCCCTGCTTGTGTTCCCTCTCTCGCTGGCTGTCTCTATCTCTGTCAAATAAATAAATAAAATCTTAAAAAAAAAAAAGCATCTGCATTCAGCTCAGGTCATGAGTCCAGGGGCCTTGGGATTGAGCCTTGAATTGAACTCCCTCCTCAGCAGGGAGTCTGCTTCTCCCTCTGCCCCTCCCCCTTGCTTGTGTGGTCTCTTTCTCAAATAAATAAGTAAAATCTTTAAAACAAACAAACAACTACATAAGGAGCCAGGCCACACATACCTGTGATATTTTCCTTTCAGGAAGTCCTGAGTAGGGACACCTGGGTGGGTCAGTCCATTAAGCGGCTGCCTTCGGCTTGGATCATGATCCCAGGGTCCTGGGATGGAGCCCTGAATTGGGCTCCCAGATCTCCCTGTCCCTTACCTGCTGCTCCCCTTGCTTATGCTCTCTCCCCACCTTCTCCCATGTCAAATAAATAAATTTTTAAAAAATTAAAGAAAAAAAGCGAACCCATGAAATCCTAGGCACCCACTCTCAACCTCAAGGGCAGAACCCCAGGTCTGCACATCCTCTCTCTTTCTCTCTCTCTACCTGCAGCCTTGTTGTGTGACCCTCAGGGAGGCCATGTGCCCTCCAAAACCTGCAAGTTATAAACCTTGCTTTTTTCAAAGTTCCCTGATAGTTACTGCTGAGGTACATCGTGAAATCATAAGACCCACAAGAGCCAGTCCAGCCTCAACACTGGCTCCAGATGGAGAAATGTCCATGGGGCAGGGGGGTCAGTACAGTAGTATGGGCTGAGGCAAGTGCTTTGGGCCTTTCTATCGACAGACTGAAACCTACAGAAAATGGCTGTTTGAAGCAAAAAGGATTTTAATTTTGATGGTCTAAATTATATATTTTTTGTTTTGTTGCTCATGTTTTTAGTGTCATATCTAACAATACTTTACCAAATTGTGGTCATGAAGATTTACCTTATATTTTCTTCAAAGAGTTTTTTAGTTTTATCTCTTATATTTAGGTCTTTGATCCATTTTGACTCAATTTTTGTATAGGGCGTGAGGTAAGGATTCAACTCTATTCTTCACATGAGGATACCCAGATTCTCAGAACCATTTGTTAAAAAGACTATTCTTTCCCCATTGGATGGTCTTGGCACCCCTGTGGAAAATCAACTGACCCTAAATATATGGATTTATTACTGGACTGTCAATTCTATTGCATTTATCCATATGTCTATTCTTGTGTTAGTACCACATTGTCTTGATTACCACTGACTTGCGGTAAGTTTTGAAATCAGGAAATCTGAGTCTTCCAAGTTTCTTCTTTTTTCAAATTGTTTGGCTACTCTGGATTTCTTGAATATCCATATGAATTTTACAATCAGCTTGTCGATTTCTGCAAAGATGCCAACTGTATTAAATCTGCAGATCAGTTTGGGGAATATTCTATCTTAATATTAAGTCTTTCAATTCACAAACACAAGATGTTTTTCTATTTATTTAGATCATCTTTATTTTTTTTAAAGATTTTGTTTTTAAGTAATCTCCACATCAACACAGGGCTCAAACCCACAACCCCGAGAGTAAGAGTTGCATGCTTCACCAATGGAGCCAGCCAGGCACTCCTAAGATCATCTTTAATTTCTTTCAGCAATGTTTGAGTTTTCAGAATATTAAATTTGTACTTCTTTTTAAAAATTTACTCTTAAAGGGGTGCCTGGGTGGTTCAGTCGGTTAGGCATCTGACTCCTGATTTCTGCTCAAGTTGTGATCTCAGGGTCGTGGGACCAAACCCTGCATTGGACTCCATGCTCAGTGCAGAGTCTCCCTCTCCCTTTGCTCCTCCACCTGCTCTCTCTCTTTCTCTAAAATAAATAAATTTTAAAACTCTTAAAAAATAATAATAAAAATAAAAATTTACTCCTAAATAATTTCATTTTCTTAATGCTATAGTAAATGGAATTGTTTTCTTAATTTCATTTTTACATTATTCATTGCTAACGTGTAAAAAGACGGTTGATTTTATATATTGTTATTATACTCTGCAAACTTACTAAACTTGTTTATTAGTTCTAGCAGTTTTTTAGTGGATTCCTTAGAATTGTCAATATTCAAGATCATGTCCTCTGCAAATAGAAATTCCTTTCCAAATTCAATGTCTTATATTTCATTTTCTTGGCTAATGACCCTGGGAAAACCTTCAGTACCATGCCAAACAGAAGTGGTGAGAGTGAACATCCTTGTCTTGTTCCTTATCATAGGGGGAAGTTTTCAGACTTTGACCATTAAGTATGATGTTAGCATTCATAGATGCCCTATGTCAGGTTGAGGCAGTTCCCTCTCCCAGTTTCCTGAGTGTTTATTTAATCGTGAAAGGGTGCTGGATTTTGGCAAATGCTTTTTCTGCATCTATTGAAATGATTGTGTGGTGTTTGTTCTTTATTCTATTAATATGGTGTATTTTATTGTTTTTTATATGTTGAGCAAAACTTGCATTTCAGGAAAAATTCCACTTGGTCATGGTGTTTCTAGATTTCTTTTTAAAAGAATCTACAAAAGAATCTAGACTCTTCATATTTCTAGATTTAGTTTGCTAGTATTTTGATGTTGATTTTTTGCATCTGTATTCAAAGAGATATTAGTTTGTAATTTTATTTTCTCATTATGTCCTTGGTTTTGGTATCAGGGTAATGCTGGCTTCATAGAATGAGTTAGGAAGTTTTCCCTCTTCTATTTTTTGTAAGTTTGTGAAGAACTGGTGTTAATTCTTCCTCAAATATTTGGTAGAATTCACCAGTGAAATCTGGACCTGGGCTCTTCTTGTGGGAAGTTTTAAAATTATTGATTCAAATGTATTCATATTTTCTATTTCTTCTTGAATCAGTTTCAGTCTTTTTTGTCTTTCTGACAGTTTTTCCGTTTCAACTAAGTTATCTAATTTATTGGCATACGCTTGTTCGTTATATTCACTTATAACATTTTTTATGTTTTCAAGGTCAGTAGTGAGGTTTTCTCACTATTTCTCACTATTCCTGATTTTAGAATTTTGAGCCTTCTTTCTCTTTTCTTGGTCAGGCTAGCTAAAAGTTTGTTCAATTTTGTTGGTCTTTTCAAGGAACTTTTTATTTCATTAGTTTTCTCTTTTTTTTTCTACTCTGTCTTCCATTAATTTCCACTCTATATTATTTCCTTCCATCTGCTCACTTTGTGATTAGTTTGCTCTCCTTTTTCCAGTGTCTTGAAGTAGAAAGTGGGGTTATGGATTTGTGATCTTTCTTGTTGTTTGCTTATTTATTACTTTATTTATTATTTATTTATTTATTTATTTATTTATTTTTAGAGAAAAGGAGAGCACATGGGGCGGGGGGTGGGGTGGCAGGGGAGAGGGAGAAGGAGAGAGAGAATCTTAAGCAGGCTCCACACTCAGTGTGGAGCTGGACTGGGGCTTGATCTCATGACGCTGAGATCATGACCTGAGCTGAAATCAAGTGTTGGATACTTAACTGACTGAGCCGCCCAGGCGCCCCTCTTGTTGTTTAATATAGGCATTTAAAACTATAAATTTCCCTTTGAAGCACTGCCTAGCTGCATCCCGGTTTTGGTATGTTATGTCTTCATCTTTATTCACTTTTAAGTGTTTTCTAATTTCCCTTATGATCTCTTATTTGGTTCAGAGGGGTTTTTTTAGGAGTATGTTCTTATTTTCCATGTATTTGTGAAATGCTCAAATTTCTTTCTGCTATTGATTTCTAATTGTATTCCATCATGGTCAGAGAACATACATTTAATAATTTCAATCTTTTTACAATTACTGAGGCTTGTTTTATGGCCTAGCATATGGTTTATATCAGAGAATGTTCCATGTGTATTTGAGAAGAATATATATTCTGCTGTTTGGTGGAGGGTTCCCTAAACATCTGTTAGATCTATGGGGTTTATAATGTTGTTCAACTCTTTCAGTTCCATGTCAATCTTCTGCCTAATTGTTCTACCCATTATTTAGAGTGGGATATTGAAGGCTCCAACTATTATTGCTGAATTGTCTATTTATCCCTTCAATTCTGCTAGTTTTTGCTTAATGTATGTTGGTGCCCTGTTTCCAGGTGCAAAGATGTTTGTAACTGTTAAGTCTTCCTGATGGACTGACCCTTTTATCACTGTAAAATGTCTAGTTACGTGTTTTGTTTTGAAGTCTATTTTGTCTATTAGCATGGCCACTCCAGCTTTGTTTGTTGTTGTTGTTTTACATGAGATCTTTATCCATACTTTTACTTTCAACCTATTAGTACCTTTGATTCTGAAGTGTGTCTCTTACAGAGTTAGGTGCAGCTTGCTTTTTTAGACCAGTATGACCATCTCTGCCTTTTGCTCAGATTGTGTAATCAACTCACATTCAGTGTAATCTTAAAAAAATCAGTTTAATACCATGTACTTTACACTTTGTTATAACCCCTTTTTATTTTTTTTATTTTTTTAATTTTTTGAAAAGATTTTATTTATTTATTTGATAGATACAGCCAGCGAGAGAGGGAACACAAGCAGGGGGAGTGGGAGAGGAAGAAGCAGGCTCCTAGCAGAGGAGCCTGATGCGGGGCTCGATCCCAGAACGCCGGGATCATGCCCTGAGCCGAAGGCAGACGCTTAACGACTGAGCCACCCAGGTGCCCCTGTTATAACCCCTTTTTAGATATACAGTACAATTCAATGACTTTTTAAACTTTTTTATTAGAGTTGACACATGTAGTGTAATATTGACATAGTTGGATTTATGTCAACTATTTTACTTTTTGTTTTCTATACATTTGGCATCATTTTTATTTCTGTCTTCCTCCTTTACTACTTTGTTTTACATAAATGAAGACTTTCTAGTGTAACATTTTAATTTCTCTAATAATTTTTCACTGTATTTTTACTATTTTTTTAGTTATTTTCTGAGTTGTTGCTCTAGGATCTCCATATACATCTTACCTTATCAGAATTTATTTCAGATTTATTTTACCTTAATTACAGTGAGATATAAGAACATTACTCCTATACAGCTTTGTTCCCTTTTCCTTGTGTTATTATATATTATATATATTGTTGTTTTATATATGTTTATAAATTATGGGTTATAAATGCCTATGTAAGTTACAAATTCAACACTACGTTGTTGAGATTACTACATTTATATATTTGTATGTCTTTTAAAGAAGCTGAGTGAAGGAGAACAAGTATATATTTATAGAGTTTGTTATTTACCAATTTTGATCTCTTCATTTGTGCCTGTCTCCAAGTTCAACCTGTTGTCATTTCCTACTCCAATACAGCTTTGTTATCATCCACTCCTTTCTGCTGTTATTGTCAAATTTATCTCATTTCTATATGTTATAGACCCAACAATACAATTATAGACATATTGTTCTATACAATTGTTTTTAAATCAGTTAAGAGAAGAAAGAAGAAATATACACTTATAGTATCTTTTACAATTACATAATTACCTTTACCAGCACTCTGATTTTTCATATGGTTTCGAATTACTTTCTGGGTTCATTTGCTTTCAGGCTGAAGAACTTCCTTTAGTATATCTTATAAGATAGATCTGTTAGTAACAGATTCTCTCAATTCTTATTTGGGAACGTCTTTATTTTACTTCCATTTTTGAAAGCTAGTTTTTATGAAATTAAGATTCTTGGTTAACAGGTTTTTTTTGTTTGTTTTTTTGTGGTTTGTTTGGGTTTTTTGTTTGTTTGTTTGTTTGTTTGTTTTGCATTTTGTATATGTCATACCTCTGCCTTCTGGCCTCCATTGTTTCTAATGAGAAGGTAGCTGTTACTTTTCTTAGCACTTCCTTGGACATGACAAGTCTTTTTTCTCTTGCTATGTTCAAGATTTTCTTTGTCCTTAACTTTCAAAAGTTACTACAATGTGTGTGTAACTTCATTGTAACAGTCTTCATGTTTATCCTACTTGGAGTTCATTAAGCATCTTAGATGTGTAGATTAATGTTTTTCATCAAATTTAGGAAGTATTATTTCTTCAAATATTTTTTATTTCTGTTCTTTTTCTCCTCCCTTTCAGATACTCCTATTATGCTTATGTTGGTGCACTTAACAGTATACTACTTTTCTCTAAAGCTATGTTCATTCCTCTTAAATCTTTTTTCTCTCTCTACTCCAGATTGCATATTCTCTATCAATCTATCTTCAAGTTTGCTGATTCTTTCTTCTGCCAACTCAAATCTACTATCGAGCCTCTCTAGTGGATTTTTCATTCCAGTTCTTATATTTTTCAACTTCAGAATTTCTGTTTGGTCCTTTCTTATGTCTCTTTATCAATATTACCTATTTGATGAGATATTGTCATCATACCTTCTTTTACTTCTTTATACATGGTTTCCTTTGGTTCTTTGAACATAATTTATAATGACTCCTGTGAAGTCTTTTCACATTATGCCTGACATTGGACCCTCTAAGAGGCAGCTTTGTTGTTTGCTCTCTTTTTCTTATGTATTGGTCACGCTTTCCTGTTTCTTTGCATGTCTCATAATTTTTGTTGAAAAGTGTAGTTTATTTTTTATTTACTATATGGTAACATAAATGTATACTATATTTGTAATATAAAAATATATTAACATTTTAGATAATATATTGCAGCAACTGGATACTAGCCTCAACTCCAACACAGAGTTTCCTTTTGCAGTTTGCTTGTTTATTTATTTATGATTTAGCTGTATTATTTTGAAAAGTATGCAGTGTGCAGGGTCCAATGTCACTCCTCAAAGGCACAACCTTCACCATGTGCACTGTCACCTTGCGTTGACAGTGGTTTTAAGAGGGCTTTGTCTCTTTCCTTGACTTTTCCGTTAAGCTGTCTCTACTGGTATCACACCTAGTTGTTAGTCTCCACTAATTGCTGACTACTCTTGTTTTCAACAATGCCCTATGGCATAAATTGCTTCATAGTCTAATCCAATTAAATTAAGCCCCTTTGCAGGGGCAGTATTTTTTTTTTAAGATTTTATTTATTTATTTGTCTGAGAGAGAATGAGAGAGAGTGAGAGAGAGCACACAAACAAGGGAGCTGCAGGCAGAGGCAGAGGAAGAAGGAGAAGCAGGCTCCCCACCAAGCAAGGAGCCTGATTCAGGACTCAATCCCAGGACTCCCACTTAACCAACTGAGCCACCCAGACATCCCACAGGGACAGTCTATAAGGCTAGACTTTGAGATTTGTTCTGAACCCAGAAGGGGTCTTATCAGGGTTCCTTTTCCTTGCTTCTCTCTGGCAAACTTCTAGCTGGCTAAATAGTTTGTTTTTCTCATGGAGCTACCAGCTTTCTCTTCATTGCTTACCGCTAATATCTCCAATTGTTTTTGACAGCATCCACAGACTTGAATTTCCCCACACTCTATTCCAAGTAAAGTCAGTTCTCCTGGGGAGAGAATCAGAGTTCTGTTCTTAAGGCCTTCGTCCCTCCCTGTACAAAACCTCTGTGCCACTGCTCTGAAGTGTGTATCTTGGAATGACAGCCCTACTTTATAAGGGTGCTGGGTTGGAGCAGTAGCCTCTGGTTTTCTAAACCAGCCTTTCCTAGTGTGGAAACCCCACTCTATGAGTGAACCAGGGTGAAGATCAAGGCCTCCATATTCTCAACCTGCCATGGTTGGGATAGAAGTTTCACCCTATGAGTTGGGGAAGTATTGAAGAAGAAAGCCCCAGTTCTCTCAGCTACTCTTTTCTGGAATAGAACTTCTGCAACACAGAGGTGGGGGAAATGGAAATATTGGTGATACGTCACCCCCAGGGAGATACAGTACCCCTCAACCGGGAGCCAAGGGTAACAAGAACCCTGTGTTCTTGGCTGTCCCTGCCTAGAATGGAGCTTCTCTCACAATGAGCTGGAAAGGGAGAGGAAGGAAGCAAATCATAGCTCAAATGTCACAGTCTCTTACTCTTCTTACCAAGTTTTAGTAGGTTTTCTTGAATAAATGTTTCTTTTTTGCTGTATGCCTTTAAGATCGTTTCTAGAGAATCTAATTTTTTAATTAAGTTTCATCAGTTACAGTTGTTTTATCGAGGAGAGGATCTGCAGAGCATTTGTCACCATTCCAGAAATCATGTCCCTAAGATCTCTTAAATCCTGGTGTCCTAAGATTGGTGAGAGGGTTAGCTTTGTTTTGTTTTCATTTATTGTGCTGGACAGTCAGTGGACTCTTAATCTGAAAACGTTTATTGTGGGTTTTGGTGGTATATAAATATAGATGTATCTATCTATCTATCTATCTATCTATCTATCTATCTATCTATCTTCCCCCTGCCCCCATGGTTGTCTCTGTCCTCTCTTTCAGGAAATGCAATCAGTCAGATGGTCAATCTCAGATTGATCTAATTTTCTTATCTCTTGTATTCTATTATCTATCTCTGTTTCTTTCTGTTTAACTTTCTGAAAGATTTCCTTGACTATCTTTTTTATAACTTAAATTTACTTGTTCTCTGTTCTCCTTCTGGTGGCATCTTGTTCTTGTTTCAGGATGCAATTTTTTTTTTAGATTGTTTTTATTTATTTTAGAGAGAGAGACAGCAAGGGTTGGAGAAGCAGAGGGGGAGGGAGAGAGAGAATCTTAAGCAGACTCCAAGCTGAGTGCAGAGCCTAACATGGGGCTTGATCCCAGGACCCTGAGATCATGACCTGAGCTGAAACCCAGCACCAGACACTTAACCGACTGCGCCACCCAGGCATCTCAAGGTGCAGTATTTCTTCCACTCCCTCTGAGATTATCAACGATAGTTTCTTTGAGGTTTTCTTCTGCTCTTTGCAGCATCTTTGTTTCTGAGATCTTTGTTTCTCAGTTCCTTTTTTCTGTTGTTTTGGCCTCTCTTACATGTTGAAGGCTTCCCTCAAATGTCTGAAGATTGGCTCTTTGTTTTGGAGCTAGACATCCCAACCTGAAGGTATGTTCATGGCACCTGAAGGTCACTTTCCACGGAGGGAGAAAGAGCCAGCTTTGCAGTTGGTCACATCTCCACGTCTTCCTGCTTCTTGACTCTGATCTGAGTAAAATCCCCTGAGCATCCATTTCTCTTTTAGTAAAATAAGGATAATAATACACCCTTACAGATCCCTGCCTTTCTTCTTCATAAATTGATCTAAGGTACTTTAGTTAATCCTTATTATCTGCATTGAACATTAATGTGCACTTCTCCTCCTTTTCTCCCTCTTTTCCTCTCTGACATCATATGATCATGATTGCGCCTCTACCAATTACAGAGGGACAGGGCATCCCTAATAATAAGACTTTGCCATCATGCTGCCTTCAGCAGTGTGGTTAATAAGACAAATTTTGGTGTCAGGTGGACCTGGGATGCAAGCCCTGCACTGAGAAGTAACAGAAATGACGTCAAAGCCAAGATTCACCCAGTGTCCCCCAGCCTTATGTGAGACCTGTATTTACTAGAGTCAAAAAGATGAAAGGAAATAGGGACCATATAGTCTGAGGGACGCAGATCCCACCCAAGGGGAAGACCCTCAATGACATTTGGCACCTGGACCCCAGAAAAGAGGTCTCTCTCTGCTCCCCAAAGAACTGGAGAGTTGTGTCTTAGAACAAAGAGCACATCTTCAAGTCTCAACAGCCTGGAGACACGGTTCTGCAGGACAGCTGTTGGACTTCATGTGCCACAGACACATGCCACCCTGCCTCCCCTCTTCCCGCCACCTCCTTTCTGCTGCTCCCATTTGGCTGCTCCAGCCCAGACAAGGCTCTATTTTCTTGTGGGTACCATCTCCCAAGCAAGGTTCTGAATTAAGAGGAGGGAAGGGACAGGCTCTCCCAGGGAAGGGCAGCCAGCAGGGGAGGTTTTGGCCTCCAAGTGAGAATCCATTCCCTCTGACCTCCCTCAGGGCATTCTGCACCAGATATTCAAAGTCTCCTCCAACTTGGCTCTGGCCCTATTCCTTCAGCTCTCTGAACCAGCCATGGTGAGCGCTCAAACCAGAGCTCTCTGGGCCCAGGTTGGGAGCTCGGCTAGCTCCATGCTATAGCCAATGCCCTCTGGGAAGGGCATTCCACACAAGAGGTTCCACACACCTGAGCCCTCTGTTGCGAATGTGTGCCTCCAGACCTGTAGACAGCATCCTGGGGATGGCAGGTCACCCGAACAGAACCAGCACACTCGGGGCTCAGGGATTCTCCTGCACTCCAGTGACCCATCCTTCATCTCTGTCACCTCTCCCACATTTCTGATGGACAATTGGGCACATGGTCTGAGACATACTTGGCAAACTCTACACCCCTCCGTCTAATGGGCCTCAAGGGGCACCTCCTACGGGCATTGCTCTGTGCTAGGCCAGGTGGGACGAGGCAAAAACAGTAAACAGGATGCATTCCTGTCCACCAGCTAGTTGGAATTAAAGCAACTCTTGGCAAGTGTCCAATAATAATGCAGTAGGAGCCTAGAGGATGGATCTATTTTAAAAGGAGGGACCTGGAAACATTCTCTAGCTTCATGTGGGTGGTAGTTACACAGGTGTATGCACATACAAAAATCATCAGGCTGTACACTTAAGACATATACACTTCAATTACAAAAACTTGTAATTGGCCCCAACCCCAGAACTCAGCAGAGAGGAGACAGGCCAAGTAGAGAATAGAATGCAGGTGGCAGGGCCATGGGGAAGAACAGGTCTGGAGGCCGTGTTGGCAGTGGGAAGGAGCCTAGGGCATAGGTTGGAGCTCTTGTCAAGAAAGAAGACAAAGGCCTGGGAACTAACAGAATGTCAAAGACAGAGGGGATCAAGAGAGAGAGTTCTGGGGTACGAGAGCCACAGCAGCCCTCTCTTTAATGAAACAGGGGAGTTCTGGGAAGTACACATACAGTTGATGGGGAAGCAGGGGAGGGATTTGTTGGCTTCTCTTAGATTCTGATTGAGTGGGGATCATAGGACAGACAGCTGGAATGGCCAGGGTACCAGAAAATATTCAAGATTCTGAAAGAGGTGCCCTGGGAAATGACTTCAGGTGGCAACCAGCAGCAGCCAGCCCACAGGCCTAAGACCACCACCATCCCCAGTGCCTGGTTTCCCCCAAAGCAATCTCTACAGAACACACCCAGAGCCCACCCTAGGCTAGCTAATGTCAGCTCACCGCCATCTAGGCCCAAGAGCCCATGTTCCGGAGACATGTGCGGTGTGTCTCCAACTCAGAGGTGGAAGGGAGAAGGCAGACAGCATGTGCTGAATCAGTGCTAAGGACTGGACCTAGACCACCCTTTAAGCTAAGCAGGGCCCCTCTCCACACTTCTGATTCCCCAGAGCAGGAGGCTTGGTGCCTCACAGTAGCTCATGCTGTTTCTCATAAACCCTAAGTGCCAGGGTGTTTCTCCCTCTATGGGGTTGAACTTTGTCTCCAGGAGATTCCTCGGAGGTCTAGCACACACTCCTTTCCTCTGGGGCTGCCCTTCTCTGCACAAACAGCCGTTTTCATGCACCTGTTCAGTGTGCTGGCTCTTCTCCTGTAGGTACCGGACAGTGAGGGTTCTGAAAGGCTCACAACCCTCAGGTGCAGTCTGGGCCAAAAAGAGAACAATCACCTCCTTTGATCTGCATGTTATGCCACTATTAATGCAGCCCAAACTTTTGGGGAAGCTCCACGATTTGTTGTGTGTTCTCACTTAGCTCACCGCAAAGAGAGGAAGCTCTCATTTCATAGGTGCCTGCCTCGGTTTCCCACAGCTACTTGAGGTGGCCCCCCAGACCCTGCCTCATTGGGCCTCGGCCCATCCTATCCACCTTCACCCACTACCCTCTACCCTATTCATGACCTTTCTTTCAGTTACCCCAGCTAACCCTCTGCTTCCTACCTTTGCACATGCAGTAACCTCAGCCTGGAATGTTCTGGCTCATCTTCCCCAACTAACTACTGGCCATTCAATTTTCTTCTGCTCGTTTCCTCCCGGAAGTCTTCCCTGAAACGCCCCTCTCGCCCTCATGAAATTAGGCCCTGTGGTTACCGCTCTCATAGCATTCTGTCCTTTTCTATCATGGTGCTTATCAGAGTGTTTCCTCTTCCTCATCTGATAAAGGTCTGCCTCTCCCACTAGATAGCTGGCCCCCGAGGGCGGGAGCATGTCTGCTTCTGCTGCTCACAGTAGCCGGTCCCCAACACTAAGCCCGGTGCCCGCAGGAGGTGTGTGTACCACGAAGAGGGATCGAGCGGGAATGAAGGAGGCACGTGTCACTCGGTGAGGCCAGGCCCTCCATTGCGGCGCCGCTCCATGCGGCGCAGGTAGAGAGAGAGGACGCCAGGTAGCGGGTGGGCGGTAGACACGGGCAGACCTGGCCTGTACTCCAGCACGGCCACGGACCAGATTACGCCTTTGGTGAGTCCCTGCACCTGAGCCTCAGTTTACCCACCAGTAAAATGGGGATGGTAACAGTATCTCCCTCACAGGATGACAGATGAAACAGTCATGGACGCAAAGAACCTGACACACGGTGCTCAGGACGTGAGTCTCCTTGTCAGGACGCTGGTGAGAGGGGCGTGTTCACGGCCTCGGACCTCCAGCAGGTCCGTCCTCACCACCCGCGGGGTGAGGCCGCCCTCACGGGGAGAACTGCTCTGGGAACTCTCTACTCTCCTTCGGGACCACCTTCGCTCCCAGATGGCTTCAGAGCCCCTTCATCCTCGCCTCTCTTTCCGAATTGCAGGAAAGGGCACGCTGGACTGTCTCCATCTGCCGACCAAGCCAGCAGAGGCTCTGAGCCCTGGCTGCAGGCGGCACCCCACCGACTCCTGGCCTGGCCCACGCCCCTCGCAGGGGACTCTGGGGGCTGGGGGACTCTGGCTGTGCCTCAGGCTTGCTGGGGAGAGAGGGCCAAGTCCTTGCCCTCTATGCCTTGTCGGCTGTCTCTGTTAGAAAGGGGTTTCCCGGGCGCCTGGGTGGCGCAGTTGTTAAGCGTCTGCCTTCGGCTCAGGGCGTGATCCCGGCGTTCTGGGATCGAGCCCCACATCAAGGCTCTTCTGCTATGAGCCTGCTTCTTCCTCTCCCACTCCCCCTGCTTGTGTTCCCTCTCTCGCTGGCTGTCTCTGTCAAATAAATAAATAAAATCTTTAAAAAAAAAAGAAGGAAAAGAAAGAAAAGAAAAGAAAAGAAAAGAAAAGAAAAGAAAAGAAAGAAAGAAAGAAAAGAAAGAAAGAGGCTTTCCTTTCTCTCACACCCCTTTCCTAGAACCACCACCAAGCATAAATAAATGGAGAAAACCTGACATGATCCCGACTTGTGCCTGGTGGGGCTCAGCTGCTTCTCTGTGAGATGAGACTGTGTGTGGGTCAAGGCTATTTCTGGGCTGAAGGGAAAGGGGCATCGACCCGCGGGCCATCAGAAGAAGGACTCTGTCCTCAAGGGGCTTGCGCTGGACGCATCAGTGAAAACCCCGGAAGCATTTTCAGGACACATTTAAAGCCACAGATTGCACAGTCCTGTAGCTGAGTTTTCGCAGACCCTTTCAAGGGTCACTGCTGGCCCCACCCATACCAGGAAGCCCCTCCTGCCTGCTCGGCCCACCGGGACCCTTCTTTCCCACACTACACTGCTCAGCTTTAGGCGCTGCAGGATGGGATTCCTCCTGCCTCCACCTACCACATCCAACCTCAAAGACCCCAGAGCCTGGGTCAGATGTGCTAGCTGGCCCCAGGCCTCTGCACACACTGCACCCCACTCCTGCCCTCCCTGACCTCTTTGCTAACGCCTACCCGTCTCTTAGAATTCAGCCCAGGTAGAGCCTCCTTACAGAGCTCTTCATTCGTCAGAGCGCCCCGCAGAGCCCCCTTGGCACCTTAGGATTACTTACCCCCTCCCTTACCCCCTCCCTGGGTGGTCTATCTGCTCTTCTGTCTACTTCACTAAACTGGAAATGCCTTGAAATCAGGGCTGGGCCTTGGTCCAGGACAGTGTCTGGACGCAGAGTTTGAAGGATGAATGAACAGGAGGAGGCTGGGCGTGTGTTGGGGTTCAGGTATCCAGGAACTCACTGTACTTTCCACTCAATTTTGCTGTGAACCTAAAAAGTAAAGTCTATTTTTTTTTTTAAATTTTAAATGAAAGAAGAAACACTATCAGCCTTTGATGACACAACCTTGGCCTGCGGAGGCCTCAGGCTACTGCACTTGTGTGAGACGCCCCAGACAGACTGGCCCTCCCTAAGGGAAAGGACTTCCCTTCCCCTGTCAGCCCTGCCAGCCCGCAAGCCGCCCAGGCGTGGGTGCTACCAGGTGGTGCGGTCGGCCCGGGTGGACGACCGGCGACCGGCCCTGCCCACCCACCTGTGATGCAATATGTCGAGGGGCCTGCAAAGGCCATCTGACCTTTGCACCGGGCCCTCCATGTCTGCGGCCAACCCGCTCCTGGAAGACCAGCCGGAGGCAAGTGTAGGAGGAACCAACCGGGAGGTTCACAAGCCCTCCACCCACGTATGGTCGGACCCACCTTCCGCCCATAACCTAGAGCATTCCTGCCTCCCAGACTACCACAGTCTCTCCGAGAGTCCCAAAAGGACAGAGCTGGAGCCCTGACAGGATCCACAGACCCAAGGGGCCAGTCCTGGCTCCAGGAGACGCACCAGGAGATTTCTCAGTGTTCCTGTTCACCAATAGTTATCAATGGGGCGACTCGGCAAAGATGTTTGTCCCCCAGAATTTCCCTGCCTTGGCCACTGTCCCCTTGGATGTCCAGGACGATCAGGGAATGCTGCAGAAGGCTTTGGGGCCCGCATCCTGCCCCACATTCACTCACCTGCTGTTTCTCCAGCTGCTCTCGTCCTCTGGACGTCCTCCGAAGGCTCTGGGCCTGAGAGGCAGCAAGGGCTTGGAGCCGACCCATGCTTTCCCGCTTCAAAGCCATGGACCTTGAGGAAGTCAAGCCTCAGTGTGTTCATCTGCCCAGTGGGGATAATGGCCACGTGGATCACAGCATCAATGGCAGCTGGTACTTCCAAGCAGTACTTCCCTCTGCTGCTCTGCGTGTAGGGCACGCAGCATCTTGGCTTACCCAGCTCAGCCCCAGCTGACGCCTGTGGTCCTGATGTGCTTATTGCCCCTTTTTACTCTCTCAGAAGTGCTCACTCTGGATGACAAAATACACGGTCAGCTTACCTGCTGCTCTTCCTATTCCCAATGCAGGCCCGGCCCATGCAAGCCCACCACCCGTTTCTGCTCTCCTGTCTAAGAGGCCGTGTCTTGGTTTGTAGTTCTCTCTGAGCCTCAGGTTCTTGATTTTAATGGGATAGCAATGCCTACCCTGAAGGATGGTGAGGAGGATGAAATAAGGCAGGCAAAGCACATGCCAGGTGCTAGACAGAAGCACGAGTTCCCTTCTAGGGCCTTCTCTCTCCAGTTCCCCTCATGCCAATTTCCCAAGAGTGGAGCTCCGGAGCTCAACTTCTCCCCCATCGAGAGAGTGATTTTTAGAAGCTGCAGGTGACATAGGAGCTACCAAGCTGTGCTCTTTCCTGAGACGAAGAAATGCTCTTCGCCCCACCCCCACACCCTACTGCAGGCTTTGGGGGGCGCCCCAGCCTCTCCTTCCTGCACGCAAGCCAAGCCCACCGCTACAGCCTACAGCCGGAAACCCTCAGCCCTCACCCGCAGGGAGTGAAGGCACCTTTGAACTCTCCCCGCTTTTCCAGGAATCCAGAGGCCCAAAAGGGAGTTGGTTGGGCCTCCAATCCCCGGGGACCTGCTATCTGGGTCAGCAGGCAAAGAGTAACCATGTAACTTCAGCGGATAAAGCCACCACGAGACCAGCCAGTTGCAGCAAGGGAATGACGGTCTCAAAGCGTCGCTGGCTTAGCAGCATGTCCTCCAAAGCCCCCGAGGCCCCGATCTCCCCACCTCTTGCCCTGACATTCCTGACACCCACCCACTCCTGACATTCCTTCGCTGTTAGACAGCTGGCAGCTCTGGCCCAATCCTTGCCTTGCCCCAGGTAGTACCAAACCTGCCTTGACGATTACAGAAGATTTGGTTCCACCCGGAAGCTCTTGGTGTAAACAAGCTGTCAGTCACTGGGATCTGCTTCCAGGCCTCTTTGTTCAGAGGCATTTGCATGACATTTCAGATTCCTGCACTGCCCTAGAAACCACAATGTGTGTGTATGAAGGAAGCTATGGGAGGAAAAAGGTAATGAGGCAGCTGCTAAATTGGGACTAAAAAAACCCCGGGTATCTGCTGGCAGTGGTAGTCTGTGGCAGACAGAGCATTTCAAGGGACCCCGGCGCGGTAAACGCTCACGAGGGTGGAGCTCTGGGTCTGCGGCAAGGCAAAGGCCAGCGTGCAGTTGGCTACCGGGGAGAGACAGAAACCGGCTGGGGGACCCTCGCTCTCCCATCTGTACGATGGGTTCAATAGGCCAGCCAACTCCATTGCGCAGCTGTGGTGTCAGGAGATGGAGTGAGAGGAAGGGAACGCAGCAGTACAGGGAACACGTAACACGTGCACGGAACCCGAGTATGATTAGGGCTCCAGGTGGCTCGGTCCTGCACAGCCACGCTCAGAGCAGCACACACTGGCCAAGGAACCTAAAAGGAACCCCAAGCCTTACTTGGGTCTCTGGAAGAACCTTAAAGTGTGTCCAACTCACACCCCTCAGCAACATTCCTCAAACACCCCTGTAGCCCCCACCTCCTGCTTCTGGAACCCCCCGCAGCTCAAAGACAATGAAGCCAGCTCCCAACCGCACCCCAGCTCCTGGCCACCCACCTGGCTCTGCTGCCGCCCCTGCACTCAGGCCTCTCAGCTCTTCATTATGGAGTTCATCGGGGCTCTGCTCCTTGCTTTAATTTGTCTCCCCCTTCGCTCAGTACGGGAATACACCACACAAAGGAGACACAATACAAAAAGTAAGACTCCCTTCCCCTTTCTTTCCATCGCCCCAGTTCTGTTAGCTCAGTCTGTTTTTCCTACTTCCACACCACAGAATGCCCAGGAACCATGAGGGCAGACTAAACAATCCTGAGAGGAAAAAACTGCGGTAAGCAAAGCAAAATTCTTTTTTAGTGGGTGGCACTGGGGACTGTTAATAAATCTTGCAGCAATACACACGCAATTGTCATTAAGTGCTCCCCCTGCCCCGGTCCCGGCCCCTCTAGCCACAGGACAGCGGTTCTTACGCTTTCTAATCATGCTGGTTTTTCGTCACTCACTTTTGCACCCCCTTCCTCTCCAGAACCACAGGTCTGGCCAAGGCCTTCAGCACAGCCTCGCTTCCCCAGCTTAGCATCTGGCTTCCTCCCCGACTACAGCGTCTCAATCCTCCAATCTGTCCCACGATCCACACAGCTGACCTCTACCACACTCCCAGGTCGCCTCGCCCCCCCGGCTGAAGCTACCCGGGTCCCTAGCCCTGGAGCCCCAGTTCCTATCCAGGTGTCCCACCTCAAGCAAGGGCAGCCCGGCTTCATGCCGCCTGAACACTTTGACTTGACCAGTCTTCCAGGAAGCACCGGCGGGAGGCCTGCGCCCTCCAACAGGCCCACCCTTACTACTTCTCGATTCTGAGCCACGCACTGAGTCTGTCCCACACGGTCTCACGTTTGATTCTCACGGTTGATTGTTTGAACGCCTTGGGTCTTCTTCCCGCAAGAGCGTAAGCTGCTTGAGATCGGGGGGCCTCAAAGGCTTCTAAGTAGCACCCAGGGGTAATCAAAAGTCCTCCTCTTCTATTAGCTCACGACAAGAAAAACAGACCCATTTCTACTCCAAAGGCCTTGATGGAAATCTCCAGAAGCCCCTGCCAAGCCTTTTGGCATTAACTCTCTGCCTAGGAACTTCTGGATAAAGGACAGAAGGAACCCTTTTTCAAAATGTGTGTATTTACGGCCTTTGTGGTAGACACTATGCTCACCCGCCCCCCAACTTAAACTGAAGTCCGTCTCCCACCTTTCCCAACCCCCCAGTTCTGCCGCCAAGACGCAAACAGCGGACTGGTTTCTTGTTTATTTTTCAATAGGTATTCGATGCATCTGCAAGCCAGTGGGAACACGTCCTCCTTTCCGCCCCTCGCTTGTTTGGCGCACAGGCTAGCGCGGAATAGACCGTTTTCTGTGTCTGGCATTTTCTGTGTAGCAACGTCATCTCAGACGGTATCCCACACGGGCACCCAGAGGGCTTCCCCACACGCGTCTTGTGGCTGCGTCGTGTCCCCGTGCAGGAGCAGCCCTACCGGATCCGGCCCGTTTCCTGCTGTGCAAGAGCGAGGGTGCTCCCAGCCTCCCACGGGCACGTACAAAGCCGCGACGGAGAGCCTCACTCAGACGTGATGTCCTAGGTGCGAGCGGACCCGTGGGGCGGATGCCTGCAAGTAGAACTGCCAGGTGAGAGGGTAAAGTGCATACGCAATTTTGATAGGTATTTCCAGATTGTTCTGCAGCGAGGCTGTATCAAACCTACAGTCCTCCTAGTGAGGTAGCGGGTGCCCGGCCCCTCGGCCTCATCCATCTAACAGACGAAAACCTCCGCTGAGGTGCGGTTTGCTTTGTGTCACTGTCCCCACGAATGTGGCTGAGTAGCTTATGTTTAAGAACCATGTGGGCGTGTGTGCGCACGCACGCGTGTGTGCATATACACACGTGGACTTGATTTTTTATCCTCTGCTCACTTTCCTTTTGTATTCTTGGTCTTTTTTGAATCAGTGTAGAGCTCTTTATATATTAGGGGAATTAGGCCTTTGTTATATGAGCCGCAGAGAATTTTCCCATGTATGTCTTTTGACCTTGCCTTTGGGCTATTGCTAGACAGAATTGTTTATTTTTCTGTGGGCAAATTTATCAGTCTTTGCTTTTATGGCTCCTAGGCTGTGTGTCTTGCTCAGAAAGGAGCAGGACTGCTCCTCCTCCCCCCACCACACACACACACACACACACACACACCTTTTTTTGTCAGTACAAGAAGCTTGGAATGACATACCGGGCTTTGTGAGGAACAGGACAAGTCCCACCCTGTGGGAGAGCCATTTAACAGACAATTGCAATCCCGTGTTATAATAAATAAGAGGGGGCACAACGGGAACCTGGGCAAGGACCACCTGATCCAGCTCGAGTCGGCCAGGGCAGGCTTTCCAAAAGAGGAGGCACCCAGGTATATCAGAGGCATGAGTCGGAGTCAGCCAGGTGAAGAATGGCCTTCCAGTAAAAGTGGCAGCAAGCGCAGAGGTAAGAAGCAACAGGGCTGTCAAGGCTGTCCAGTCTGGCAAGACGACGGGGAGCCCTGCATGGCGGCATGTGATAGGGGTGGAGCTGGAAGGGTAGGCAGGGGCCAGCTCGGAGGGCCAAGAGGAGTACTGCCCAGGAGGCAGGCCTTACCCTGAGGCAGTAGGGAGAAATCGGAGGGTCACAGCCCTGTGTGGGGGTGGGCCCTGGCTTGGAGTCTCGTGCCTGTCAACCAGCAGTAGCCACAGCAGCCCAGACAGGCTCCAGGCTGCCGAACAAGAGTGTGAATTTCAGAATCAAAAGTTCTATTTTGTCAAACTTCCAGAATTCGATAAAAACGTTGAGAGAAACTAGCATCTTCACTGAGAAGTACTTCTAACTCGATGCTGACCACTTGAAGAGCTTTGACTCTTGGTGGAGGTGAGCTGTGGCTGCCACTCCCCTCAGCGCTCCCCTGCAGTTGGGGCCAGGCGGGTGCGGCCTGACGCTAACTGCCCTCTCCTAACTCCAACCTCAGAGGCTCAGGGAACACTCTTCAGCCCCAGCCCCAACCCATTCATCCAGACCCCCACTCAAAATGGGCAACAGGGACGCAGGACTGCAGTGACGGAGTGGTGGACCCCAGGGATGGAGCCTCCAGCTGGCCCACGTCCACGGGGGACATCTCTCCTTCCAGCCAACAGGCTCCTCAGTCCAGCTCTGAGGGGCCACAGCTGTTTGCAGAGGTATTGGGTAGAGGCCTATCAACCCCTCTGTTCCTGTGCCCTTCGAGACCTGGCATCTACATCGTGCAGCAGGTCTGCTGGGCAGCTGTCTTCCCTAAAGTACCCAGCACGAGGTCTTGCAGTCAATGGTAGCAGTTTCTGTTAAAATTGGAGAGCCTCCCTACTCATTAGCAGGTTGCTGAGGGAAAGAAAGGGCAATGTGGACACAAGGAGGGGCGCTGGAAACCATTTAAGTGGAACTTTGGGATTGTCTCTGAATTTCAATTATCCGGGCCCTCCCCATACCTCAACCCACAAACCAGCCAAAGAGGTTGGTCTGGGATGCTACCGTTTGAGGCAGATTTTCTTTATTACCCCAAGGCAATTTTATCCCAAAGGGTCACTTGATTAAGTCAAGTGCTATAGAGATAAAGGCTCTTGGACGCCTGGAAGCCTTGGTCCCAGCCAGCAGGCTTACTGTGCCCCTCAAATGTAACCTCTACCCTCAGTGGTCCAGGGGCATGCATGCAGTGCCCACTCACCCCTGGCCTGGAAGGCAGGAAGCCAGCCCCAGCCTCAGCGGCAAACAGGCACACAAGCCCCTCCCCACTACAGCCACCAAACAGCAATTAGGTCAAAGGCAGGATGGAGGAGGTTTCTAGGGCAGAACACGTTTCTCTCTGGAGTCTACCTCCCGCATTCCTGCATGCGTTGGGTGGGGTCAGAGGGGAGGCTCAGAAACCCAGGTCCAAGTCTCAGGAGCAGCAAAGCTGATGAAGACATCGGGAAGCAAGGGGCCTAGGTTCCAGGGCAGGTTCCAACCCCGGTGGCTGTGTGCCTGTCATTTGCATAAAGGCCACGTCAGCTCAGGGCTGGGGATTTTACTTTTCCCAAAATGAGAGGGTCTATTTCAGTAAATGTTAGCAAAGCTCACTGGTATGAACACATATCTAGCTTTAACTTCCCCTTAGTTGACACTTACCATGTAAGAGGCAGGGAGGCGGGTATCTTGCATACGTAACCTCATTCAATCCTCTCAACTCCGTGAGGGCAGGATCATCAAGATGAGGAAAGCGAGAGTCAGAAAGGCCAAGCCCTGAACCATGGTCCCACTGCGAGCACATGGCCGAGCTGGGACTTGAGCTAGGGTCTCTCTGGCTTCAGAGCCCTCTGCCCTTACCCACCATAGGAGACTGGCAGGAAGACACACCGGTCAGTTGTCAGCCCCAACCCTTCCCCAGCCACACCAAGCAATGCCCCTGATCTCCGAGACCACAGACAGGGGTAAAGGAAGGACACAGACTCCTAAAAGTCACTCTTCTTTATTCGCCAGTGCTCCCTTATTCCCCAGCGCCCTCGATCTCCCAGCACGGTCTACAGAGAATCCCGGCGTCTTGCCAGTCACAGGCTTCTCTGACCCTGCACGGTGTCCGGGCAGCCCACCAAGGAGCTGAAGCGGCTCCCAGGCACCAGGGAGAATCAAGGTTTCTCTGTCATCCCTCAGTCCCCCTCCCAGAGCACAGGGACATACAGCAGCCTGCTGTGCCAATCCCAGGGAAAGGTGAGGAGGGTTCTGGAAAGCAGGCATCTCTTAGCTGGAAAGAAGTTGGGACCTGGGCCTTTGGTCTTATTGAACCTGAGGCAAGTCAGGCCCCAGGGAGGCTCTGGAGCAGGCCCAGGCCAGACCCCTCCCCAGTAAATGCAGAAGTCTTCACCGTTATTTTGCCAAAGTCCACCTTCCTCATAGACTTGGCCTGAAAACACGCTGAGTGCAGAGGGACACACACGACAGAAATCCTGGGTTCAACTCTGCTGAGAGCCACCACACTGGAAGAGGACTTCTTTCACTTTGTCCACAATGGTGCTCACCTCAGCCATGGCCCCTAGACCTAGGGAGCAAGGTTCTGCTGTGGCCTGCAGACTGAGGCAGGGGCCCAGCCCTCACCCACCCTGCTCAATGCTCCCCTGAGTGCTCCACCCAAAGCTCAACTGAGCCTTGAAGGCCAGGACCATGTCAGCAGGAGCCAGACCCATCAAATCCCTCCCGAGGCACCCCCAGGTCAGGCCCCAGGAACGGTCACAGCAGCCATCATGAACTGTACACGGGCTGAGTGCCAGGGACACCAGTCACTTGACGTACACTATCTCGTTTAATCCTACCATCTCTGAGAGGAATTATGACTTCCATTTCCCAGACGAGAAAACAGAGCCCAGAGAACGGTTTTGCCTGAGGTCAAAAAGGCTGGGATGCAGACCCGGATCGGACCCCAGAGCTGGGCCCTTCTGTGACCCTGGGCTGTGGGGATGGGCTATGAGCCTGGCCAGATGCCCACCTTGGTCTCCACACACCAACTTCTTGGCCACACAAGGTATCTCGACATAGCCGAAGGCCTTGAGCTGGCCCACCTGCTGCGCGGTGATGGGGTGCTCCCACATGACAGTGTTCATCGCTGGGCAGAAGAGCAGGGGCTTGCGGCAGTCCCAAGCCCGGATGACACAGGTCTGTGAGGAAGGGAGGGGTGGGGCAGGTGGGTGCCTGCTGCTCTGCCCGCCACCCCTCCCCAGCGCTCCCAAATCCTACCCACCTTCCTCTGTCACAACCAGAGGGCTTGGGATGACTGGGTGTGACTTGTCCGTGTCCCCCTGTCTCGTGCCTCCTCAGCCTCTCCACCTCCCCACAGGTGCCGGCACAGGGCCTAACACACAGGAGGTCGTCCACCGACACTCGCGATGGCCCAGCCACCTCCATGCAGAGCCCCCCACTCCTGTGCAGAAAGCTCTCTCCGAGCCAAAGCACGAGGCTTCTCCACTGTGGGAGAAGCCAGCCAGGGGAGCAGAAGTCAAGCTCCACAGTTACCCCCAAAGCAAAAGCCCAGACCACTCACCGGGTGGGGCCCATCCGCCCCAACACCGGCTCTACTTTGAGGCCGACTAAAGCATGGCGGTGAGAACGCCTTCCACATCTCGCCTACACAGTACCCCACGCACCTCACGGCAGCCCTGTAAAGAAGGTGCTGTCTGTGCCGCAGACGGAAAAACTGCACTCCCCAAGACCCCGTGGAGACGATGAGCCAGGGCATGAAGCTCTGGGCACCACCTCCGGGGGTTTCCACCGCCCCACACAGCCTCACCACCTCCCGAGTTCCAGGCCATCCCACCAAGTCACACACCAGAGGAGCTGTGAAAGGGACCCACCCGCCCAGCGGGTTCTGAAATCACATAGACCCGGGTTCAAATCCCGCCTGTGCTATCTACTCGTACTTCTAGCCGTGAGAACTTGGAGGAGTAATTTCATGTTGGGAGTCTTAGCTTCCTCTCTGCAAAAGCCGCCCTCACTGGACGGTTGTAAGGACAGAGGCTGGAAATTCTTCAAGCTCTTCACAAGGGCCTGGCGTCAAGGACAGGCTCCCGAAACAGTAGCTCCTAGGACTACTACGGGCACAGGCTCCATGGGCCAGGGGCTGCCTGGGGGAGAAATAAGCTCTGGGGCCCCCAGGAAGGTGCTCCCCTGTGCCCTGACTGCTCCGGCACCTCCTCCCCAGCTGCGGGCCCCTTGGGGCGACAAAGGTCGGCACACCCCCTCAGCCCAATTGGGAAAAGAAGGGCGAGTCCAGAAAACAATGCCGTGAACAGGCTAGAGCCGATGCCCGCCCCTCTCGGTGCCCCTGCCCTCTCCTGGGGACAGGAAGGAAGCGGACGGCACGCAGCCTCAGGACCTGGCTGCTTGGGTAAGCCCAGACGCCAGCGTCTGCTTCCCACCAACTCCTCTCAATGTGGCAACCAGGCTGAGTGGACAGTTTCAGTCACACTTCCTCTTGGCCCCGTGCCACCTGTCGCTTCTGTACAAGTCACGAACATACCTAGAAGAGCCCCCTGACTGTGTGTGGAGCGTGGTGGGGGCTGGCCTGGGGTTTCTAAGCATCTCCAAAGCAAAGCACACCAACAACCAGAGGACAAACCCAATACCTCCATGTCCCATGCCTCCCTAGCTCTTCCCTCCTCACCTCGCAGCTCAGCCCTTCCCAGACAAACCACAGCTCCTCTGAACCTTCTGGCAGCCGGAGGGATGAGAAGAGGTATCAGTTCCCACGGTCGGGTCTGTCTGGTCAATGCTCTGTTCAGAACCTCAAGCTCTGCCCCTGGGAAGCTGCCTGGGCAGAGAGGAGGCCTAGATCCCAATCAGGAGACCAGCTCCCAGCTAGACTGGTGACCCAGGAAAGTCACTCCTCTTTCTGGTTCCGCTAGGCTATTTTTTAAGTAATCTCCACACCCAATGTGGGGCTCAAACTCACGACTCCAAGATCAAGAGTTGCATGCTCTACCAACTAAGCCCGCCAGGAGCCCCTCTGCTTGGCTATTTAGCACAAAGAAAGGTCCAGGGCCCGAGTGGGCCAGAGGGCGGATGGAGACGCACCTCACCCAGGCCAAGGGCCCAGCAGCCTGGCGCACAGGCTCACACCTAGCATGCCGCTCTACCGGTACCCAAGTTCGGGACACTGGAGAGGGGCATCTGAAGGAAGGGGGCAGCAGGGCAATCTTTCCTGGGATAAAAGGACAAAACATCTTTTGAGTGAGGATAGAGCCATGGAGCAAGGATGACGACATCTTAAACTTTATGAGAGGGGCGCCTGGGTGGCTCAGTCGGTTAAGTCTCTGCCTTTGGCCCAGGTCATGATCCTAGAGTCCCAGGATCGAGCCCCATGTTGGGCTCCCGTTCAGTGGAGAATCTGCTTCTCTCTCTCCCTCTGCCCCTCCCCTCACTCCTGCTCTCTCTCTCGTTCACTCTCTCTAATAAATTAATTAATTAATTAATTAATTTAATATGAGATTTGTAATTCCTTAAAATATTTCCACCTTCAAGTGAAACCTTTTGAGGCAAACGGCCTGGGGACTGGTCCTAGGAACATATTCCACTGCTCAGCCAACTCAGGAGGAGGGAACCCTGAAGATTTCAGGGAGTGGGGGCAGCTCTGAAGGAAGAGGGGGAGCAGAGCTTTGCAGGGGGAGAAGGGAGCCCTCCAAGAGCCAGCCCAGCCTGGGGCATAGCTCCTAGAGGTCAATGTGCTTCATCACATCAGCTGGTGCTGACTGACCAGCCGGTGGGGAGCCTGGAGATCTGCTGAGAGGGTGCAGGTCACACACCACTCAGGCCTACAGAGGTGAAAGGGGCCAGGAGCCTCACATGCTCCAACTGCCCGGTCAGCCACGCACCAGCCTCACTGGGAAGCCTTCTGAATAACACCACCCCCAGGCTCGCTCTTCTCTGTACTCTCTACCCCTGCTCCTGGCCACATAATCGGTGTGTCACTCTTCTTCTGGTCACCCTGTGCTCTTATTCAAATGATGCTTCAATCATTAGCGGATTCTTCCAGAAGTGCCTTATGTACCCA
This sequence comes from Ailuropoda melanoleuca, assembly GCF_002007445.2. Lineage (NCBI taxonomy): Eukaryota > Metazoa > Chordata > Mammalia > Carnivora > Ursidae > Ailuropoda > Ailuropoda melanoleuca. The sequence goes on from NC_048226.1 coordinate 29,444,072, forward strand.
TCAATGAGTATGAAAGGAGACTAACCTCCTATCTGACCCCCAACATTGTGACTCAGCTTCATTATTCACTTCTTCATCCTATTAAACTCTGAAAATCTCCTTGCTCTTTGCCGAAGTAGAGTGACTAATGGCCTCTTACATACAGTATTTATTGACCACTTACTATATGCCCAGCACATAGGAGGGACTGGGGTCACCGGAGAATGTACCACACACCAGAGCATACTCCCTTCTCACCTGCGTGGGCAACCAAAACCCCGCTCCTTCCAGACTGTGAGCTCCCCATGTCCTGTGTGTCCCTCAGCATGGGGCCCGGTTCATGTTAGGGAAATGCTCGACGCATGAGGGATGCGGGGTAATAATGGAGAGGGAGGGAGGAGAGAGATCATACACCTAGCTCTTCCCAGGAGGATCATATCAATGAGGCCTTTAGGACAGAGGGAGCTTACGCCGAGGACAATCCCCACTTTGTGCAGCTGGACTTCTGTTCCTCTCCTCCACCAGCCATCAGCTGGCACCTCTCACCCAGTCTTTCTCCTCCCTTCCCCTCTAAACTTTCCCTAACACACAGGAAAACCACATTTCTGCCTTGTGGCCAATGCTACAGGAGAGATAAGTGTGCACAAGAGATCCATGAGGAAGTAAACATTCTTATCAGATCACCCATGTGGATATCCAGATCCCAGGGAGAAGGCAGGGCTAGGGGGCAGGCAGCGGGGCCGGGCAGGGAGACCAATGGAAAAGCACATGGAGGGCAGTGCATGAATGAGGGACAGAGGGAGAGGAGCTGAGTGTCAGGGGGCAGGTGAGAGGTGGACACCCTCAGAGAGCACACACACGCTGAGTCCACTAGCCTGAACACAGGTGACACCAGGTGGAGGGGAGGGGGCCCAGGGGGACAGTGTTCAGGGCAAATCAGCCTACCAGAATTCCAAGGCAAGAACCCCCTACAAAGGCAGTCTGCAGCTTAGCAAACCGGGAGTGAGGCCAGGGAGAGAGGAGGGCAGAGTCACTCACAAGCAAGTTGTCACATATGCCACTGGCTACCTTCCCCAGGGTGTTGGCATCGAGGGGAGCCACCAGCATGAGGTCCGCCCACCTCCGCAGGTCAATGTGGAGAACGGGGTCCGATCGGCACCTCCACATCTGGCAGAGGGAAAGAAATGGGGCCATTAAGCTGGCTACTCTCTCAGGGCAGAGGGAGGCAGGGGCAACGTGGGCCAGGTATACCTAAGTCAGAAACCGAGGGAGACCACCTGAGCAGCCCCTGCCCAAGTCCACGGCTGTTCCCTCTCACAGCGAAGCTGGTGAGCACTGGCCACGGAGCCAACAGCCTGAGAGAAACCAGGCCTGAGGAAACAAACGCCCCTTGTCTCTCCAAGCTATTCCCTTTATGGTTTGGTTTTCAAGAGAACTGACATCTGGCAGGGAACTCCTGGCCTGTCTGCTTGAGGCGGATGCTTGGGTTGTCCAAGCCAGTGGAAGGGCTCTGGGGCGGCGAGAATGGAGGGGGTGGGGTGGAGAAGACAGGCCAGCCAGAAATGTTCTAGGCTGAGAATGTTTAAAAATGCCTGGCAGGGCACCCCTGTGAGGCCCACACTCGACGTCTGGTGATCGGCCGGTGCCTGCCTCTCTGCGGGAGAGCAGAAGCAGAGCCCAGCGGCCGTGGGAAGCGAGGCGCTCTTGACGGCCCTGACACTCGGAGCCACGTGGACAAGGGTGGTGGGAACAGAGCTCCTCTGTGGTTTCATCAGCCCAGATAAGTACAAGGACACTCAACCTGAGGCACCGGGCCAGGGCTGAGCTCTGCCTGGGGTGGGAGGAGACTTCGGGCCTCCCGTGGGCCAGAAGCTAGACAGATGTTTTCCTCATTGCCTCTGCCCAGAGGGCCCTGACCACTGACTTGAGCCTGGCCCATGTGCTCTGGCCTCCAGGACCATGGGCTGCAGGGAGGACACTCCTGTCCTTTTGGTAGAAACGCGATGGAGCTCAGCCCTGGGGCCCCCACGCACTGACCTCCCATTCATCAGCGTCGCTGTAGAGAGTGACAGGAACGTCCTGGGGGCTGTAGAAGTGTTTGGCTCTCTCAGTTGTGACCACTGCTACTTCCAGCTGTCACCGAGAAAAAAATGGAGACAGGGAGGGAGAGGGAAAGGAAACTGTTAGCAGAGCCACCGGCCTGGAGGCCACACGGACCCAGGCAAGGCAAGTGCTTTCTTCACAGCCTGGCTGAGGAAAAGACTTCTCCCTCCTCGGCAGTGAGCCCCATGTTTGCATAGCTACTTCCGATGTCACCCAAAGGTCAGGCCCCACCAGATGTGGCCGTTTCACTTCCCTATCTGAGGGGCTGCTGAGGAATGAGTCACCAACTGGCCAGTGCATATAAAGCTGCAGGCTCCTGCCGCTCAGGCCGAGAGGCAGAGGCAGACAGGAAGGCATGCAGGCCAAGAGGGGCCACCCCGCAGAGGCTCGCAGGTCCTGAGCTCTAATCCACACGGCAACCCTGCCCTCTGCAGGCCGAGGCACTGGCGCTGGGGCCCGGCACGCGGTGGCTGCATCCAGGCCCCAGCAAGAAAATAAGGCAGAGTCCCTTCTCGTACTTCTAGGAACAAGGCCTCGTAGGCTCTCGTTGCAGACTCCAGGAAAAACCAACCTGTGTGCCCTACACTCGTGGGGCAAGAATAAAGTTTACCTTCACACTCCTCATTCACAAGTAATCATAATGCAAACAGGGGGACGGTTAGGGCGCTCAGCAGAGCAAATGGCTGCGAGAAACAGCGCACCGCAGTGTGGACAGCTCGAGACCAGGTACCATCATTCGTAAAATGAGGTGTTGAACCAACATGCTGGCAAAGTAAACGAGCTCTGAAGAAGTGGCTGGGAGGGGACAGGCGCAGAAAATCACATCTCTGGGGGACATTTATCCAGGAGCCAGAAGAGTCAAGGGTGACAAGGACAGAATCATGAACTGGCTAGAACAGGAATCCCCTGTGGCATGTAGGCCAGATCAGCCTGCAGACACGCTACTTGGCCTGTATGAGGTTATAAACATTTTTGAGCCAATATATACAGATCGGGAGATTTCACATAGAAAATCCAATTTCCTGGCTTCTCTTGAAAAACTAAAAACTCTGGCACTCTGGCGCCCACATTCCTACTTGATAATGGTGGTGTTGCGTCATGGCTGCCTCTTGGGATAGGGTGTGCCCATGCCAGTTCACAGTAGCCCCATCTCTTCCTATCATCTCACTGAGGCCCCCCTCCTCCTCTGTTTCCTGCCTATCCTGCCACAGCGACAGCATTCCGCACAGCACATAAGAGGAAAGCTGGGACCAGGGAGCAGATGTCTCAATGGGGCAGAATGAGGTATTTCAGAAGGTCTGCTATTCCTAAGTCTACCAGAGAGCTCTCAGACATGTCCACTCTCCCTCACTCTCTCTTAAAATCTATCATCCCCAGAACTTGCACAAAACCTCGGTGACCTTTTTATTTTTAAAGATTTTATTTATTTATTTGACAGAGATAGAGACAGCCAGTGAGAAAGGGAACACAAGCAGGGGGAGTGGGAGAGGAAGAAGCAGGCTCATAGCGGAGGAGCCTGATGTGGGGCTCGATCCCATAACGCCGGGATCACGCCGAGCCGAAGGCAGACGCTTAACTGCTGTGCCACCCAGGCGCCCCTCGGTGACCTTTTTAAAGGTCATTTAAACCAAACTCCCGCTGAGCACTGGAGCCCCCTCCAGGACAGCTCTGAACAAGATGGCAGATGAACAGGGCAGCCTTCTCTCCACAGAACTCAGGCCTGGAGATGACATGGGACCAGCATAGGCAGGGAGAGCAGAGGGAGGCAGGACAGTGCTGAGACTCTCAAGATACAACACAGTGGCAAGGTAAGACAGGGGAATGGTAAGAGGGAACCCTTCAAACCAGCAGAAAACCCAAGCTACACAATAAAGGATCAGAAAGGGAAAAAAAGCAGAAAGAACACATGACAAGTAGAAAGTATTAAGATGGTAGAAGTCCTAACATAATAGTAATTATAGTAATATATACTGAGCTAAATTCCCCGATCAAAATTCAGACTCCCATACTGGATTTTTAAAACCCTCAATCACATCAAAATGTGTCTGAAAAGACACATTTAAAACAAAAGGATATATTGGGGCTCCTGGCTGGTCAGCTGGTGGAGATTGTGATTCTTGATCTTGGGGGTTGTGAGTTCAAGCCCCACACTGGGTGTAGAGATTACTTAAAAATAAAACATTAAGAAAAAAAAAGGTGGGGCGGCGGGTGGCTGAGTCAGTTAAGCGTCTGCCTTAGGCTCAGGTCATGATCCTGGGGTCCTGGGATCAAGCCCCATATCAGGCTCCCTGCTCAGTGGGTAGTGTGCTTCTCCCTCTCCCTCTGCCCCTCCCCCATGATTTCTCTCTTCTCAAATAAATAAACCTTTTTAAAAAAGGGAAAAAAAGATAAATAAATGTTAAGTAAAAGAATAAACTTTCAGTTAAATAAGGTAGATTCAATTCTGCTCTCTCCCAAAATCCCACTAAAATAAAAGGGATTTTTTTTTTAATGATATGAACCAAGAATGGAGAGAAGAGGAATAAAATATAATAAAATAAAATCAAACACGAACAAACCAACCAACCCCAGAAATCAGCAGGTAAGACATGTCCACACATTTCTTGAAGATGGAAGCAGAAGGAAGTAGAAAGCAGATCAGATGAGACCAGATGCTCATGTTTTTTTATGAACATTCAGGGAATAAAAAAGAACTCTTGGACATTAAAATTATAAACAGTGAAATAAAAAACTCAGTATAAGTATAGAAGAAATCTTGCAGAAAAGAGAATAGAAAGATAAAAAGGAAGGATAGTGTTAGAAAAACAGATGAGAAAATCAGAAGATCAATTCAAGAGGTCCAAAATCTGCCTGAGTTGCAGAAAGAAAAACAGAAAAACGGAGGTGAGAAAAATCACGAAGGAAATGGAATGGAATCTCCCAGAACTGAAGAACTCAGAGACAGGAGGCATCTCTCCCACCTGCCTGCTGTCATTCGGGCAGGCTCAGGGGACCCGGAGCATCACGCCCCTGGCACCCCCTGAGTGTCTGTGAAGCCTGAGCCCACAGCACCTCTTCTGGAAGCCACATCCTCCTGCTGACATAGATGGGGTTTGCAATCAGCAAGCTCAAGAGAGTTCTTCTCACCATGTTGCTGCTAAGCTGCAAACCCCAGCCTGTGCGCCTGCACAGCTACTTTTCTGGTCCCAGATGCAGCCTGTCACACTTCCCTGGTAAATTCCACCTTCCAGAGGTGGCCCACAGAGCTCCTTAGATCTCAGTCCTCCTCTGAGCCAGCACCACCATCAGGAACCCCCCACCCCCACCCGAGACACAAACCAAATCATGAACAGAACAAGGTCAAGAGCAGAGCCCTTCCCTAAGGTCCATGGGGTGGGGGTGGGAGGTAGAAAGGAATCAAGAATGAACCCTTTCAAAGTGGGGTCTTTCACTGCTTATACACGTGCTGACATCACCAGCAGGTGGTCCAGGGGGATGTCCTAAGACTCTATCAAAGGCCTCACTTCAATCCAGAAGTACGCTGCGTCCAAAAAAATAAACTGAAATTGTTAGGCTTTGTTCCCAATGAGCCCGATCAAGCTCCAGGGACAACCACTTTCTGAGAGCTTTTCTAAGGGTTTACAGACTTCGTCTATGGTAATTTGCCTTTTTGATGAACAGACATTAGTCATCTCTAGCCCCCAGGCCCTCTGCTATTTCCGACCCATCCTGTAGGCCACCAACCCGACAGAAATTTGCTCAGGAGATGAATCACCCAACTTGGGTTCAAGTCCCTTCTATCACCTTTTGTCCTGACTTTTCAAGCTCAAAAGATGGAAACAAAATGGGACACAAGAGTCTCTCCCGTTTCTTTCTGTTCCCTCCTAATATTATACCACTTCAAGTCCAGGCCCTCTTTCGTTTTTCCTTTCCCAAACATACGTAACAGCCTTGTTGGTCGTCCTGAGTTTCAGGGCAGATTCAGCTCACTCTGATGGCCTCTGAGGCATGCTCTTACCTCCATCTTTGGTTACATGTCCTCCTTTCCATTTAACTGTTTTCCAATCTCCTTCAACAGAGAGCTTCCCAGGTAGACATAGAGGTTTCTGGACACTGCCTTTTTTTCCTCATGGGGACCCCTGTTTTTCATCTCTAAGAGCTTCCCAACCACCCTGAACAATGTGCTACTTAAGAATATCCCAGTTCAGGGGAGCCTGAGTGGCTCAGTCGGTTAAGCGGTTAAGCAGTTAAGCGTCTGCCTTCAGCTCAGGTTGGGATTGAGCCCCATGGCAGGGAGCCTGCTTCTCCCTCTCCCTCTGCCTCCTGCTCCCCCGGTTTGTGCTCTAGCAAATAAATAAATAAAATCATAAAAAAAGAAAAAGAATAACCCAATTCAGGACAGGGGCAGAAAAAAATAAAAATATCCCAGTTCATCCTCTATTCTGGAATCTAGAAAGCTACTTCCTGAAGATCTAGTTCCCCTACTTTCCCTAACTCCCAAACTGCCTGTCAGTTCTCAAAAGGACGGACTGTGCCTAGGGCTAGTCAGAAACATTCCCAGTTTGGTAATGGCCCTGTTCTGGGGCTCCCTCCTCCCTCTCAACTCTGCCTACATCCCCCTCATGGCCTGAGCCTCCCCTGGTCCCCAGGGAGTCGAACCAGGGATCCAGGTGAGCCTCCCACCCTGTGCTGCTTGAACTCTTCCCTCTGAGCTCCTCCCCCCCAGTCTCTAAGCCCATCCTCCTCTGGCTTCCCTCCCAGGTTACACAGTCACATGTAGGGAGCTTCCTGGGGCCAATATCTTTACCTCAAGAGTAATGTGAAGAGTATGTGATGAGCCAATCCTTCCCGATGCCCGTCCCCTGACCCCATGAAGCATCTCCCTCTCCTTGGCAGTGACCTGACCCTCATGCTGTCCAGCACGCCAAACCCGTTCTTCTGGTTTTAGAGGGATGTCACTTGGTCTCATTCATCAACCCTATGGGCTTTGTTCTTTCATTTTCATTCAATCTGCCAAATGTCCTGGGAGCCAAAGACTAGGCCCTAGGTTTGCACACACTTAAAAAAAAAAAAAAAAAAAAAAAGGACAAGTTTTGTTACCTTCTGAGATATTAAATAACTAAGACTATTCACTTATTCACCCTGACCTTTCCCCTAGCAAATGCCAAGGAGCCCCGGCAGGGCAGAAAAACCTAAGGGCAGGAACCCTCTTTGGCTTTCTTATACCCCTCATGGGTCCTGGTAGAAGCAGCCCTGGGATTAAAACAATCTCCCACACACTGGCGAGTTCCTGAAAGGCAGCTCTGTGCTTAGTACCCTGGTTAAGACCCCTGCCAAGAGTTTTTATATCTAATATTTAAAACTGAACTTCTTTGTGTGGTGTGACCAAGGCTTGGCCAGACCTTATTCTATAAGCTGTCTGCATTTGCCCGGCATTTAAAGAGGTTCCTTCTTGAAACCAGTTGGCAAGTCTAGTTTCCTTTTCTCTGCTGATGATACATTAGCAATTCCATCTGGGGTTCCTGGAGAGTCAGGGAGGGGGAAATGCAAACAGATTTGGGAGTGATACCTCCACATCTACTTTTTTTTTTTTTAAGATTTTATTTATTTATTTGACAGAGAGAGACAGCCAGTGAGAGAGGGAACACAAGCGGGGGGGAGGGAGAGAGGAAGAAGCAGGCTCCCAGCAGAGGAGCCCGATGCGGGGCTCGATCCCAGAACACCGGGATCACGCCCTGAGCCGAAGGCAGACGCTTAACGACTGAGCCACCCAGGCGCCCCTCCACATCTACTTTTAAGCCTAGTCTGGCCCAGGCTGCCTCTGAGGCAGACTACCAAAGGGACTTGAAGAGAAGCACTTCCATAGCCTTAGGATGAGACAAATCCCATGGCCTGAATTTCCCCCTCCAACCCTATCTCTGGCCTCTACCTACTATCACCAGGAGCCAGTAGCACCCCCTGCCCAAGTCTGACAACCAAAAAGGTCCCTGACATAGTCCAGTGTCCCTTTGGGAGGCAAAACTGCTCGAGTGGAGAACCACTTCTTTACAGGATTATCCAACAGAACTCTGCAGTGATAGAAACATGTCGCACCTGTGCCATTCAGTACAGCACCACTGGCCACATGTGGCTACTGAACATTTGAGGTGTGGCTAGTGTGACTGAGGGACTGAAGTTTTGGTTTTATTTCATTTTAATAATTTAAATTTAAATGTGGCTAGTGGCTACTGTATTAGATAGCACAGCTCTGGCATATACAAGTAAAGGAGAGCCCCAGCTGGAATCCCCAGCTGAGTGGCCCGAAAATAGCAGGTGTTTCTAGTAGGGCAGGCAGTGATAGCCTCACAGGAGGCTGAGGATTCTAAGAGGAAGCACCTGCCATGACTTACGCTGCTACAAGGCAAGGCACCCAGAGCTGTGGAGGTTCAGGCCTCTGGACTGGCACACACAGCAGAGGCCCCTGACAGTAAGCTGACCAGTGTTGACACTGGCCGTGCCCAGAGCCGGGGAACCAGCCAAGAAGTTGACACGAACCTGAGCATGGGGGTGGTGGGTATACTCTAGGAAAAAGGGCTCTTGGTACCCAGGGCAGTTAGCACACAGGGTGGGGAGCTGTGAAGGAGACAGCCTCCTTAACGAATCCCTGAGGGTGTTCCAGCTGGCTGAGTGGGTGTCCCAACTCATAATGTTCCAGTTCATAATGATGTCTTGACTTTTTTAAAATAGATTTTATTTACTTATTTGAGAGCGAGAGAGAGCACAAGCTGGGGGGGCGGCAAGTGCCGGGCAAAGGGAAGGGGAGAAACAGACTCCCCACTGAGCAGGGAGCCCCGCGAGGGACTTGATCCCAGGACCCTGAGACGGTGAACTTAGCCGAAGGCAGACACTTAACTGACTGAGCCAGCCAGGCACCCGATGTCTTGACTTGTCAAACATTTACTGAGCCTACATATACATGGGGGCCACAGCTGGTAAGATAGGAGCTCTGCCCTCAGCAAGGACTCAGTCTAGCAAGCAGGTATGGTTTATATGACCTTGACCATGAAGCAAGGCAGACCAGGTAAGAGTCCACAACATTCTGGGAATTCTCATCCTCACAGCCATGGTCAGCCTGAGCAGAGAATGCCTATGCTCAAGATCTGAGTTCCTCAAGTTCACTTGCTGACAGGAGTCAAGAAACCTGGCCCCAAGCACCAGTTCTGCCAGCTAACTGGCTGGGGGATGGACAGGCAGGTTTCAGGCAAATCCTTCCTTCTCTGGCCCTGGTTTCCCCGAGCCATTTAAACCACATGGCCTTCAGGGGCCCATCCAGCTCACTATGCCATCCCAGCCCTCTTGCCCCTTGCCACCAGGCTCTGTGGGGAAAGCCATTCTCCATCAGCCTCCCAGTGGGCCTCATGGGGAAGCTGGTGTTCTGGTCTCAACAGCCCTTCCTGCCATTCGAGCAGGACTGAGCTGCCAATCCCTCTGTGACCTTCCCCAGCTAGAGAAAACTCTTAAGAATGGACCTCGAAAGGCAGAGAGCAGAGCCCACTCTCGGAGCTGGCCAGGGACGGAAGGGGCTGGCCAAACCAGCAGCCACCTAAATAAATGTCTCAGAGCAGTACTGTTGAATGGACCCATTTCCACAACAGGACCACAGGGCCAGCAGGCAGCTCCCGCCCAGAAAGAAAGGAAAACCTCAAACCAGGCATTTCTCCTGCTTCCTTTTCTCAGTGAGCATTAAAAAAAAAAAAAAAAAAGGCATAAAGTTACAAAGAATGTTCCATAACTTTCCCACCAAGAGTCCCACTGACTTTAAAAATAAATATACACAGAGGTTAAAAAATGAAGATTGAACAGAATGATACAAAGCGCAAGTCTCCCTTCCTGCCCCCATTTCTGCACAAAGGTGAATACCTCCAGAGGAAAATCTGTAGGCCGAACTCGGATATGTGAACATATAAAAGGAACCATACAATATGCAAGTGGTCAGCAAACTTTTTCTCTAAAGGGCCAGATACTATTTTCAGTTTTGTCACAACTACTCAACTCTGTAGTAGCAAGACTGCAGTCATGGGCAATACTTAGATGAACATGTGGCTGTGTTCCAATAAAATGTTATGGACACTGAAATTTGAATTTCATGTAATTTTATCTATCTCAAAATATTGTTTTTAATTTTTCAATCACTTAAAAAATGTAAAAACCATTCTTAGCTCACAGACCATACAAAAACAGGTAACGAGACCAGATTAGGCCTGTGGGCCCCTGTTTGCCAACTCCTATACCACGTTCACTTCATCTATATCTTGAGGACTGTCCCGCATCAGCACCGAGATCCAGCCATTCTTCTGAACCGCTGCTTTCACCCATCGTGAGACTGGACCCAAAGTGCACCGAAGCACTCTTTATTCTAGGACGTTTTGTTTCCAGTTTTGGTTTTGTTTTTCTTTGAAGTGATAAACAGGGCTGTAATGAACATCCTTGGACATATGGTGAATCTGTACCCTAAAGGACTCAGTCCTATGGGTGAATCAAAGGCTATGAACACTTTCTATCCCTCCAGACATTGCCAAATGGTCCTCCAGAGAAGGAGAATTTACTTCATACGGCATATGAGTGGGATCTTCTTTCCCTTACCTTGACAGTGGTGAAGGTCCTGGCAGGCATTCTAGAAACTTAACCTTTGGGGCATCTGGGTGGCTCAGTCTGTTAAGCATCTACCTTCCACTTAGGTCATGATCTCAAGGTCCTGGGATCAAGCCCTGTGTCAGCTCCCTGTTCAGCGGGGAGTCTGCTTCTCCTTCTCCCTCCATCCCTCCCCCATGTTTGTGCTCTCTCTCACTCTAATAAATAAATAAAATCTTAGAAAGAAAGAAAGAAACAAACAAACAAACTTAACCTTGTCCTGTCAGCTCCCCAAATGGGAGACTTTCTACTCCCTCAGAAATCCTCTGCTGGCTCCAGCCCTGAGGACACCTGCCCGGCAAAAGCAAGAGAGGCGTCTTCTCCACCCAAGTGAGAGGGTGCTTGGACAGAACTGCCACCCAATTACATGACAACTGTGGAACTGTAAACACCGTGATGTTCCTGCACCCCAGGACCTTCTCTGAGGCTGCCTTCGGGTCCTATTCCTTTTTGCCCTCACCTCTAGAATCTTCGCCCACTAGTGCCAGAAGAGGCCTTGGAGACAGATCATTTCAGTACCCCATACACACTTCATTGCAGGGCTAAGAAGACTGAGGCCATAAAGAAGACCTGAGTTGTCCAGAATCCCAGCAGGAGAAATCCTCCATGCTCGGCTGCCTCCCTTGAGGTACTGCTGGCCCGCACCATCCAACTCCCCCCCACACACAGAAAGTATCCCAGGATTCTTGGCAGTGGCCACTCTGCCCGACTGCTGGTGTGTGAGTCATGAGGCCAAATCCACCCCTCTCCAGCACCCCTCCACAGTCTCCCTGGTCTGGCTCTAGCCAACGGCTCTCCTGGGATACCTGGATACACTGGTGAGTCAGGAATAGAGGCCTACCTTGGGACGTTGCGAGTTTGGCTCCAGACCACTGCAATAAAGCAAGTATTACAATAAAACTAGACAAATAAGTTTTTCGGTTACCCAGTACATATAAAAGTCACGTTTATACCACACTGTAGTCTCTGATATGTGCAATAGCATTATGCCTAAAAAATGCAACACACGTACCTGGAGGAGTGTTGACAACACTGACTCCATGCTGGACTCTCCATCTTGTTCGTGCCCGAGCAATGACCTCCCTCCAGGCTACGTGTTTCAGGCCCTGTGGTGGTTAATGTCTGCCCTGACCAGAATGCAGGAAGGTTTGTTCTGACCTTCCCTCAAGTGGGGCACAGACGGCACCGCGTTAGAGAACGACTCTTTGACTTCATCGCAATGCCCTTCCCTCTATAAAAGCTGGACGCTGAGGTCTGGACTCGGCAGAGAGCAGCCGTGCAGCGCCTGCACCGTCATCCACCCAGCCTGCCTGCCCTCCCACTCACCGGCAAGTTCCCTGAATAAATTTCTGTCGTGGTATGGAGTGGCTCATTTTTCAGTCTCAAAGTGCCTTCTCAGGCTGGAGGATGCCTTCCTCTTCCTCCCCCACTTGTAACAAACCTTAATTAAAATTGCGGGGCCCCTGCGTGGTGCAGTCGGTTGAGCGTGCAACTCTTGGTCGTGATCAGGGTCGTGAGATCCAGCCCCATGGTCTTGAGACTCTCTTTCCCTCTGCCCCTCCCCATTCCTCTCTAAAATGAATAAAAATAAATCTTTAAAAAATAAAGCAGTTTATTGCTAAAAAAAAAAAAAAAAGGCTAACCATCATCTGAACCTTCAGCAAGCTGTAATCGCCGATCACAGATCACCATAACAAATACAATAATCAAAAAGTTTGAAATATTATGAGAATTACCAAAAGGTGACACAAAGTGAGCAAATGCTGTTAGAAAAATGGTACCAACAGACTTGCAAGAAAACTCAGTATCTGCAAAGCGCAATAAAACGAGATACACCTGCAGTCATGAGCCAGATCTGTAGAATCACCCAGCTCCCTGCAGCCCACACTCAGCTGCCTGTCTGCTGGCCACAATCCAGAAATGCCGAGGGAGCTCAGGAAAGCCCATGTGAATCCATGATGCAGGCAAAGAGCTGAGAAGGACCGTTCCAAGGGACAAAGATTGCTCCTGGGGGTGACCCAAAAAGAGGGCAATGGGGAGATCAGTACCATCAGGGAATGTGGGGAGACCACAGCGTTGGGCCAAGCAAGGATCCCCCTCTGGTTGCCAACACCTCACAAGGACTCCAGCAAGCAAACCCAGGCTCCTTGGAGAGCTGTTCTACCTGCAGGATGAGCTGGCCAAGAAGTGAGAGGGCAGCAGGCCCCTTCACAGGAGCAGATGGACGGTGGCTCCCACAGCTTGTCCCACATCGACTGTCTTGCCAACCCCAACAACCCCACCACGTGGCTGGCCCAAAGGACATGACAATGGGAAAGGAGAGGGTGAAGGACAGGAAACAAACACTGTTAAGTGTTTCTGTGTGCCAGGAGCTGTGCCTAGCTGCTGGCACAGGACAACAAACTTTGATTTGTGTCCCCTCCCCAAGCTGTGACAAGAGCCTGGGGGGATGGGTGGCAGTAATCACCTTTATTCTAAATGAGAAAGGCAGGCTCCAAGAAACTAAGTCCTGGAGTCCTCCCTCCTAGGTCAGTGCCCTTCTGGCTGCCTTTCAGCTTGACTCCAGCCAGCGAGGGAGAGCCAAGTTCCCGTTCCAGACAAGGCCTGTCCCCCTCAGAAGGCCAGGGCCTGGGGTGGGCTAGAGAGCCTCCCCACTTCACACCACCTTTTCCTCACACCCCTGTAAGTGCTGGCTGCAAGGGATGGCAGGAAGCGGGGGAGCTGCCATTTCCCCCAGCTCGGAGGCTGCCCATCTGTTTCCTAGGATAGGACGCCCTGCCCCCACCCGCCCCCAGTCCGGAAATTCACTTGCTCTGGGGCTATGGGAAAAGGGAACTGCATGGCTCCCTCCCTCCCAAGAGGACAGCCACTATCACTCCTGCAACAAAACTTTCCAGGCCTCCCGTCCTCACAGGTCTAATGAGCCTGCTCCTACCAAGGGTTCTGGGCCGATGGGGGTGAGGGGCAAGCCACAGGTGGTACAGGCCACATGGTACTGCCCAGCAGCACCAGTGCTCAGGAGCGACAGGACCCACCTCCCTTCCCCCTTCTGGCCTGGCTGGCATCCCTGGCTGCCTGCTTCATTGCTTGTCTCAGCATGAGGGGTAGGGTGAGGGGTTGACTTTCTGGGTAGAAGTTTGTGGAAATTAAGGGGAAAAAAAAAAATTTCTCACCCCTGCCGTCAGCCCTGAAATGGTCATCTGCAAGTGAGCACTGCCCCCTGCTGGATACACTGGGTACACGTACCTGTGCCACTGCGTAAGGTACCGGGCAGATAAGGGAAAAAAGCACAGCCTGGGCCCAGCAGCGCACCCAACAAAGTAATGAGCAATGTCAAAGGCAACCTATGACTCCCCACACCTTGGTCAAGATTCTCTCCCAGACCAAACTCTACTCAGACTCCTCTGCGCCACTTTTTTGACTGGGCCCATCCTGGGGTCTGGTCCTTAAGAGCAAGGTTCCTGTTAAGTGGGTTTGGCCACAATCCCCCACTCTTGATATCTGATCAGCCTGGATATCTGATCAGGCTCCTCATCCCTCAACAACCCCCACGTGATGACTGATCACCCTGGCCTGCCTGCACCAAGAATCCTGTCAGGACAGTTTAGCCAGAACCCTCCTTACTCCTGGTATTTCCTCTTAGTAACTTTCCGTCCACGGCCCTCCACCTGCTCCTTGCCTATAAACCCCCATTTTTCCCTGTTGTATTTGGAATCAAGCCCAGTTCTCTGCTGAGGTCTCTTTTCCCTTACTGTGATAGTTTCTCTGAATAAAACCTGTTTTTACCACTTTACTGCCCATCTCAGGTTCTTCTTTAATATATCAAATGAAGGCGCCTGGGTGGCTCAGTCAGTTAAGCGTCTGCCTTTGGCTCAAGTCATGATCCCAGAGTCCTGGGATTGAGCCCTGCATCGGGCTCTCTGCTCAGCGGGGAGTCTGCTTCTCCCTCTCTCTCAAATAAAAAAATAAAATCTTTTAAAAAAAATAATACATCAAATGAGTTGGGTTTTGTTTTGTTTTCTAGGTATTTTATTTATTTAAGTAAATTCTATGCCTAATGTGGGGCTCGAACTCACAATCTGGAGATCAAGAGTCGCATGCTCTAACAACTGAACCAGCCAGGTGCCCCTCATCAAATGAGTTTTAAAAGGAAGGGAGCAATGCCACATGGGCTGAGGCAAGCCAGGAAGGCTTTCTTGTAAAGTGTTTGTGCAGAATTGAAAGAGGCAGAGGAATAGAGGGCAGCACAGCCTGGCAGGGGCCAGGCCAAAGCAAAGGCCACCAGGATGGAGTGTAGGCAGTGGGAATTCAACAGACCTTGGAGACCAGACAAGGAAATGAGGTCAGTACCTGCTGGCTTTCAAACTGTTTAAAGCTTTGAACTTTTCCCGAAGAAGAATCTGCCCCAGGACCCCAATATATAAAAATATATATAAAAATATAAAACGGATCAAAACAGAGGTGCCCCTCACCCCCAATACACTGCGGTGGCCCCAGGCATCTCTGAACACCTAAAGGAGAAGTCTGAAGCCAGAGCCGCAGGCAACGGGGTACCCCTGACATTCTAGGGCATCTGGACAGACAGGACAGCCACGGTGTCTAACGAGGAGGGAGAATAGAGCCGCAGTGTTCAAGACGAAGTGGGGGTGGGCCGCTCAAGGCAGCAAGGGGACACCGCAGATGTGCTGCATTTCTCCCACCGGCACTCCTCCCACACCAGCACCTCGGGGAACCGGGGTCACCAGAGGGGAACCCGCACCCTCCATTCAGCACAGCGTTCCTTTCCCAGTCTCCCCTCACACTCTGCCCACACCCTCTCGTCTAGCTCCCGGTTATACTGCACTGTCTCCTGCTTCCCCTACACACTAATGCACACAGAGGGCTTCCACAAACACCACCATTAACAAGACACCCCGTGCACTGCGTAAAAATGGGCTGGCCCCAGGAGCGACAGCTCTCCACCATCAGACTGCCACGCTGTCTAGTAAGCATACTCACGTCAGGAATGTCCAAAAGCCTAGACACCAGAAGAGGCAACTTCAGGGCGGCAACACTCCCAGTGACACCCACGAGAACATGGAACTGTCTCTTCACCAAGGGTGCAGCAGCCGGACAAGGGGCACTGGATTCCATGTGGGCTCTAATGGCTTCGAATCCCGGGAGCCTGCCAAGACGGGCCTCCACAAGGCTCTGTCAGGACTTAAAATCTAAAAGCAGAATAAGGGGCACCCACTTCATTCATATGTTCGACCAAAGTGTCTTGAGTACCCTGGGCCAGAAGCCGGGGTTACTGAAGGGTGAGCAGTCCCAGCGGCTGGGAACATACGATCTGACGAGAAGGTCAGGTACCATGTCATATGGCCCAGTGTTGTGAAGAAGGTCTGTACCGAGGGCTGTGGCTGCCAAGGAGTAACAGTCTGAGGAAGTCAGAGACCCCAAAAAAGGACACTGAGCTTGAGTCCTGAAGGGCCAGTACATTTCCCAGAGAAAGAAGGAAATAACCATGCAAGAAGGAATAATTTCACAAAGGTGATGAGGCCTAAGAAGGGTGGCAGGTTTGGGGCCCAAGGAGCAGCTTAGGAGTGAGGCTAAAGTGTGATGGCAGGTGGAGGGTGGCAGGAGGTAAGGTTGCAATCAGGTCAAGGGCAGTGTCAAGGGCGGTGAGGGGCAAGGTGAGTTTTCATTTTAGAAAGACAGTGCTGGTGCCAAGGGTGGAGGGGGCCCTCGAGGTGGAGATGGGAGGAGGATGGACTGACTAAAGGGAGTAGCAGGATGGGATGGGCTCAGGGATGCCTGAGAGGTGGTAAACCCTAGGTAACAGGAGGACTTGGGTGACCCACGGAGTGGAGACATTTGCCTTTCTGTCACAGCCCCTGTAGAACAAGCTGGACACCACTCTACAAACCTAAGCCCAGGAAGAGACAAGCATAAAGGGGATGCTGGCCACCCCCATGGGACCAGCTGCTTAGTTCCTTCCTCTGGCCCTCAGATGTTGCTAGGAGTAACCAAGATAATACAGCTGAGGGACACACCAAAACCTACACTCTGCAAGCTGGGCCAGCAAAACGTACCCACTCCATCAGCAACAATCACTGAGGGCCAATGACATTCCAGCACTGGGCAAAGGAATTATGCAAGACACACCTCTGCCTTTGGGGAATCTGTAATGAGTTGAGAAGACAGGAGTAACACCTGAAATCATTTGAGATGGCCCTTCTCTGGGATGCACGTGTCTGGTGATTAGTGATTCCGTTTGTTCCTTGTTTCCTTGCCTCTCCCTCCCCACTTCCCCACCACCACTGCCACCAGCAAGCTCCCTCAATGTGTGACCAGGTCTAATCGCCAACAGCCAGGCACCTGGTGGGTCCTGAAACTCTGCTGGAGGAATAATAAACCGTACCTTCTGAAGCAGGGTGGGGCGTGGGGCACAGGACACTGGCACAGAAGCCCGGCGAGTGCATCAGGAGCCCTGGGCCCTGTCCATGGTTGTGCTCCTGAGCTGCTGTGTGACCTTGGCCCAGGGTACTTCCCTCCCTGGACCTGTCTCTTCATCTGAAAAATACAGAGGTAGGACCAGGTGATCTCTGAAGCTCCTTCCAGTAGAAACTTCTGAGTCAATGTATGAAAGACAGCGGTAAGGGCTCTCTGTACTAGAGTCCTGGAAGATGCATTCAAAATGGACAGAATCAGCAGTGGAAGGGGAAACCAAGGCAAACGCCAAGAAGGACCCTATCTGTGAATCACCCAGTGGCTACCTCCGTGGCTGCACACCCACGGGGGCTTCCTCTTCACTCCAGAGGCTCGTTGGTTCCCGAGGGCGTCTTTGCCCAGTATTTGCCTTCAAGACTCAGGCACGCACCCACATGAGCTGAGGATCCTATCTGGATCTATTATTCCACTCCTGCCTGGAAAGATCTCCCAGAGGCCCAGACCCAGGGATTAATCAGCAGGAATTAAGCACAGACCAGTTCCCTAGAGCAAGACTCCCCCAAAGTTCCATTTGCCAGCTCCGTTTGTCTCTGCTCTACATCAGGGCCTCAGCCAGGACCTTGCTTGCCCAGAGCAGAAATGAATCTACTCTAGGACTTGGGGAGTCCTGTTAGCAACTGGCAGGGTCCAAAGGGCCTATAAGCCAGCCCCTTCCCAGATCAGCATGCTGATTAGCACCCTCAGTAGGTGATGGAGGCACATTCTTGACTCTCCAGGGAAACCTACCTGCCAGAGCTCAAACCCTGACCCTATCCCGCCCCAGCTAACTGGTGCCAGGACAGGGAAATTCCTGCCAAACTAGAGGCTGAACTTCATCTCTGCAGCCCCTAGCCTCCTCTACATCAAGCTGGTATCATTCCTAAGAAAGAGGTTACTGAAAGCAATCAATTAAACTGAGGGCATGGGGCACCTGGGTGGCTCAGTTGGTTAAGCAGCCAACTTGATTTTGGCTCAGGGCATGATCTCAGCGTCCCGGTATCGAGCCCTGAGTCAGGCTCCACGCTCAGCAGGGAATCTGCTTGAGGATTCTTTCTTCCTCTCCCTCTGCTCCTCCCCCTGTTCATGTTCTAATAAATAAATCTTTAAAAAAAAAATACAGGGGCGCCTGGGTGGCACAGCGGTTAAGCGTCTGCCTTCGGCTCAGGGCGTGATCCCGGCGTTATGGGATCGAGCCCCACATCAGGCTCCTCTGCTATGAGCCTGCTTCTTCCTCTCCCACTCCCCCTGCTTGTGTTCCCTTTCTCGCTGGCTGTCTCTATCTCTGTCAAATAAATAAATAAAATCTTTAAAAAAAAAATAAAAATAAAAAAATAAAATAAAATAAAAAAAAATACAGCATGAAGCCATGTTTGGGATTTCAATTACTTCCCCACAGTAGGTGATATAGTCCAAGATTTACTACTTAGCCTGCTGAGCAAGACTTGCTACGGACCAAAGCCTACCTACCTTTAGAGAAAAATGAGTGTGGATTGGGTATTGGGGGTGGGGGACATATGTACTTGAGTAACAGAAAGTGGATAATTTAACCAACATTTGAAAGCAAGGTCAAATTGGTTCAACCTAACAGTCTTGTGAAGTGTGACACCTGGCAGTTGTTTATTCTCAAAAAAGATCAAATCCCAAACCAGTAAGTCTGTTCATCCAGCCAGTTCCTGGTAGAACCATGTACTTGCACAGCCAAGGAAGCTGCAGATAGTGCCTGATTTTTCTGCGCTTTGCTGGACTCATAGGAACTCCTGAGCAGCAGAACGAGTTGGCACACAGAGAGGTTACAAGGGCTGAAGGCTGTGATTACTGAGCCTCAAGCTCCCAGGACACCAGTCATGCAGGTAACCCACAGCCAGAAAAATGGCAGGTTCTCTATCCCTTAGAAAGACAGGACCAGACAGTGGCACCTGGGTGGCTCAACAGGGTAAGTGTGGGACTTTTGGTTTCAGCTCAGGTCATGATCCCAGGGTAGTGAGACTGAGCTCCTGCATCAGGCTACACGCGAAGTGTGAACTCTGCTTAAGATTCTCTCTCTTGGGGGGCGCCTGGGTGGCACAGCGGTTGGGCATCTGCCTTCGGCTCAGGGCGTGATCCCGGCGTTATGGGATCGAGCCCCAC
>NC_048226.1:29463481-29474056 GCF_002007445.2 Ailuropoda melanoleuca
AAAAAAAAAAAAAAAAAAAAATGCGGAGCCAGAGCTTGCTTATGGCAAGCCTGTGATGTGTAAACCTCCTCTAATGAGTTTAATTAGGGCAGATTTAAGTAAAGGTTTCAGGAATACCTGTCAGTCACAATAGGGTCACATGTGGAGCCACACAGAACCAGGGCTAAAAAAAGGGCCAGACAGTACAAACACTGCCCAACACAGAACAGTGAGGGACTGGGGCCTAGGACAAAGCAGAACTGAACATGGGGGGCTGTAAGAACAGAGATCCAGGATCCATAAGAGCCTACAATCTTTAGCCTAAGGTCAAAGGCCCTCGCTCCTGGCCCCAGGGTTTTGCTCTGGTCCTATCTCCCACCAGTCAACACACTCTTACTCTGCCCCCCTAATAATGAGCAATTCAAACTCCCCAAAATGTTACCCTGCCCCCAAATCCAAAGAAATTAAAAGGCCACAGGGCACTTTAAATCCCTGTCCCCAAAGTAAGGCAAGAAACTCAAGAGAGAGTGCAAGGCCTTGGCATTCTGCTAAAACTGCTCTTCTCTCTCACTAGAGGCAGGCATGCCTGACTTTGCAGCTTCTGAAATCCCATTTAGGCACTCCTCCTCAAGCCCACGGGTTGGGGATATATACATATATTATACGGTATATTACACATATTTTATATATATCTGCATTATATATATTGTATGTTATATATATTGTATTATGTTTATATTGTATAATATATTAACTAAGTATATTTACACACACACATATACACACACACACACACTGGCCACTAGCAAGATAGTTACAGGCACTGCGAGAGATTGGGAGGAAAAAACCCTGCTCCCAAGACATTCACCCATTCCCCAACTATAGCAATCTCTTCTGCTTATCATCTGGTACAGGCCTCTAAAGGACAGCAGGAAGTTTTTCTCTAGCAATATTTAGCCTCATTCTAATCTTTAAAAACCATCAGCACTTTTAGGCGGATCTAGGGGATATAATTCCAACATACCAAGGCTTTCCTTTTCCGATTTTACCAATTTTTAAAATAGGGGAACTGATGGGGCCACCTTTTAAACTCGTTTAAACGGCACTGAACAATCGCAGTGCGGCAGAAAGCAGGGGTGGGAACACACAGATACAAATCCTCCACTCCAGACTCGAGCCAGGAAGAGGTCCCAAATGCACCGGCAGGTAGCTAAGTACAGTCCCAAAGGCTCGACAGTCCCCACACAGACACAGTCGCCACCCACAGTGGCGAGCTGAGCTTCACGGGCTCAGAAAGGAAACTGAGGTCACACACCCACGCGGACCCACAGCCTTCACGCACACGCGCGGGCGGAAAGGGAGGTCACGGACAAATAGTCGCGGACCAACAGTCAGCGAAGCTCCCAGGGCCTCCCTACCACCGGGCGAAAAGGTGACAGCCTCCGAAGACCCTTAGACTTCTCACCCACGCCTGGCGCGTCTTGGGCAGCCCCAAATATCGCGATATTTCAGCCGCCCCTCCCACCGTTTCCGCTTAGCACGTAGTCTCACGAGGGCGCCCGGTTGCCTGCGTGTCGCGCAGCCTTCTGGGAGCTGTAGTCTATTTCTCTGCCTCCTGGTAGTTGTAGTCCACTCAGGAGAATCCTGTGACCAACACCAGGCTGCTGTTCTTAGTAGTACTGGTACCCTCTTCTGGGTCTGGCCTAATTGTCGGAGCTCCTCCCCCCACACCCTCATCCCACACATACTGCTCATCACTGGGGCACTTCATACTGAACATTTGCTGAGCGTCTCCTATGTTTTAAATGCACAGGATATGGAGCTAAATCAGACTAGTCCCTGCTCTTGAGACAAGCAGGGGGATAGGAAATTACAGAATAAGATCCCCATGAGGAAGCAGAGGGATCAAACGACTAGAGGCAGGGAAGCCCTCTCAGAGGAGTCACTCAAGGTGAATCTTAAAGGATGACCAGAAACTTAGATAAAGCGTTGGCACAGCAATCCAAATGGAGGGCGCAGCACTGGCAAAGGGAAAGCAGCGGGAGAAAGCATCCTGGGTACCCTTAGCTGCCTTCTTCATTCTCCAGCATCGAGACCCCCCACAAGCCCTGTGTTTGTTGAGGCTGCTCAATCCGCTGCCAGTCTCCATCAGTGAGAGCTGAGGTGGGGGCCCTCTGTGTTCTACCCTTGCCCTTGCCCTTGCCTGCAGTGACCATCTGGACCAAACCACCCCTCACCCATTAATCCAGTCTTCTACTTCCTCCTCAGGCAACTCAGAACTCCTTCTAACACGCAGGAGGCCTTTGTGGCAATTTCAAGGCCTACTCAAGGCTGCCTCAGAAAGAATCTCACAGAGGCATGTGATTTTTGCCCCTGGGAATGACAGGCCACAGACCCAGTTGACCCACCCTATCCCCATGCCCCACAGCCCACAGTGAGGCTCCACACAGGCCCACATGAAGACACATGACGCAGCAGGACACACAGGGCCAAATGTTCCCCTTTATTATGGTTCACTCAGTTACCACAGACAGACAGTAGCTCAGGCAGGTCAACTGCCAGCTCGACAACGGTCTGTGTCTCCCAGAAACAAGGAGGAGCAGTAGGCACCAGCAAAATGCAAAAGCAGGTCACTGGCTGGCCAGACCTGAGGATTCCCAGAAATAACCTGGGCCTTCCTCCACCACACCCCCAAGACAGACCATCCAGCGGAGATGAAGTCATTCCAAGCCCCCACTTCTCATACTGGTTCCCTCCCTAGGAAAGTGCATAGTTGCCTGGAGATGCAGCATCCCAGGGCCTGGACAAGCTGGGTCACACACAGGTAGCAGGCCTTCCCAAGCACAGAGCCAGGGCACGGCCATATAGGTCTGGGCCAGGAAAGAAGAGAGGCAGGTAGGATAGAAAATTGACTGCAGGTGGCATCCAACAGGAATGAGAGCTACCACAGGCCTCCTGGAGCTACCAGAGACACAAAGAGAAAGGGACCCAGAGGTCTAGGGTAGGGGAAAGGAAAGGTGAAGAAAACCTAGACCTAGGGTCTCTTTTCAGGTGTGACAACTGCTTTCTGGAGAGAAAATGGTAGAGCAGAGAGTCAATCATACTCTGGCCCAAGCATAAGGGACCATTAGGAAGAGAACTTTTCAGAGGCCTTGGCTCCCCTTATAGGAAAATGAAGTGCCTGGAGCTCAAAGCTCAGGATGGCATCTAGAAGCCCAGGTGTTGGGTTCCAAGTTGGAGCCAGCCCAGAGTGACCAAGCTGGACTGGCCAAAATTTTCAGGCCAAATAGCCCAGGCAGGAGAAGGGAGGATGGAAAACAGGCAGTTGCTCCTTGGGTGAGAATCAACTCCCTCCAGGCCTCAGAAAGAGCCAGGAGCTCTACCAGCAACATTTTCACAATGTTTGGAATAGAACAGCCCCACAGGCCTTAAATCATTATCCTGCAAGGGCAAGGGGGTTCTGACAGGGTAAGGAAGGGCCAAAAACCAAGTCTAATAGGCAGAAGGGAGTAAGTAATCTTGATTTGGGGGGGGAAAAAAAAAAAGTCAGAGGGCTTCCCCTCCCACCCCACCTAACCTGAAATCCCATTCCAGCCATTGTGCTTATGGATAGGACTGGGCATGTGCTTCTTCCTGGGCCCTGAGTTCAAGTGCCCAGAACTGCTCTGTGACTAAAAGCAAGCTGGAGTGGTAGGAGGCAGGCTCTCCTCTCACTGGGCCCTGCCGGCCTTCTCCTCCGATCTTCCCTCCAGGCCCAGCCCTCTGAGCCTGCCCCTCTACCAGACCCAAGCAGAACAGCTATCTACTCCCAGGGGTCAAATGGTCATTCAGAGATACCTAGTACCTGCCCAGTGGGCTTGGGCCAGTCAGATCTCACTCAGGGACCAGTAATTATTTACATACCCTCTACTCCAGTTGTACCTTTCTACGTGAAAATTACCTGGACACCACCCAGCTCTTCAGAGAAGGCAGTGGAATCGGCCCTCACAGATGGCAGGTGCCACCTAGCATGGGATGGGGGTAGGCTAGCAGCTGGGGGTACAGGGATGGACATAGGCAGAGGGCTCAAGGGGGCTCTGGGAAGAGGAGGGGAAGCAGGGCAGAGAAGAGAGGAGCGCCCCCCTGCAGGCCAAGCTCTGAGATGACCCTGCATTTCCCCTCCCTGGAAGTACCCAGGTGGGCTATGCATCTCCAGCTGTGTGCCCTCCCGCACCACACCTAAGGCTCAGCTCCTGTCCACTTCCTTGATCTGGGAACGGGCTCAGTCTCAGGAGCATATACAACTGGGACACTCAGCCTTGGGGAAGACAAAGAAAAGTCACATGGGGAAGAGAGAGACCCTGGGCAAGAAAAGAAGCCACAGGGAATCTGACACCAGGAGAGGAGGGAGGGGAGGGAGTGGGAGGAGACCAGAGCAGAAGGAGCAAAGGAAGATCCCTGGCCTGTCCCCACCTTCCTACCTACCACCCCCATGAGTGCTAAATACTGTTGCTTCCCAGTGAGACCAAAAGTGGAGACAGTTTCAGCTCATAACCCTGGGGAGGGGGCCAAGCTTTCTGCTATGTCTCCCCCTGGTCCATGAGGGGTCCCTGGGCCAAGGTCAGAGGGGGCACCCTGGTGGAGGGTGGGGGCTGGTTTAGTTCTAAACATACATCTAGCACCACAACGACAGAGACCTCCACTGCATACTATTTGACGAGGGGACACGGACATAGCTACCACCGCACGGGACAGCTCCACGTGCAGCCCACGGCTCTCAGAGTACTGAGAGCAGAATCCAAAGGAGCAGGGGAAGGGGGGAGACATATACATATATATATATATATATATAACTCTGATTCTTTGTACAAAGTTGGGGAGGAGAAAAGGGAGGGAGGAACCCTGCTTGGTCACCACAACAGACAATGTGGCTTGAGTCCCCATCCCACAGACCCTCAGCCCTGCCCTCCTGGTAGGCTTGGCTGGCTCACATCTCATTGGAGTATGTGTAGTTGGGGGTGGCGGAATACTGAGTCTGGGGCTGATTCATGGCACCCTGGGCCGCCCCCATGGCTGCATTCTGGGCCGCCTGCTGCACGTGTGGGTTCTTCCATGCCCCCGTGGTCCACTCCTCCTGAGCTTTGCTGAAACTCCCCCCACTGCCCCGGTAGAATTTATGAACCTGTAAGGGGAGGAGCACAAGGAAGGATTAATCAAAGGGAAGGGGCAGCCCATCCAGGAAAGACCTGGACGCCAGAGACAAGTCCCTGTAAAAGCCAATCCTCCCTCCCACACCCGCCCTGTGTACTGGGAGCAAAGTTTGCCAAGCCATTCGGGAGTGAGTCCCCTGGAAGACCTCCAGGTCCTCCTGTATCTTGGAGGAGGGGTTGTTACAGATCGTAGCCCCTTCCCAAAGCCGCCCTCTCAACTTTGAGGTGACCACATACCATGCTGAGGGCGATGAAGGAAAACACAGCCACGACCGTAAACATGACGGTGGGAATGAGCATCACCACTGCTGAGCCAACGTTTGTTCCGAAGAAGGAGATGGTAGCAATCCAGCCGCTGCAGGAAGAGGCCAGCTGTGGGGCTGCCGGCATGTTGAGGGGTAACCGGGAGCCCCCCCACCACAGCCAGGAGCCATCTCATTGTCACGGGGAGTGGCCACATTAGCAGATGCAAAGACACCAGCCAGAGGGCCTGCGGCAGTGGTTCGGAAGAATCCTTTCCCACGGCTCAGGAGACAAGCTCCTCAGGCATAAGGCTTCCTTCCCTTGGGTTCTCCCATGATGCTTGTCACCCCCGGGAATCCCCAAAAACCACTGCGAGGTTCTCCTTCCCCTCTGCTGCTGTGTCTGTGTCTACTACACCACCCTGAATGCGCTCACAGGCCAAGCAGCTAACACACAGACATAAACAAAGGACACACCCAAGGTGCCACCCGTGCCAGCCCTAGGTCCATCCCAGACACCCCAATCTCTTACCAGACGCCCCAGCCCGGGATGCCCACAGCCTGGATGATGCTGATGACCAGCTGGGCCATGAAGGTGAAGAAGAAGGCCATGAAGCTGAAGGAGCTGTCAGTCCTGCAGCAGAGGAGGTGACTCTCACCACCTGGGCAGAGGGTGAAGGCTTCCCCTGTCTTCAGGGGCCCCCAGCCCTTCCGAGTTTAAATGAGCACGCAATGGACAGAAGACACTTAAAGGCCTTGATTGAGAGGCAAAAATGGAAGTGTTTACATGAATCTTTGCAAGTGCCCGTGTGTTAGTCTTGTGTGAGCAACATTACATCAGAAGAGATCTCCTCATAAATGGACCACTCACATGGACAGTACATGGATGGATGGCCCCACTGGCGTAGAAATAGATGGGTCAATTATGACAAGAATAAATGACCCCATTGTCAAGGGGATGGACAACCTTATTGACACCAAGATATCTAGCTCCAGTGTTACATGGATGGACATTCCCATAAGCTCAGAGACAGAAAGTCTCATTGGTATAAGAACGGAAACCTACTGGCACCAAACAGTAGCCTAACTGGCATACAGATGGATGATCTGATTGGCAAAGACATCTGAGGTCCCATTAGCACTGACATGGATTCTCCACTGGCACCAAAACAGATAGCCTTGTTGGTACCTGGATGAATAGTCCCATTAGCACCAAGACTGAAAATCCGTTTTACACAAGGTAGACAGCCATTGGCACCAAGACAGCCCCACTCGTACATGATGAGTGGTCCCTTTAGCACAGAGTTAGATGACATCATTAGCACATAGTGTCAGTAGTACATGGATGACTGGTTCCATTAGCGCATGGATAGATGGTCCACTTGGTACCAAATCAGCTAGCCCCACAGGTGCAAAGATAGGCAGCTCCATTGAGACAGGTGGCCCCATTGGCAAATCTGACATATAGCTGCCTGGGGAAGGCAAAACAAAGGTAGGCCTCATCTCTATGTTAGGCCCACCCAGGGAAGTGAGACAGGAAGTGAGGAGTGAGGAAAGAGGAAACCAAGGCTCTGACTCCCAGTCTTTCATCCCCAGCACTGAATTCTCAGGAAGCCCACATCCTACCTGGCAGTCTGAGCTGAGGGTGAACAAATAGAAAGTGAGTGTGGGGGGGTGGTCAAAATAAAGTGAGAAAATATATAGAGAAGAAACAGGGGAGATGGGCAAAGAGACAAGGTTAGGAGCTGGGGTCAGCACCAACCACTTACTTGAAGGCCTTGTAAATGGGCCGAAACCAGCAGACGTAGGAGCAGGGTGTGAAGAGGATGAGCCAGAGAAAGGCGAGGCCAAAGTTGGTGGCTCCCCCGCCTCCGATCAGCCACGCGAGACAGCCCACCAGGTTCACGGCCAGCGTGACGCTGTTCACTGCAGACCCAGAAGCACATGCACGCACAAAGACAAACACCAGACATGCACACAGACACCCAGGCCCATGCAGAGACATGTGAGCACCAGACATGGACAAACACACCCGTAATTCAACAGACCCACAAATACATGGAAACAGAACGATGCACAGACAGGTAGATACACACAAACATACATGAAAACCACATTTACAGAGATTCGCACCCACAACCCACATCAGTGAATACACACACACAGATACATGAGACATACATACATACACACACAGAAGGAGTACAGACTGTAAGAAAGAAAGCTGGGAGCTTAGACCAGTTCCCCTCCCCACACCCACTCCTAGGGATCTGAGAAATCCAGAGAACAGAGAGTCTCCAGAGCAGGAACCCAGAGCCTCAGTCCAACAAGCCCCACTGAAGGGCTAAGAGCCTCCAGGGGGTAGAAATGCTCCTCTCCTTACTAGAATGGCCTCAGACTCTGGCCCTCCCAGACTCACAGTATCACCAAACCCAAGGCACAGGAAACCCTTATATCTTCTCTTGCAAGGGGCATAAAAAGTGGAAAGAAAAAGGCCTTGTAGAAACATCTCTTCAAGCTGTTGTACCATCTGCCCTGCTCTAAAATGGGGCAGGCAGCAGTGGCTGGGATCTCAGTCTTTATCTAATTCATTTCTTAGACAACTACAATGCCACTTCCTCCACGAAGCCTTCCTTCACTACTGCAGCCTTATTCATGTCCCATCCCTCTGACCTCCTGCAGACCTGGGCTGCTCTCATGCACAGTTCCCCAAGTACAAATCCCAGCCCATCAACCACACTAGAAGCTCCCCAAAAGCAGAACCCAGGCTCCCACCCCTCTGTGCCCACATACTCTAGTTGTACTCAGAATCACAGGGTCACCAAGTCATAGCCAGCAGAAACCTCGACTTGTGCTGGCACTAACACACACCCAGGGCTTCTGACATCAGGATGCTCCCTTCCTCAAACATTAGGTTGAGTCCCTTTAAGGCTCCACAGAGATCTGCTGAATAAACAAAGGCAGGGGGGCTCAATCTTGGCCTCAAACAACTAGGCATCTGGTCTTGGCTTCTGAATAGAGCTTAAGCATCTCAAGGGTCATATGCATTTCCTTGGGAGCAAAGCATCTGGCAGGTGCCTAGTGAGGACTTAGGAAGGTATTTATAGCCCTTAAATCCAGCTCCTGGATGAGATCTTCTCAGGGGCAGAGTTCCCCAAGCCCGGAGCCAGGTGGGGTGCTCCCCAAGTCTGGCAGGACAATGCTGTCACCTGTGCAAGTAGGCCCACCTCCGGGCCCACAGAACAAGGGTGAGCTTTTCCTTCTCCGCACTTTAGCTGCATTTCCTCCATCTCTGTGATTGTCCCCAATTTCCCAGAACTCCGGAACTCTGGGAAGAGATGTTATTTGCTCTTTACATAGAACAGACATGAACCTGTTTTTATATTGGTTTACATCTCTCCTCCCGGTCCCATCTCTCTCCAGCTCGCTGGTTCTAGTG
Source organism: Ailuropoda melanoleuca (assembly GCF_002007445.2). Lineage (NCBI taxonomy): Eukaryota > Metazoa > Chordata > Mammalia > Carnivora > Ursidae > Ailuropoda > Ailuropoda melanoleuca. The sequence continues at coordinate 29,472,331 of NC_048226.1, forward strand.
CCTCTATTGTAATTATTCTACCCCCTGTTTGGAACAGATATCCAGTAACGTGGCCACTCAGCTTTTTTCCATCTCCGTTTCTCTCCCTGTCCAGCTTAGGTTCCATAATTCATTACATGCTTTCTAATGCTCTCCCCTGCCTCGTCTTCTGGTCACACTCCCCCTGGATGAACACAACTCCCATGTGTACCTGAGCTGAATGTTGCTAGGAAAGAAGGAGCCTACGGAGAAGCCTGGTAGAACCACAAATTCACATCAGCCAGCCTTGAATGGACCCTGTGCATGACCCAGAAATCTTAGGGGTCATGTGTCTTTGGATAGTGTCCTCACCCTCTGTCCACGAAGGTGCTGTCATTCTAAACCCACTTTCCCCAAAGCTCCCACCCCCACTTCTACATCACATTTGATGGGGAAAAAAACAGAAGCCATCAGAGGCGACCTCCTCATTCCCTTCCCAACAACTACAGATCTACCCGCGCCTGCCCGCATCTCTTCCTTCCCTCACGTTACACAGGGAAAGACGCCTTCTCCACTCAAAGGCCAAGCCAGGACTTGAAACGGAGTCAGTCTATCACCACACTCTTTCTACCACCCCACGAAGAACCTATGAAGACAGCATTCTTTACCACCTTCTGGGCACAAGCAATCACCCACCCAAGTCAGCAGCTAAGTGCAGGCTGACTCAAGGCAACACCACATGTGACAGACCCTGACTGGGTCCCCCTATAGGTCTAAGGTTCCTTGAGGCCGGCACCCAGCACAGGAAAGCCAGCCTGCCTCCCCTCTACACGCCTAAGAGGTACCTTTGACTAGCCTGGGCACAGCCAAGTCCCATCCCTCTAAGATGACACTTTCCCACCAACCTGCCACCGACCATCGGCATCTAGGGCCTTGATAGTCTGCACCTCAATGCTGTAGGACATTAGAACTCTAGATTCTTAGAGAAGTACAGACTATACAACACTGAACTCCTTGGAACCATAGTGATCACTGACCCAACACCCTCTTACTATACGTGAAGAACCTGGGGTTGGGAAGTAGGACAACCAGCCCAGTTTAATCCCATATCTCCCAACTCCCAGTTAATGCTCTTTTCTCTGAGAAGTTTTCCAAAGAAAGCAAGACAAATGTGGCTTTAAGACAAGGATTCCTCTGGGGCGCCTGGGTGGCTCAGTCATTAAGCATCTGCCTTCAACTCAAGGAGTGATCCCAGGGTCCTGGGATCAAGCCCCGCATCGGGCTCCCTGCTCCACTGGGAGCCTGCTTCTTCCTCTCCCACTCCCCCTGCTTGTATTCCCTCTCTCGCTGGCTGTCTCTCTCTCTGTCAAATAAATAAATAAAATGTTAAAAAAAAAAAAAAAAGGAAAGAAAAGAAAAGAAAAGGAAAAGAAAAGAAAAGGATTCCTCTCTGAATCCGGAATCCTGAGGTCCTGGTGGCCACCAGAGGCTCCGTGGGAAACCACCCCAGTGGGAAGGGAAAGGGACAGCAAGAAAAGAGAAATGATCCTGTGGACAAAGACCCTTATCCAGATACTCTATGAATGGGAAGTGGAGGGCAGGGGGATGAGGGAAACTGGGGCCCAGATGCAGGGTCGGCCCATGAGAGGAGGCTGCTGGGAGACGGCCCATGCAGATACTGTAAGTGTGGCTGAGGGCCAGCCAGGCCTCCAGGCCCCCCACCCCAGTGCCCGGCAGCCGGCAGCCTTCCCCCTGCCCCCGCCCGCCG
>NC_048226.1:29474112-29583391 GCF_002007445.2 Ailuropoda melanoleuca
GCCCGCCGTGGCCCACCCCACCCCACCCCCACAGCACTCACACATCCAGAGGTAGTAGAGGCGCTTGGTCATGCTGAGATGCTGGGGAGGAATGTCTGCCTCAAAGTCTTGGTAGAAACATGGCTTCAGGGGGATGAATTTGGGCAACGGTGGGAAGTTGTTCACTTTCTCTGTGGGTGAAGCGCATGGCATAGCATCACCTTGAACGTTCCCCTCCCCGACAACCCAGTGTGACCCTTCTTGCCCTGGTTTCAGCGGCCCCCGGGCCCCTGAGGTCACAGCTACACTGCTACCCCCACCCAGCCATCCCTGCTTCCTCAGGTCTGCTAGGAGGTTCCCAAAGTAACCAACGGCCCTGAGGCAATGCTGCTGTCTCTCAGAAGACAAACAATAAATGCCGCCCAGTTCCAGGCAGATGAAGCAGCTGGGGGAGGGGGGCTCGAGCTAGATAGTCTCTAAAGGTCCCTCCAGCTCCAGCATTCTGTACCTGAGCCTTTGGAAACCAACAACTCAGAAATCAGAAGGAAAGGCCCTCAGAGTATTAAAGAGCGATGGTGACAGAGGGGACAGGGCCGAGCCTGGGTTGCTCATCAGTCAGATGGTCAGGAGCAGCCGGGCATCAGGATGCTCAGCCTCTGGTTCCCAACAGCCACAGACCTGACAGAGAGCTAGACAGTGTCATGCTGAGGGTCTCAGACAGACAGGCCTCGGTAGAGGACCAGGGAAAGCCTGGGGACAGGACGACAGAAAGAACTTAACCTCCAAAAACTAAAGGGGATAAGGAGACGAGGAAACGGGCCACCCACCCTCTGCTCACTTGCGTGACCTACCCGCATGACCCTGTCCTTACCCGCCATGATGGCACAGACAGCACCAGCCGGCCCAGCGGCCTGCCCACACCTCTTTGTCTTGACCTGGAAGGAAAGAAAAGCCAGAGCAGGATGAGGGTCAGGCCTGGCACAACCCAGTCCCTCTCTCAGCCCCTGCAGGGCTGGAAGCTCCCTGGGGCAGAACCTGGCTCTAACGCCCACAGTGGGAGGAGCCCAGTGGAGCCACTCCCACCCACTGAGCCACCAGTCCACCAGCTGCCTCCTTCCAGGTACTCCTGCCCCTTGCCTCAAGGGATAGAGTCTTTCGTCAGAAAACCCAGGACCCCATGAGGCAAAGGAAAGTGACAGAGAAGGCCTGAGGAGACTAGAGACCTCTGAAAGAGAAAATTCTATTCCTGGACCCTGAACATGGCAGACCTGTCATCAGTCACAGGCTGGCCTCCCCTCTCTCCTGCCTTTGCCTTCACTCATTTGTGGGGGATGTGTAATGGGTCAGGCACTGCGGAGACAGTGTAAGACAGATGTGGTTCTTGCCCTCTGCAGGAAACAGTCAATAACCTATACAGTACATACTCTAAAAGGGAAGGATGGTTACCATGAAAATATGCACAATCCATAGCAAGCTGCTAAAAGTCAAGATGTGGGGGAGAAAAAAAAATTTTAAGTCAAGATGGTGTTAACCTTGGGGTGTCTGGGTGGCTCAGTCGTTAAGCGTTTGCCTTCGGCTCAGGGCGTGATCCCAGTGTTCTGGGATTGAGCCCCACATCAGGTTTCTCCGCTAAGAGCCTGCTTCTTCCTCTCCCACTCCCCCTGCCTGTGTTCCCTCTCTTGCTGGCTGTCTCTCTCAAATAAATAAATAAAATCTTAAGAAAAGAAAGAAAGAAAGAAAGAAAGAAAGAAAGAAAGAAAGAAAGAAAGAAAGAAAAGAAAGAAAGAAAGAAGAAAGAAAGAAAAGAAAAGAAAGAAAGAAAGAAAAAGAAAGAAAGAAAAAGAAAGAAAGAAAGAAAGAAAGAAAGATAGATAGATAGATAGATAGATAGATAGATAGATAGATAGATAGTGTTAACCTTGAGGAAGCAGGGAGCATAAGCCAAGGTATTGGTAATGATCTGTTCCTGGGTCTGGGAGCTGGTTACACAGTGTCAAACTTTGTGCAAATTCATCAAGCATGAGATTACAATTTGTGCACTTTCTTGTGTGTTATACTTCAAATAAAAGTTTGCATTAAGGGCACTCGTGGCTCAGTCAGTTAAGCATCTGCCTTCAGCTCAGGTCATGATCCAGGCTCCTTGCTCAGCAGGGAGCCTGCTTCTCCCTCTCCCTCTGCTCCCGAGCTTGTATTCTCACTTTCTCTGTCTCCCACACGCTCTCTCTGGCAAATAAATAAATAAAATATATATTTTTTTAAATCTACCACAAAAGGGAGAAGAGCATGGTAGAGACCTACATGAAATGATCCCCTTACACAGCTGCATTAATTGTAGCACTGTCTGTAACAGCAAAAGATTGGAAACAATCTAAACATCAATAGGGGATGATGAAATAACAGTACAGTCACACAATGGGCTGCTCTGCAGTTTTTAAATGCTCCGCAGCTATTTAAGAGAAAATACTGGTGTGGAAAGATCTCCACAATTACTAGTCATTGAAAAAACGACATAGATATAGAACAGTCTAGACAATAGGCAACAAAAGACATAGAACAGTCAAAACAATATGCTTTCACAGTGGGGGGGGGGGAAGGAAGAAAGAAAAAGGAGGGGAGAGGAGAATAAAAACATTTTTTCCTTTTGACCCAACAATCCTACTTCTGCTTTTTTACCACAAATCAGAAACAATAAATACATGTCGTTCAACATGACACTATTTTGAATTGCAAAATGTTGGAAGTAACTTAAATGCAACTGTTTGAATATACTATGGTATATCATTCAATGGAGTACTACACAGATGTAAAAAAGAATGAAGAGCATCTCTATTAATTGCTGTGGAATGATTACATAAAACAAGCAAAGTACAAACAAGTATAAATAGTATGCTACTTTTTATGTAAAAAAGGGGGGATAAGAACATGCACACAAATTTGCTTATGTTTGCAAAAGAACACAGGAAAAGTAAACCAGACACTATAAACTGGTCACCTACATGATGGAAAGGCTAGGATGACTAGTGAGACTTCCCTGGGTAAAGACCCACACATACTTTTGTACACAGAATATCTTACATACTCAAGAACTTACACCAGAAAGAAAAGCAAACCCTAAAATTTGAAATAAACAAAAGCACATGATGCTAACTGTACAGGAAACTGATAACACGACCACATAGAAAAAAGAACTGGCCAAGTAACTTGATCAGAGCACTCTGTGTCCTCTTAAAAGGATATATCTCAAGGATAAAAATAACTGGAAATAAAGCTTAAATATAAGCAGGTTTATAGAGTGTGGTGATGCTGAAACCCTGTCACGTGTCCCATAGAAGAGGACATATGAGTGTACGGGTTGTTGTTGGGACCTGGGTTCTCACTGTTAAAATATGGAGAGAGAATACGCAATGTGGGACAGTAAGAGCCCTGCTGTCGGATTTGAAACGGAGGAATCAGCATGAACTCATGGCTTAAAAAACATATATGGCTGGTCTCAAGCCAGGACAAGGAAATACCGGGATAACCTAGAACATCTTGTGGTACCAGAAACAAGCAGGTATTCAACAAATGGACGCATGTCAAAAGGACACCAGTTTGAAAGAGTTACCATCAGCCAAATTTGAGACAATTAAGAGTCTCAAAAATAAGAATGACAGCAACATATAACATCCTGAATGTTAAACAATAATCCATGATACGCCAAAATGCTCTCAGAAATTTTCATTTGATGGTAGGAATCACGGGTGACTTTAATCTTCTCCTTTATTCCCCTATGTATTTTCCAAATTCTCTATGGTGAATATACATGACTTTCTTAATAAGATAAACAATAAGTGCTACTTAAAATGTAAAAGTCAAAAATAAGTATCACTAATGTAACTACTGATTCAGGCAAGGATCATCAACGGCTGCCAAAATGACTGGACCAGAGACTGTGGCAAAGACAGTCACAGTCTCAAAGGACCAGCCCGAAGACGACTTCCTAATTACAAAGGGGAACTGGCATTTCTATTGTGAAGAAGGCTGCCAGATACAACCTTAACCAAGCGATCAAACTGAACATCACCAATAACGGGACAGACAGACATTATGGCCTCCCCGTGTGATGCATCAACAAGGACGCTACATCACTATGTAGCACTCCTGCCCCAATATGTTTAACTTGAATCCAATCATGAGAAACAAGCGGACAAATCCAAGTTGTGGAGCATTCTAAAAACTAAACTGGCCTGGCGCTCCTGGGTGGCTCAGTCAGTTAAGCCTCCGACTCTTGATTTCGGCTCAGGTCTTGATCTCAGGGTCCTGGGATAGGTAGGGTCCTTGGATAAAGCTCCATGACAGGCTCCCCACTCAGCAGGGAGTCTGCTGGTCTCCCTCTCCCTCTGCCCCTCCCCCAGCTCACGCGTGCACGCTCTCTCTCTAAAATAATCTATAAATAAATAAACAAGTGACTATTCAAAATATAACCATAATAATTAATAAAAATAAATAAAAACTAAACTGGCCTGGACTGTTAAAAAATGGCAACATCCAGGGGCACCTGGCTGGCTCAGGCAGTGCAGCAACTCTTGATCTCAGGCTCGTGAGTTCAAGCCCCACATTGGGTGCAGAGATTACTTAAAAATAAATCTTAAAAAATAAATAGATAAATAAATAAATAAAATCTTCTTTAAAATGCCAACATCCTAAAAGATTTTAAAAAGTAAAAAATAAAATAAGGGATTATCTAAACCAATGGAGACTCAAGATATATGGCAACAAGAGCCAATGTGTAAGCCTTGACTGGATCCTTGTTCAAGGGGGAAACACTATAGGGGTCATCACTGGGATAACAAAGGACACTAAATAATATTATTGTGCCGATGTTACATTTCTCGGGTGTGATAATGGAACTGAGGTTTTATAGGAGAATGACCTTGTTCTTAGGAAATGTGTTCAAGGGCTTAGGAGTAATGTGTCTTATGTCTGAAACTTGCTTCAAATAGCTCAGAAAAATAAAAAATGATGGATGGGTAGATACAGACAGAATCAAAGTCAACGTGGCAAATGTTAACAAGGTATGAATCTGGGTGAAGCAATATAAATGTCCCTTCAACTTTAGTTTAATGTTAAAGTTTTCCAAATACAAAGCTGGAGAAGAACATGAATAATGTCAGTAATGGATTACAACATAATGAATGAAAAGAACGCAGGAGTCCATGGAGATACACAAAAGAAAAGGAAGGAAAGGGAAAGTTCTTCTCATAAATATAAACGGAATGACAATTTTTAAAAGTCACTATCTGATACAGGCAGGGGTCATCGATGGCTGTGCCAACGGGGCGGGGGGGGAGCAGGCTGGGGAAGAGAAGCATCTGACAGTTTGTCACCCCTCCGATTACTTATTAATCACAACAGAGGAGAGGTACTTCAACGATGAGAGGATCTAGCAGAACAAGTGACCAAATTTAGCATTTCTGACAATGGGACGAGAGGCCACGTTGCCTCTTGATGTAATACACCTAAAAGGACATAAGATCATCTATGTAGTATTGTTGCCCAAATGTTTGAGCATAATTATGAAAAAAAAACCAATCTGACAAAACCTGATTGTGGGAAAGTCTTCAAGACAAATATTAACGTCATGAAGGACAAAAACTGGTAGGGGACCATCTAAATTAAAGGAGACTAAGGAGACATGAGAGTTCCCATAGAGGATCCCGGGTTTTTAAATCACAGCTATCAAGAACATTTTTAGGACAAGCTGAGAAACTTGAATATAGACTGCATAGTAGAAATCATTGTTCAAAGTTAAATTTCTTGGGTGTTGTAGTTACATAGGAGAATATCATTATTTTTAGGAGATACATGCTAAAGTATTCAGAGGTACAGTGTCTTGTCTGCAACTTACTTTCAAATGGTCCTGCAAAAAAATTAGATAGATAGATGACAGATAAGGCAAATGCTGCAAAATATTAGCAATTGGTGAATCTAGGTGAAATACCCTAGTACAGATGTTCTTTGCATTGTTCTTTTTTTTTAAAGATTTTATTTATTTATTTGACAGAGAGAGAGAGAAAGAGAGCAAGCACAAGCAAGGGGGAGCAGCAGAGGAAGAGGGAGAAGCAGGCTCCCCACCAAGGAGGGAGCCCAATGTAGGGCTCGAACCCAGGACCCTGGGATCATGACCTTAGCCGAAGGCAGACGCTTAACTGACTGAGCCACCCAGGCACCCCTTTGCACTGTTCTTTAAACTTTTCTGTAGCTCTGAAATTTTCCAAAATAAAAAGCTGGGGGGGGGTAAATATATTTTTATTTGGTAATAGATATTCAAAGAATCTCTAGTAGGATACTTAAAAAACAGTAATTGTGGCTCCCCGAGGGACCAAAGAACTGAACAGATATGGAGCATGTGGGAGGAATAATTTTTACCCTGTATCTTTCTACCAGCTAATCCAAGACCATCAATTTTAAGATAAATCATTATTTTATTTACCAAAAGAAAGAAAATACACTGCCAACTTGTAATTGTTCAGATGCCAAAAACCTTTAAGACAAGATATTAGAATGTTTTCAGAAATATCAAAATGGTCATCTTAGAATTGATGAAACTTGGGACACCTTTCTGAATTAAAAATCATGTAAATGTATACAAAAAAATGAAGAAGGAGAAAAAGAAAAGGAAAGGAAAGGAAAGGAAAGGAAAGGAAAGGGAAAGAGAAAGAAAGAAAGAAAGAAAGAAAGAAAGAAAGAAAGAAAGAAAGAAAGAAAGAAAGAAAACAAGAGGCAGAAGAGGATGAGCTGGCAAAGATTGGGAAGGAGCACCCACTGGGGCAGGAGGAAAACCAGGGCAGCACAGAGTCTCCAAAGCCAGGAGCGGACAGTGGACAAATAGGACAGATGCCACTGAGAGGTCTGGCATGAGAAGGGCTGAACACTGAAGTGTGTGTAACACTCAATAACAACCGGTCATCTGTGACCCCGGCAAGAATTGTTTTGATGGCCACGGAACGGGGGTTGGGGGAGGGGGAGCATGAGTAGAAGTCAAATGAGAGCTATTTGAACACGTAAGCTGAGAGAACAAAGCGTAGGCAGCTCCTTGAAGTAGCCTGCCTAGGAAGACAATAGAGATAGGTACTACCTGAGTGGGATATGGGTCCAGGGAGGGCTGGAGCTGTAGATTGTTTGTTTAAGATGGAAATAAGCCAGAGATGTGAACAATCCAGGGGAAAGGTGCGATTAAAATAGAAACAGAGGTTAACCAATGATGGGAGCCCCTAAAAAGGGGAGAAGCATGGGGTCCAGTCTAAGGAAGTGGGACAAGCCTCAGTCAGCAGGTGGGAAGGAGAACATGATGCAAGCAGAGGCAGGTTGGAGGCCTTGGAAAGGACCGCGAGAGTCCTGTGTAACTGCTTCAATTGTCTCTATAATACAGGTGGCAGGATGGGGTTGAGAAGGAAGAGGGAAGAGCGGAAAACCTAGTTAAGTCAATGGGCAACACAACATAGCCTGAGAAGTGCCGTGGAAGAACAAGTACAAAAAGCTGTGGGAACAGAGAGGAGCACCTCCCTGGTCTATCCTGGAGGAGCCACAGAGGGCTTCTGAGAAGAAGCAATATCAGAGCTGAATCCTGAAGGATGCATAGGAGTCAGCCAGGAAAGACAGGAAAGCAGGTGTGAAAGTCAGGAGAGCAATAGCATGGCATATTCAAGGGACTGAAAAAGTACAGCAAGGACGAAGCTCACAGTGAAGGGAGGGAAGTCAAAAATAGTGTTGAAAGGCAGAAGGGGCCAGGTCATCCTGGCCTTGAAGGCCATGGGCAGAATTTGGACTTTATCCCCAAGAGTCTTATGAGCCACTGAAATATTCTATTCCTCTTCTTCTTTTAAAATATATAGCCTCATGGGGCGTCTGGGTGGCTTAGTAGGTAAAGCATACAACTCTTGATTTCGGCTCAGGTCATGATCTCAGGGTCATGAGATCAAGCCCTGCGTTGGGCTCCCGAGCTGGGTGTGGAGCCTGCTTAGGATTCTCTCTCTCCCACTGACCCTCCCCCCCTAAAAAAAAATAAAAACAAACAAAAAAAGAGAAAGAGCACCTTGTACGTTAACTATAAATAAAAACTAAAATATATATATATATAGCCATATATATAGTTTTTTTATAAAATTAAAATGTGCTGCTTTTTAGCTTTGCGTAAAAATATTTACAAGTTAAAAAAAAGTGCATAAAGTTGAAAACAAAAGTTCTTCCAAATCCACCTTCTTAGAGGCCACCGCTTTAACAGATTGACCTCTAGATTTTTGTTTTTAATGTATATATTAGCATATATGACAAAAATGAGATTTTATTAAAAAAATAAAAGGCTTTATTTACTTATTTGAGAAAGAGAGAGCACAAGCAGGGAAAGCAGCAGGCAGAGGGAGAAGCAGGCTCCCCGCTGAGCAAGGAGCCCAACGTAGGGCTCAATTCCAGTACCCTGAGATCATGACCTGACCCAAAGGCAGATGCTTAACCAACTGAGCCACCCAGGCACACCAAAAACGAGATCATTTTATACATGCTGTTTTTTAACCTGTTTTTTTCTACTCAACAATATCTCTCGAAAATTTTTCGTGTCAATGATTCAGGTTATCTCAATATTTTTAATGATTGATCAACTGGACCGACACCATCATGGCCATGAAGCAGTCAGGTGTGTCACAGGCTGACTTGGCAATTCAGAGGTCACAGCTTCAGGAAGTGGCGGGGTAGAGGCCAGATGCCAAGAAATGAAAACAGGACGGAGAGGAAGAAGGGACAAGTCTAGCAGACTCGTCTTTCAAAAAAATTGGCTGAAATTTTAATACACACACACACACACAGAGAATATCAGCAACAACACTGAAACACCATGTACCAAGTCATCTCTGGATAATGAGACTATAAGTTATTTGTTTTCTTTCCTTTGCTATTTTCTAAAATTTCTACAATGGTCTCTTCACTTTTGCAGTAAGACAAAGCAATAGGTTTAAAACAGCAGCCACTGGAGGAGGACATAGGATTAGAGAAGTTTATCAAGGTAGAACACTTGAATTCATATATTTAGAAGTGGGAGGAAGGCATTACGGAAAACAGTGGAGAGTGAAGATACAATACAGGGGAAAACAGCTGATGGACACCGGGACCCCGGGAGACAGGAAGGGCCAGCATCCACAGCACAGAGTAGGCACATTAGACTAGAACCCTCCTTCCACTGGGACTCGAGAAATTGAATTCAAGAAATGGGGAAACGTGGGTGCAATTCCACCTCCCACACATCCACCCAACCCCCTCCCTGGGAGTAAAAGGCTTTGGGACAGAAGTCCAGTTTGGGATACTCCTCCCACAAAATGGGAGCTGATGGGAAGAGGGGAAGGGTTTCTACAGGTGATAGAGGAACAGCTGAGGCTGGAGACCAGGCATGGACGTAGAACCAGTCTGCCCTGCTATGTGATAGCCCCCAGAAACTTCTGCATTCTGAGTGTAGAATCCAGAAATGAGGGGTCTGCTGCTGGAGTGGGACACACAGGCAAACTGGTATGAGTCTTGAGGGTACGAGCCAGAGAATGGTTAAAATCCTGGACCGTGGGGTCCAGGAAGGACATGGAAGGTGTCATGCTCATGGGACAGAGGAAATGGAGGTGCCAGAGAACTAGAGGTCTCCTTGAGGTCACAAAGCAGATAAAACAGAAGTTGGACTGTGCCCAGAGGATACTGGAGTTTAAGATTTCAGAGGTAGTCACATGCCAATGATGACCAGACTCAAATGTGGTTGGGAGAAAGGGTGGTGAGGGAGGCAAGTGTGAAAGACAGTGGTCCAGCACTAAAATCCTCTATGAAAACAAGGTGGGGGGGGGAGGGTGCAGATAACTTGGATTGTGGAAGACTCAAAGGAGGAGACTGGAACTTTGCTCCAGCCTGACCCCCATCCTACTCCCACGCTGTCTCCAAAAGGTGTGCCCATGGTTACAGAGAAGTCAGTGTAGCAAAGGATGGATGACTCAGTGCAGGAGAGGCCAGAGCACAGAGCAAGGCTGCTAAGATGGACGTTCCCCACTCTTGCTCTACCTCTGGTCCCCTTATCCCACCCCAGGCCACACATCCCCAGCCCTGAAGTCCCAGAACTATGAATCATCCTCAGAAAACAGCATTCTCCTGGCATTGCTATCACTGTCCTGTGATGACTCTTCAGTACCCCTGCTGATCCTGAGCCTGGCATTCAAGGCCTTCTGTCAATCAGCTACAAACTTCCCAAACCACCACCTTTGCTTCTCTACCACAGGCTGATCTGCTTCCCACACAACCCAGTTTCATGCAGGAGATCATGTCTAGCCACCCCCTCGATTTCCAGTGCCCCTAAACCCCGTCAACAATAAGTCCTACTATTTTTCACATCCCACCTCCTATGGGAATCTTTTCCAGATAACCCTGCCACACATCCCACCCCTTAAATTTGGAACCAGTTATTGGGCAGCAAGTGCTCACTCCTTCTCATCCAATCTTCTTCTCACTCCCTGATAGATGAGACTTCCAGGAGGGACCCAGCACAGGGCAGGGCACAGAGCACAGAGCACAGTCAATTCCTGTTCTTGCTTAAGACCTGAAAACCCTCCCAAGGGGTGGGAGTGGAGCACCTGCTGCCCTCCCCCAGTCAGGCTAAGCCCACAACTTCTGTCAACCCTGCCTGTACCATACTTCCACAAGGCAGCCTTCAGAGATTCCAGGCTGTCAGCAGGGAAGGAAGTGAGGCCTGTAGAGGAAATGCTGTGGGGAGGGGGGTGAGGGGTGGGAGAGGGAGCCAGAGAGAGGAGGGAGGAAAGTTAAAGGAAGAACTGGGAGGGACACTCTAAACTAGAACAAGCAGCTTCCTCAAGGGAGGACAGTACTTAGTCCTATTATTCCGTCCCCAGAGAAAGGTGCTGGCAAAGAGCGCCCAAGGGGGAAATCAACTTGTTCAGAAGCAGCTAGCCAGCCAGGGAAAGAGTTAAAGAAACAGCCGCAGACCCCAAGGCCCATATCCACAGCTCTCCTCCCGGGACCCCACTAACTCTCCACAGGGTTTGCTACACCTAAGACCCTCTTTCTGTGACCCATTCACTAGAAATATCCTCTCTCAGCTCTAGGGACTTTGCCTTCAGGCTCACCAAGTAAGCCCAGGTCAGATCTAAACTGGCAAGATTTGTGTAGCCCCAAGCAAAATCTCTTTTGTCAGTCATGCCCCTCTCAAAAACCATCTCTCTCTTTCAGAGCCCTGCACCTGTGCACGTAGACCAGGTAAAGCACAGGCTGCAAAATTCTCCAGACTTCCCCTACCCCATGGGCACCGTCACATGGCTGGGGTCACAGGCGGGCCTCCCCAACAGCTGTGCTTAATTCCCACTTCTTTGCCCATAACCACTCCCAGGGTATGCCCTCTCTTGACCCTTCCCCATCCAAATCTCCCTTCCCCCAGAAAGTCTATTCACTGGCTCTTGCCTCCCTTTCTCCTTGTCTCTCTGGGAAAGTCTGCCAGGCCCTAGCTGATCTCCCCATCCCGCAGCTGGGCATTACCGGTTTGAACCGCCAGAGATGGTGAATTCTCAGTAGGAGTCTCTACTTGGTTTCCCCAACCCCCAGGCCAGGAGCTCATCGAGGCAGGGACAGGGATGGATTCCAAACATCTCAACCCCATCCTCATAGCCAACTCCTGCCAATATTGGAATGAGCTACATCCGGCACTCCCAGCTCACCACCCCAAAACCTTAGTGGAGTCCAGGCTCCGTCAAGCCAGTGCACCCATCCCCCGCCGACTAAAGGTCGGCAAACCAAGGGAGGCGTTGGGGGACTCAGCCTGGGCCCACCTGCAGGCACCCCCTGTGAGGAAGGACCCAAAAGAGGCCACTGTCAACCCGCCACCAGTCGCGTGCGCTATCCCCAGGAGGAGGAGGCTGGTTTCCAGGGAACACCAGGTGGGGCTGGTGGGGGTGGGGGGGAAGGAGGGCCCAAGGCCCAGGCTCCAGAATCCTGGGGTCTGACGTCACCCAAGACCCGGGTTCCCTCTGCGGGAGCCGGGAATGGGGATGGTGAGGGGTGGGGGGGGATGGTGAGGGGTGGGGGGGCTGGGGGCACCTGCAACCATCTTCTCCCGCCTCAAACAGGAAAGGTCACCTCGACTCCCCACCTTTCCAGCAGCTCGGCCTGCCCCTGCATGCAAAGGTGAAGGCGATGCGGCGCGGGGCCTGCCGCTAGCCGCTCCGGGGCTGGGGGCGGGGAGCGCGCGCGCGCTCCTTGGGCCGGCTCCTCACGCGCCCGCGCCACCCGCGCCCGCAGCAACAGCCGCTCTCGCGAGACTCCCGCGCCACCTCTAGAGCCTCTCCCCTTGCGCTCGCGAGAAGGAAGGCCTGGCCACCCGGCACCTTACAGGAACTGTCCGAGGTGCTAAGTTCCCAGTCAAGACCCGATCCGGTGGTTGGTGGGCACGGAGAGGACGAGAGTGTACAGAGAACTAGAACGTGGAGAAAAAGACCCAGAGATGGGAGCCTGGTACCAGTAGCCAGAGCCTCAGCTTCCAAATCTGTAAAGTGGGGAGAATAACCTCCATGACGATCCTAGGGGCTGCTGGGACCGTACCAGAAAGGCGGAGAGAGAAAGAGCTTTGTGAGCAGGATACCTGACGAAGGTCCTTCAGATCCACAGGCCCAAAGTGACAGAGAGAGGATGGAAAATCATAGATGAAACAGAGATAAGACATAAGGAGAATGGACACATAGATCCACGGAAAGATGGATATAGAAAGATGAGAGGATAGCCACGAACATAGAGACTTAGCAACATGGAGAGATCAAGATTTGGAGAGAAAAAAGACATGGAAAGATAGGAGAGAGAGAGAAAAAAACATGATGAAGTGAGAAAAAAATGAGAAATGGAGACAGGTAAGCTACACAAAGGAATAGAAAGACAGAAGTTTAGAGAGACACAGAAAAAAGAATGAAAGAGATGGTGATAGGCAGAGATGAACGCCTAGAGAGAGGAGACACCAGGGTAAATATTTAAAAACCCAGAACTAATAACAGTTAAGAGACCCATTTGGAGAGATGGGGCTGGGAGTGAAAGACAAGCTTTTATTGTGAACAGTGTTTACATTACAAACCTCCTGTGGGATCTCGACAGCCAGGGCCACCCTCTGTCCTCCCAGCCAATGGCTCCTGCCTTCCACAGTGCCCTCCACTCACACCATCCTGGGCCTGGAAGGGGGCCTCAGTGGGTGGGAGACACTGAGGGGATTCTTTGCCCAGAATAAGGGCCCATTGTCTGGCTCTAGCCTGCTGGGAGTGGGGCCACACTCCCACAGCTGTGATGGAAAGGGGGTGGGAGGGAAGAAAGGCAGACAAGAAATATGGAGGGAGAAGGAAGAGAAGGGAGGGAGTCTCAGGGGCTATGGAGGGTTGGGTAGGAAGTATAATCTAGCTACCAGGCCAATCAGGAGGGGAGAGTCATGTGCTACAGGGCAGGACACTGGATTCTGCTGTTAGTCCTATCCCTGGTTCACTCACATGGTCACTGTTCTCTGTCCCTGCTATAATGCAAGCTTTAACTCATTTACAGAGCTGTGGGGAGGACCCAATAAGATGAGGAACAACCTGAAGACGTTGTCAAACATGGCTCCTACAGGAGAGATG
This sequence comes from Ailuropoda melanoleuca, assembly GCF_002007445.2. Classification (NCBI taxonomy): domain Eukaryota; kingdom Metazoa; phylum Chordata; class Mammalia; order Carnivora; family Ursidae; genus Ailuropoda; species Ailuropoda melanoleuca. The sequence continues at coordinate 29,487,747 of NC_048226.1, forward strand.
TTGGGAGTCCATGTGAGCCTCAGAAAAGATATAGGGATTTACATGAGCCTTTAGGAGAGGGGTCTGAGGTCCACATTGAAGTTTACAGGGTATATGTCTGGGTTCCACGCAGAATTCACAGGAGATATCTTGTGATTCATGTGGATCCTACAGGAGAAATGTTCGGGTTCCCATCTGATGACCTCAGATGACTTTTTCCCAGTCAGGAGAATCAGAAGGGCCTCTTATTTGTCCAACAACTAAGGCAGGAAAAGTATCCAGGTCCAAAGTCATAAGCCCATCTTTGTCCCAGTGGATTACACCTTCAGAGTATAGGTAAATGGAAAGGAACAACGCTTTCAGTGGGGACAATCATTTAAAGAAACTCAGTCAACAAGCATTTACTGATCACCTACAAGGAGAAAGAGTATAATGCAGTGGTTAAGAATATGGACCTAGAATATGGACCTAGAAAGCAGACTGCCTACCTTTCCCCAGCTTTGTCAGTTTGATCAAGGTACTCATTCTTACTGAACCTTAGTTTTCCACATATATAAAATAAGGGTGGTGATAACAGGGACTGTATATAGGTTTTCTGTGACAATGAAATGAATTAACACATGTAGGCACATGTAACACAAGGACAGTGCCTGTTACACAGTTAATAAGTGCTTGTTTATACTGTGTGCTAAGCCCTGGGAACATGTCCTTCTCATGGTTGAGGGCAGGAATGAAAAAGCCTGAGCCAAACCATGCAATAATACATGTAAAGCTTTTTCTCACATGTGGTGAATGTCACATGCCACTCACCAAAGCATGTCATATGGCTAATGCATGAGAGACGGAAGACATGCTCTCTATAGAGGATGCAAGGCATGACAAACAGTGGGGATGTCTAATTGCAGGGAGGGAGCAAGTAACTGGGAGCAAGAATCCAATCACTCATAGGGCCAGCTCCAGGCTGTTTGTCTTTTCTTGCCCAGCTATGGTTACATTAGGCATGTCCACCAAAGGGTCTCTGGGATAGTATCTATGTTACAGGCCAGTGAACAACTGAAAATAAAAGAGGATTTTTCTAGCATTTACTAAAACTTTAATATGTCTGAGTGAGATGCTAAACCTCATGACTATTCCATGAAGTTGTGCAATTATCCCCAATTTGTACACAAGGAAAGTGAGGTTCAAAAAGCTAAAGTGATCTGCCCAAGGAAATAAAATGGATGTATCTAAGAAATGGAAGAACGAGTATTTTTAGTTTGGGTTTCCCCAGAAGCAGACACTGAGATAAGGATGTGAGTACAAACGGTCTTTTGGAGAAATGATCCCAGGAAGCACCAGTAGAGGAGTGGAGGAAGTTGAAACAAAGAAATGAATGGAAACCAATTTGGGGTGCACTAATGAGCAGGTTACCACTGTGGGCAATGGTGGGGGGCTGGGGGGCATCCTACTGGGGACCTCTGGGACACAGTGCAGAGTGCAACACAGCTGTCCCGCCAAACAAATGAGGGAACTAAGGGTTGACAGCTGCTCCTGGCACTTTCAGACTTCCTGTGAGCCTTCTGAGCAAAAAAAGCCCTCAGGCAGAAAATCCCAGGGGCCTGCAGTAAGAAGTCATCAGAAATGGTTAAGGAAGAATGGAGAGAGCACTAGGTAGTAGCATCTACTACAACCAAGATCTAAACCCAAGTCCATCTGGCTCTCAAGCCACATCATGCTGCCTCCAAGGTGACCCATTAGTCCCGTGGAAACTTGCAATATGGAATCTCCTTTCTTAAGAAAGAACCTCCTGCCCCCCCCATCCCACTCCATGCTCCTAGGCTTGGGAGATGCCAGGTCCCTGACACTTAGCAGATATGCCTGATCACACAGCACTGTGTATACAACGACACGCATTCTTGCCTGCAGAACATGGCAATGTCAGAGCAGTCCAACCAGTCCACTTACTACTCAAGTGGGCAACCCTGAAACGCAGGGAGCTCACCCTAGGCCTCCCCATACAGTGCCTCTCCCCTCCACCCCTCCTCCTTACCACCTGCTCCCTGTGTCTGTCTTCTCTCCCCAACCAGACTGGAAACTCCACCAAGGCAACCCACAGAATGGGAGAAAATATTAAGAAATCAAATATCTGATAGAAGACTTGCAGGTAGAATATATGAAGAGTACACAAAACTCAATAATAAAATGAAAAATAACTCACTTTAAAAATGGGCAAAGGATCTGAATAGAAATTTCTCCAAAGAAGGGGCGCCTGGCTAGCTCAGTTGGTAGAGCATATGACTCTTGATATTGGGGTCATGAGTCAAAGCCCCACATTGGGCATAGAGCTTACTTGAAAGAAGGAAAGGAAAGGAAAGGAAGAAAGGGAAAGAAAATTTCTCCTAAGAAGATATACAGATGGCTGATAAGCACATGAAAACATGCTCACCATCATTAGTCATCAGAGAAATGCAAATTAAAACCGCAATGAAACACCATTACACATCCACTAGAACTGTTATAATCAAAAAAACAGATACTAAGTATTGACAGGGATGTGGAGAAATCGGAACCCTCATACACTGCTGATAGGATTGTAAAATAGTGTAGCCACTTTGGAAAATCGTCTGGCAGTGCTCCAAAAAGTTAAGCATAGAGTTACTGCTTGACCTAGCAAGGTCTAAACCCAAGAGAAATAAAAACATAGGTTCACAGAAAAGCAAATTTGTTGCAACTTTATTAATAGTAGCTAAAAACAGCCATCAACAAGAGAATGGATAAACAAATTATTATATATTCATGCAATATAATATGACTCAAGGAGAAAAATGAATGAGCAATGAATACATGCAACAATGTGGATGAATCTAAAATACATTATATTAAGCAAAATAACCCAGACCAAACAATAACAAAAACAAAAACAAAACCATACTATGATTCCACTTACATGAGGTTTTCCAACAGGAAAATTGATGTGATACAAATGAGTATAGGGGTTTCTAATTGGGGGGTGGGCAGGCAGCTGGGTAGACTGACTGAAAAGGGACAGAAGAAAACATTTCTGGGTTGATAGAAATATTCTAGATCTTGTTTTGGGTGGTGGTTACAAGTTATATAAAATTATCAAAACTTATTAAATTGAAAACTTCAGATCTGTGTACTCTATTGTTCGTAAACTATAACTCAGTATTGTTAGCTGAAAAAGATGGGGATCACCGGAACAGCTTGAGTCTAGGAAACAAGTACGATTCCCCACCCTCAACCTCTAGCCTGCTTAACAAGCTACTCCACATTGGTTCCCTTCTACCAGCAGTGCCTCAATAGACCACAAGGGGGCAGCCACGCCTGCAGTGGTTAATATTTGCAAGCGCTAATTTTCTACCAGCTAGGTTGCTCACTGGCAGCTAGAAGGGCTGGGCGCTACGTGTATAGACTGTTGGCCTACACAGCTCACCTTCATCACCACCACCTCCTTTAGCCTAGCCAGCAGATCCGAACATGCCACACCCACTGCCTACTTGTCGAGTTAGAACAAAAGTATCCATCCAAACCTGCTCCCACTAACGGCAGGCACGGCAGGCCCTGAGTCCCTCAACTTCCCATCCTCTGTCCCTATTCTTCCTGTCAACAGCTGGGCATTGCTCGTGGCGTTCCTTGGGCTAGCTGATTCCTACCCATCCTCCGAGTACCCACATGAGTCTCAGATCCTCTGGACACCTCCCTGGACTAGATGCCTTCGTGCCTTCCTTCCCCGCCACCCCGTGCTATGTTGTTAACTAGGTATCTAACTCCCCATCAGACTGAGTTCAGGGCCAGGGCTGAGGCACCAGGCCCACATCTGTGTTGCACACCATCACCCCACTGCCAGTCGCAAGAAACCTTGGTTGAGTAGCGTGTTTGGTAAATGTTTAACAACTGGCTCTTCAGGGGGAAAATGTACATATAGATATATACTTATTTAAGTTTTACTAATATAAAGGATGTGTAACATACAACATATACATAATAAAATATATAACAGTTTATTGTCAATTCCATATAGCCAATTGATTCTCAAAGAATGCTTTCATCAGTTTTTCCTTTACTCTTGCCTCCAACAGCCTACAGTTACAATTGATGAATGAGCATAGATAATTAACAAACAAATAACAATAAATCAAGCTTTGTATCTGTAGCCTTTGCTTATTTCTGTGATGTACTTCCACCACGGTTGATTTCAAGCTACCAGTATGATGTTACTGAATGCTGTATCAGGCAAAGATGCCACACGGCACACCCGTACATAGTATTACCACCATACAGATACCAGAAGCCTAAATTAATTCTAGAGCATGAATAGTATAATGTCATAAAGTTATTAGAATGTACGAGTTTTGAATGACGAGCTGAATATTTATTACTTTTCTTTTAATGCAGCATACTTAATTATAAGCTAATATAATTAAATTTTTAATAATGGTTATAGTTTAACAACCAGCCTACAAAATGAAAAATTTAACAATTGGCTCTCGTGGGCCAGTATAGGCTGCTTCTAGTACTATTATGCTTTTCATTTGATTTCAAGGATCTGGCTGCTTTATTCTTTTGTTTTTATATGCAACTTACTATGAAAATAAAAACATGGTCATGCGTATTCCTCCAAAAAGATTAAGTCTTTTTGAACCAATTAAAACAACAAGTAATTAACATGACTGTCCCGGGGTCCCTGGGTGCCTCAGTTGGTTAAGTGTCTGACTCTTGATTTTGGCTCAGGTCATGATCTCAAGGTCATGAGATCCAGTCCCGCATTGGGCTCCATGCTCAGTGTAGAGTCTGAGATCCGCTTTCTCCCTCTTCCTCTGCCCCTTCCCCCATTCACACTCTCTTTCCCTTTCTCTCTCTCTCTCTCAATAAATAAATAAAATGTTTAACAACAAAAAATGCCAAACATGACTGTCTCTAGAACATTTTTGGTTATCACTGAACTCAGAGACTTACTGCCCTGGACTTGTCTTCCAACAGCGCATGGGCCACTGTGATGCTGGGCTCCTTTGCACACTTGAACTCTTCCCTGGGTCCAGGCCCCTCACCTCTTCCCAACCTTCATCTTTCTCTGGGACTGCTGACGATCAGCTCCAAAATCCCCAATTCCATAGCATGAAGGTTGGTTTAGACTCCACTTTCTACTCTCTCAAACATTTTAGTCTGAGAACCATTTTACATTAAAAAAAATTATTCATCACACCATAGAACTTTGTAAACATGAGTAATTCACCTATATTTACTGTATAATAAATTAAAACTGGGAGTTTAAAAATATTTCTCTATAATTTCTTTTAAAGTAACAACAAGGTCGCCTGGGTGGCTCAGCTGTTTAAGTGACCAACTCTTGATTTCGGCTCAGGTTATGATCTCAGGGGCATTAGATCAAGCCCTGCATTGGGCTCTCCACTGGGCATGAAACCTGCTAAGATTCTCTCTCTCCCTCTCCCTCTGTCCCTCTCCACCTCACTCATGTACTCTCTCTCTAAATAATAATAATAGGAGCACCTGGGTGGCTCAGTCAGTTAAGCGTCTGCCTTCAGCTCAGGTCATGATCCCAGCGTCCTGGGATTGAGCCCCACGTCAGGCTCGCTACAGGCTCCCTGCAGGCTCCCTGCTCGGCAGAGAGCCTGCTTCTCCCTCTCCCTCTCCCTGCCCGTCTGCCTACTTGTGCTTTCTATGTGTCAAATAAATAAATAAAGTCTTTAAAATAATAATAAACTCATTACATGGTAACATAAAAAACATACCTTTATTTAAAATAATTACATTCTCCAAAACACACACACACACAAAGTAGTGAGAAGTGTGGCACTATTTTACAATTTTGCAGATCTCTTTAATATCTGGATTAATAGAAGACAGCTGAAGTCCCATATCTGCTTCTGCATTTATTATTTTTACTGGGGAGGGGGACAGAGGCAAAGGGAGAGAGAGAATCTCAAGCAGACTCCAGGCCCAGTGCAGAGCCCAACAAGCGGCTCAATCTCACAACCGTGCCATCATGACCTAAGCTGAAATCAAAAACCAGCTGAGCCACTCAGGTGACCCTGCTTCTGCACTTAATCCATTGCAATAACACATGTTATGCAACCTTTGGGAAATTCCACTGTACCTTCATGATATAATAAGAATGAAAAAGGCAAATAATGTCTTAGTATTGTTATAAAAACACTTTTGACCTCACAGCCCGTGCCCCCCCACATACACACACACCAAGAAAGGGTCTTAGGGACCTCCAAAGATCCCCGAATCACACTTGAAGAAGCACTCACTGTTCCAGACCATGTCCTGGGAGGGAATGCTGACTTTTCACACTCAAAGAAGCCCATCAGTTATTCATTCAATAAATACTGTGCACAAAGGGGCGCCTGGGTGGCACAGCAGTTGGGCGTCTGCCTTCAGCTCAGGGCGTGATCCCGGCGTTATGGGATCGAGCCCCACATCAGGCTCCTCCACTATGAGCCTGCTTCTTCCTCTCCCACTCCCCCTGCTTGTGTTCCCTCTCTCGCTGGCTGTCTCTATCTCTGTCGAATAAATAAATAAAATCTTTTTTTTTTAATTAAATAAATAAATAAATACTGTGCACGGAGTATCAGACATTGTTCTTGGATGCTGGAGATGCAGCTGCAAACACAACCATGTGCCTGCCCCACGGAGCCAACATTCTAAGGGGCAGAGACAGGTAGTAAACAATACACAAATACAGGTATGTCAGGTGATAATAACTGCCGTGAAGAAAAATAAAACCAGAGACGGGACAAAGATTGGAGGAGAAGGAGTGTTATTTTACGGTGGTCAGGGAGGCCTCTTGGAAATGGTGACATTTGGGCAGAGCCTGAAGACTATGAGAGAGCCAGCGCGGGGGACACACCTTCAGGAGGACCAAGTACAACCACCCAGAGGCACAGGGATGTTCATCGTGTTTGAGGAAGAGCGAGGAAGCTGGGGAGGCTTGATGGAAGCACGGAGGAGAGTGGGAGATGAGGTCAGAGGAGGGAAGAGGGCAGCTGCTGGGTATACTTTCAAAGGTTAATGATAATTTCATTGACTCCATGCCCCTCCTTGAAGCTGCAGCAAAAATAGCCACAGCAATATTTGTAGCCCCACGTGCTCTCCCAGAATGCTGCCATTCCCCACCAAGAAGTAGAGTGTACTTCCTTTCCTCTTGAACTTGGGCAGGGGCTTAGTGACTTCCTTGATAAACAGAAAGTGGCAGCGGTGACACTGTGTGACACCCAAGGCTAGGTCATAAAGCACAATATGGTTTATACCAGGTTCTCTCTCTGTCATTGGATGCTCACCCTGGAATCCGGTCACCGTGCTGTGAGGATGCCCAAACTAATCCAAGCAGAAAGACCACATGGAGAGGCCCATGTGGAGATATGAAGCTTTCAGCTGACGGCCAGCAAGAACCAACAGACATGCAAGTGAATGAACTTTCAGATTATTCCTGTCCCCAGCCTTCAAGTTCTCCAGCTGAAGCGACAGACGACAGACGTGATGGAAAAAGAAGAGATGCCCTGCTCAAATTCCTAACCCGCAGAATCTGTAAGCATAACAAATGACTGTTTTACATAACTAAATTTTGAATAATTTGTTATGCAGCAATTGGTAACTAGAACAGAGGCCTCTTGGGATTCTATGTGACCTTTCCAAAGTACTAATCTAATCAATATAGGCCCGATTAAAATCTTGCAATGATTTATTGGGCTAAAGTCAAAGGTGGTGATCCCACCAAGGCATTAAAAAAGATCTCGGCAATCACTCAGCCTTCTTCCCTCCAAGTTATGACTGGGAACCTTTGGAGTTCACACTGATGGGTGGAACCAGTCCCCAAAGCAGGTTAATAAGAAGGAAGCAATAAGGGGCGCCTGGGTGGCTCAGTCGGTGAAGTGTCTGCCTTCGGCTCAGGTCATGATCCCAGGGTGCTGGGATCGAGCCCCACATTGCTGCTTCTCCCTCTCCTGCCCCCATACTTGTGAACTGTCAAATAAATAAATAAAACCTAAAAAAAAGAAGAAGGAGGAGGAGGAGGAGAAAGTAAGTAATAAAAGTCTGGCTGGGGCAGTGCCTAGTTCCTGACATTCTTCTCCTCCAATGAACAGAGGCCACATAAGCACAAGAGAAAACCCAGGAGCTCCTTCCCTGGCTATTCCCCACCTCTTCCTCCTGCCATAAAAAAGCTCCTGGTTATAAAGGATTTCCAGGTGAATTCCTTAAAAATTTCAAGTAGAAACTGCAACCCTGAGCCACACAGACCTGCAGATATGTGTGTTTTAAAGCATGAGTTAGTTGGTGTGGTAGACTGTCCACAGAATGGCTACCATCTCTATAAAGGCTCCCAGGCCTGTATATACAGGTCAGGTCTTCCACCAAGAGGTGCAGTTTATTTCCCTGCTTTTGAATCTGGGCTGGATATTTACCTTGGTTTGACCAACAGAATGCAGGGGAAGTAACAATGTGTGACTTTAAGGCCTAAGCCTTCTGAGGGCATCGCAGCCCCCATTTTCATCTTTTGGGGATCAAGCCACTCAAGAAATATGTGGAGGGGCGCCTGGGTGGCAGAGCGGTTAAGCGTCTGCCTTCGACTCAGGGCGTGATCCCGGCGTTATGGGATCGAGCCCCACGTCAGGCTCCTCCGCTGTGAGCCTGCTTCTTCCTCTCCCACTCCCCCTGCTTGTGTTCCCTCTCTCGCTGGCTGTCTCTATCTCTGTCGAATAAATAAATAAAATCTTTAAAAAAAAAAAAAAGAAATATGTGGAGAAAAGCACAGCCCTAGCCGTTCCAACCAGCCCAGCTCAGGCACCAGACATGTAAGTGAAGCCAACTCGAGTGTTCCAGCCCCAGTCAAGCTCCCAGCTGAATGCAAAGGAGTGACCCCAGCCAACACCATGTGGTACAGAAGAACTGACCAGCAGAGTCCAGTCCAACTACAGAGGAGTTAGAAATAATAGATTATTTGTAGCCATTTTGTTGTTGTTGTTTTTAAAGATTTTATTTATCTGACAGAGAGAGAGAACACAAACAGGAGGAGCAGGAGAGGGAGAAGCAGACTCCCCACTGAGCAGGGAGCCCAACGTGGGGCTCAATCCCAGGACCCCAAGATCATGACCTGAGCCAAAGGCAGACACTTAACCACTGAGCCACCCAGGCACCCCAGCCATGACATTTTAAGGTGATTTGTTACCCAGCAGTAGCGACCTGAAACAAGTTGACAACATTTTAAAACATGAAACTAGGGGCACCTGGGTGGCACAGCGGTTAAGCATCTGCCTTCGGCTCAGGGCGTGATCCCGGCGTTATGGGATCGAGCCCCACATCAGGCTCTTCCGCTATGAGCCTGCTTCTTCCTCTCCCACTCCCCCTGCTTGTGTTCCCTCTCTCGCTGGCTATGTCTATCTCTGTCAAATAAATAAATAAATAAATAAGTTAAAAAAAAAAAACATGAAACTATCACACAAAACCATGAAATTTTTTAGCTTGTTTTCTTGAAAACACTTGGACTTCAGGGCAGAATCTGAAAGGTGTGCACCCTTAACCCACAGTGAAGATATGTGGGCACAAAAGACAACTGCTGGGGAGCCTGCCTGGGTGGCTCGGTGGGTTGGGCATTTGCCGTCAGCTCAGATCCCAGGACCCTGGGATCGAGCCCTGCATCAGGGTCCTTGCTCAGCGGGGAACCTGCTTCTCCTCCCTCTGCCTGCCGCTACCCCTGCTTGTGCTCTTTCTCTACCTCTATCTCTCTCTCAAATAAATACATAAAAGCTTAAAAAAATCAAACAACGAACAAAAAACAACTCTTCAGAGATCTGCCTGTCCCCATGACTTCTCCTGGAGGCAGGAATGATGGGTGCTGGTGACATCCACTCATGACTCTATTACCTTTTCCAAGGCAGATTCACCAGGAAGATCATTAATCAGCAATACACCTAATTTCTAGGCAGATAGAGTTCTCCCAGAAATTCTGCTAACAAAATATGTTCTTTCCCTTGTTGAAATATATACAATTTATCTTCCGGGACAGTATGTACAGGGCACCTTGTGACTTACTTCAGAACAATAGATGGTAGACACACTTGGTTAACTTCATCTTTTGCTCAAAAGAAGGAAAGACACAATTAATTACCTGGTGGTAACAGGGAATCCTCATGGCCATAAAGGGGATTTGACCTCATAGCAACTGAACTGGAAGGAGCCCCAATTCATCCAGCTTGATTTGGGGGCTCTGTCCCGGACTGGTAGGGTGGGGGATGGGTGGACAGCATTGTTATATAAAAAGAGCTGTTTCTATTCTCACCACCATAGAGAGGTAGGGAAGGGGCAGTTGCCAGGAAGAGAGGTGACCCGGGGAAGAGAGAACTGTTTCCTGGCTTCTTCCCAGGGCTCCAGACCTACTTGCCTCTACAGCAACAAAATGACACAGGTCTTCATAAGCCTGACTCCAACAGAATGTGGTGGATATATGGATATATGTAACATTCAGGAAAGTTGATACAGCCACTCCCCACTGAAATGAAACGAATGCGTTAAATCACACACAAGCAAAATAAAACCACTGGGCCTGCATTCCTGCCTATCAACAAACAGCTGGGACCCAACAGCTCCGGCTGCCTCATGGAGGTTAACATTCNTTTTTTTTTTTTTTTTTTTTTTTTTTACCCCGCCCTGTTTGCCTACAAGCTTTATTGCTCAGTAGCTGAGTGAGCAAGGGGTTAGCCTGTCTCTGAAAAGTGGGAGTGATGACCCCATGGCACTACTGGGGGGATAACCTGAGACAATTCCAGGAGTAAGTACTATTACCACTTACATCACCATTTCCATTTAACAGGAGAGGAAACTGAGGCACAGAGAATTTCCAAAGCCTGACCAAGAGCACAGCTAGCAAGTGGCCAAGCTAGGATTCAAACTCAGGCAATGGGCTCCAAGAGTCCATATTTTTAACCACCCCACTAACTGCTTCTGGGTATCGGATGGGCAAGCATTTTATGACTTGTCAACAAACTCAGTGCACCCCTGAAGATTAGTTTTAATTCTGGGAAGGCATAAACTAAGCACCTTAGCTCTGCCCCAGGTCAGAGCTGGAGAAGGAAGAGCAGCCCTGGTGCTCCCCCGCCCCCATCCTAGGCAAGGACTGGCTAAGCAGAACCCTACCGTGGAGTTCCAGGACCTTTGTTCCGGATAACTAGAGAGGCCTATAGCTGATGGCTTTCAGCCCTGCTGCCCTTTCCTCCTCTAGGCAGTCTGGTGCCAGGATTAAGAACAGATTCTGGGGGTGCCTGGGGGGCTCAGTTGGTTGAGCACCCAACTCTTGATTCAGCTCAGGTCATGATCTCAGGATCGTGAGACTGACCCCGCATCAGATTCGAGCCATGTGTGGAGCCTGCTTAAGATTCTCTCTCTCAGGGGCGCCTGGGTGGCACAGCGGTTAAGCATCTGCCTTCGGCTCAGGGCGTGATCCCGGCGTTATGGGATCGAGCCCCACATCAGGCTCCTCCGCTATGAGCCTGCTTCTTCCTCTCCCACTCCCCCTGCCCCACTCCCCCTGCTTGTGTTCCCTCTCTCGCTGGCTGTCTCTATCTCTGTCAAATAAATAAATAAAATCTTTAAAAAAAAAAAAAAAAGATTCTCTCTCTCAGGGCACCTGGGTGTCTCAGTCAGTTAAGCAGCTGCCTTCAGCTCAGGTCGTGATCCCAGGGTCCTGGGATGGAATCCCACATCAAGCTCCCTGCTCAGCAGGGAGCCTGCTTCTCCCTCTCCCTCTGCCTGCTGCTCTCCCTGCTTGTGCTCTGTCAAATAAATAAATAAAATCATTTTAAAAAAAAGATTATCTCTCTTTCCCTCTGCCCCTCCCCACGTTTACACGCTCTCGCTCTCACTAAAAATAAAATAAAATAAAATAAATAAATAAATAATAATAATAGATGCTGGAACCAGGCTATCTGACTTTGGATCTGGCTCTGCCTTATTTATGAATGAGTAGCAGCTACTGAATAGTGCTTGTATGAGATGAGTTAGTATATGGTGAGTGCATGTAATACAATGCCTGGCACATAGTAAGTGCTAAATAAACGTCAGCCATAATTGGTAACTATTCCCTCACTTTATCAGCTCTATACCTTCCTCCCACCCCAAGGTTCTCAAAGATACTGTTTCTTTGGTTTTACGTCATTTCCCACCTTAGATTTAGAAGTATAACCTTATCTTCTGAGTGCAAAGCTGATCCAAAGGTGGAAGGAATAATAGGGAATTTCAGGCATCACAGCAGACTCTTGGGAAGTCTTTTGGGGACTAGCACTCTCCCAGGAACTCTCACTTTGCCCAGGTGAGTAGCTTTTCACTACACTTGTCTCTGGAGACTGGCAGGAAGATGGGGGCTGTGGTAGCACCCATCTCTTGTGGAGATGGAGAGGGAGCTCTGATGGCTTTCTGCTTCTCCTTCCCCCTCTTACAGTCCTGTCTCCTCACTCATTCTAGGCCCCACATATCCCCTCTCCTCTTCTTCCTTTTGGGACTCAGGACTTGGCCTGATGCTCCGAAAGCAACTGAATTTCCTACAAAGTTGCTGGCTCGCTGGGTCTGCACCCCAAACCCCTATTTTCCATCTGTGGGGCCAGAGCCAGCTCAGGAGAAGGAGCAGCCTGAAGGCAGAGGATTGGCTGGTGATGGGACTCCTGGGTCCTGTCCTGGCTGGCCCATGGGCAAAAGCAATAACTGGAAGTGAGACACGGTGAGGAGGCTGGACTGGGGCAGACACAGAGATGGGGAACTGGAATCAGAGCACCTCCCCAGGGTCTGGGACTCAGTCTGAGTGAAGAGGTTGATCAGGCCTGGGCAGGGACTCCTCAGTGGCTGAGCTCTTGATCTTTCCCAGGCCAAGCTCCCCCTCCAGGCTTCATTGCCTAGCAGTATTAAATTTACAAGGACCTTTGATAGCTCTAGTCCTGCTCAGTCTTCAAGAAAGCCCTGTGCAGTGGCGACTGTTCTTATGCCCATGACCAAGGACTTGAAAACAATCTTAGGAAAGTTGTCATTCATGCAGCTGTTTAGCAAACATTTATTGGTGCTCCTGGGGGGCTCAGTGGTTTAAGTGTCCGACTCTTGGTTTCGGCTTAAGTCATCTCAGGGTCTTGAGATGGAGCCCTGCTTTGGGCCCTGTGCTCAGGGTGGAGTCTGCTTGGGATTCTCTGTCTCTGCACACACACCCCACCTCACGCCCTATATCGTGCTCTCTCTTTCGCTCTCTCTCAAATAAATAATCTTTTTTTTTTTAAGATTTTATTTATTTATTTGACAGTGAGAGACAGCGAGAGAGGGAACACAAGCAAGGGGAGTGTTGAGAGGGAGAAGCAGACTTCCCACCAAGCAGGGAGCCTGATGCGGGGCTCGATCCCAGATCCCTGGAATCATGACCTGAGCTGAAGGCAGACACTCAATGGCTGAGCCACTCAGGTGCCCCGGTAAATAAATAATCTTTTAAACAAATTTTTTATTAAGGGCTTTCAGTACGCCAGGAAATAAATTTGGCTTTTCTGATTCAAGGTCTTTCCACATATTTGCTTCAATATGTTGATTCCTGATTGCCTCTCCTAAATTTGCCTCCCAAATATTCCCCTTCCACTGTGGTTTTGAAATATTGACAAATTTTTTGACACTGCTCCCTTCAAGTAGAAGAACCCAATTCCTCTTCAGAGGAAGCTGGGTTATAAAATGCACTCTGGCTCCCTGCTTGCTCGCTCTCTCTCTCTCATCACTAACTCTGGGGGAAGCCCACTGTTATGTTATGAACACATCTATGGAAACAACCAACGTGATAAGGAACTGAGGCCTCTGACCAACATGTGAGTAAGCAGGGGAGCAGATCCCCCAGACCCAGCCGATGTCTCGACAGCACCCTCAGGAAAGGGCCTGAGCTAGAACCATCCTTATAAGCTGCTCTTGGGTCTGCAGACCTCAGAAACTGTAAGATATGAATGTTATTTCAACCTGCTGAGTTTGGGGGATAATTTTTTATGAAGCAATAGATAACCAATATATCTTCCCCACTGTAGGAACCCCCACTCAGCCCAAAATCAACTCATACCTTTAATAGGCAGCTCAAATCATTTGAGTTTCTTTTTTTCTTATACTCAGGTAAGGTAGGAAAGTGAGTCAGAGCACCTGCTTTCAAACACCTGTGGTCGCTGCTTTTTAGCTGTGATGATTGGGCAAGTTACTTAACTTGTGCCTCAGTTTCCATATGAGGAAAAGGGAGATTATGAAAACTGAATCAGGGAATAGATCTGTGAAAGTATCTGGCCCAATACTGAGCACTTTGTAGTGAGCTCCCTCTGGCCCCCTTCTAAATTTCTAGCTCCTTGCTCCTTTGCATGCTCCCAAGTCCCAAGAGAGGCTGGGACTAGGACCGGCAGCTTTAGGAGATCCTGATGCTCGCTCCTTCTGCCATTGGAGACAGAGGAGGAGGAGACCTGCCCTGCACCTGGGGAATTCTCCCAGTCTTGGGGTAAGAAGAGACTTGTCCACGGAGGCAGGGTGCAGTGCTGCGGGAAAGGTCATTTTGCAGAAGAAGGACTGCTGTTACGCTGGCTGGGCTTGGGCTCCAGTCTAGCCACCCCACCACCTCCCCTGAGGGTGAAAGGAGTCTAAGCTGCCACTACCTAGTCCCTAACATATCAGGAAAACTGCTCTTGCCAAGGCTTTGTCCATTTTCCTTTCCTTTCACCAGCTTTCTTTCCCCCACACCTCCCTTTAGAATTTTTCTAAATTTATTTTAATCTCCAATAACATGTGAAAAATATTAGCAACATTTCCTGAGAATTTACCAGCCGAGTTTCTACGACTGCTATGTGTCTCACGACCACTTCAGGAGACCCGTTCCTCTGTCAGACCCATTTCACAGAAAACCAAGGCACAGGAATTAAGTCAATTGCCCAAGGTCACATAGAGGCGAAAAGGAGGTAATGAAGCTTGGGCTCCTGTACTCAGGCTGTTCCAGGGCTCTGCGCTCAATTCTGCATTCAGTAGTTCTTTTCTTAAAGAGGCTCACAGAAACTGGATGCTGCCTCAGAGGTAACAGATGCAGTATGCTCTCTTCTTTTTTTTTTTCTTTTTTTTTTTTTAAGATTTTATTTATTTATTCATTCGACAGAGATAGAGACAACCAGCGAGAGAGGGAACACAGCAGGGGAGTGGGAGAGGAAGAAGCAGGCTCATAGCGGAAGAGCCTGATGTGGGGCTCGATCCCATAACGCCGGGATCACGCCCTGAGCCGAAGGCAGAGGCTTAACCGCTGTGCCACCCAGGCGCCCCAGTATGCTCTTTTCTTAAAGATATTTTAAAAATACATTCACATCTACAAACGCACACATATGGAAATAGATCCTTCCCCCACCCGCTCGCCTTAAAAACAAAACAAAACAAAACAAAACAAAAAAACTTGCGGCCCTACCCAGCTCTTTTAACAGAAAGCTTTGAATGTCTTTCCTCGTTTCTAACCTTCGCGGGGTCTGCGCCATCCATATGCAAATTTACTTGCCCACTTTCCCAGAGTTGAGCCCTCTACTCCCCTCCCAACCGCGTTCGCCCCTTCTCCGGGGCTCCTCGCAGCCTCCCTGCGTATTCTCCCTTCCTCCCGCTCCCTGTCCCGGTTTGCTCTCACCTCGGCCCTCCCCTCCCCCCACCCCCGCGCGTGCCCTTGCTACCTCTCCTCTGTCCCCAATCCTAGCTGCCTGCGCATTTCTCCCCTCTTCCCGCCTCGCCTCGGTACAGCACCGCCCACCCGTTTTTTTCACCCCCACTAGCCCCTCTGCCGCCCCCGCTTCCTCCCGGCAATCTCCTCACCCTTACTCACAGTTCCCCCACTCCTCGAACCCTCCCACCCCCCTCTATCCCATCGCCCAGCTGGAGCGCACAGCCGGCAGGCTAGGACGCGCGCTGACAGGGTAATGAATGGCTTCAGCGGTAATTAGCGACCCAGCGGCTAATCACTATGTACATTTACATTTTAAGTGCTGCAGAGGGAGCGGGGAAGGGGAGGAGACCCGGAGGGAATGCGGGCATTTTCCGCCCTTTCCCTTCCCTGGGGAGCGAAGTGAATCCCAGCGTTCTACAGCTGGAGGTAGGAGAAGGGGGAAGGGGGAGCCTTCGAGGGCCAACCCAGGCGGCCGCAGTACAGCCGCGTGCTAACCCGACGCAAACCCGGAGCTCCCAGGGCCCTTCCACCAAATTGCAGACCCGGCCTATATCCCCTCCAAGTGAAGGTTCGGCCTAGGCTTGCATACTCCTGCGGATGGAGAGCTCGCTTCTTCTCCAACCACCCCGTTCTAACGTCGATCCCACCCGCTCCAGGACTTTATCCCAGGCCTAGCCGAAACTGCTGCCCTTTAAGTCCCACCACTACCTCGGTCTTACGGAATGTGAGGTTCCCTGCGCCCCGCCACGCGCTGCAGTCTTTGGGTTCTCTCAAGGCTGCTGTGCCTCCGCTACTGTGGCTGTTCCTCGTGGGCCCGCGGGAGCTGGGGCAGAGCCGAAGTCCCGGCTCCAAGCGGAACGCGACCCCGAGGGCACCTGAGCCTAGGGTGCGGGCAGTAGATCCCGGACGGAGTCGGTGATTCAGACGTTGGGGCGCAAAGTCCACCAGCTCCAGCCGTTCCCCAAAGGGCGGTAATGGGGTCATCCCGGGTTCTGAACAGCAGGGGCCGAGAGCTAGGACAAACAAGATGCCGAGGAGGAGACAACAGCTGTGAGGAGAGGGGCCCCCCGGCAGCCCCGTCTCAGCACTGGGACCCAGCCCCCCACAGGCAGTCAGGCCGCCCGCACTTTCCTGTTTCCCGCGCGCTGCAGCTCTCCCTGCGCCTCCCCGCCACGCCCGGTGCTAGGCACCCCGACCCGGGTCAGGTCTGCACCTCTCCCTCTGTCTGACTCTGCTCTTGCGCGAGGGGCGTGGAAGGGTGATGGGCGAAGTCCTGGGGCAGTTCTGGGGAGGGTCCTTCTAACTTCCCTCCCATCATCAGCCCTTCAACCCCAGCTTCACCCTCACCGTCCACCCCTCCTGGCAGGGTGTTGGGGACACTCTC
The DNA here is from genome assembly GCF_002007445.2 of Ailuropoda melanoleuca. NCBI lineage: Eukaryota > Metazoa > Chordata > Mammalia > Carnivora > Ursidae > Ailuropoda > Ailuropoda melanoleuca. Next base: position 29,504,801 of record NC_048226.1, read on the forward strand.
CCAGTCTGGTGGCGTTCCCGGTAGCTTCATAATGCCCCCGAGGCTTCAACTTACCACCTTCCTCCCTTCCCCCCTCAAGACTTGCCTTCATCCAGCCTCCTTTTTAAAAAAGGACCCCACTGGGTCTCAGGGGTCCAAGATTGACTGACAACGAGTTCCACCTGGGAAGAAAGGGGGGATCCACGCTACCAGGGAACAGTGCCTGGCTTACCCTAAAGCATGCAGGTCTCATAGTGGACGCTCTATGGGTGGAGGGAGCTTAACTCCCCTTAAGGGCTCTCCTTGTTCTCTTCCCATTCGCCTCAGGGACAGCCTGGCCCAGAACCTCACCCCTCGGTCCAGGAGTGTACGGGGGTCCGGGAGCCTCCAGCTCCTGTCAGGTGCGGCGAGCTGAGACCTCAGTCTCCCGCCGCCCTGCGAGGACCACGCCGCGACGTAGTCGACCGAGGGCAGCGCGGAGCGCAGCGGCAGCCCGCGCCTCCGCACTCTGCTGACCGTGCACAGGCTGCCCTTGAGGCGAGAAGAGCGGCTCGGGCGCGGGAGGGACGGACTGGGAGGGCTCCCCTGAGGAGTGGGGGAAAGAGGCTCCAGCAGGCCTCTCGGAAAACCCTCCTTGAGAGGGGACAAGGGGGGGGCCTTCCGTTGGAACGCGCAAGGGCTCGGGGACCCGGCTTGAGCGGCTTTTGCATCGCAGTTTTTTTTTTTTTTTTGGTCGCCCGTTTATGAGGGTTGGCTCAGGGAGGGCACATGGCGATTAGAGGGGGACTTCGCCCGACAGGTCACCCCCTGACGCCGCTATTACACCTCACCGTGCGCACCGCTCCCTTGCCCTGGTGGCTAGACTCGGGACTGGTTCCGGGAGGCGGCAGAGGCTAGGACGGGGGCGGGCCGAGCCGAGTTAGGGGCGGAGCCTGGCAGTAGGGGCGGGGGCTCCCATGCTCCCAGGCGGGGCCTCCGCTAAAGGCGCGGAGCACCCGGCGCCGAGAGCGCGGAGCAGAGCAGCGCCCACTGGAGTGAAGTCGGAGACGAGGATCGCGCCGTCCCAGCCCGCCCGCCAGCGTCCACGCCGCTCCCGCACCCTTACCCCTGCCGGCCCTTGCCAGGCGCGACCGGCGGCCATGCAGCCCTAGGGCTGAGGCGGCCCCATGGCGAAGCCGGCGTCCCCGCGGTCCGGGCAACGACGGCGCATGGAGAACTTCCGTAAGGTGCGCTCCGAGGAGGCGCCGGTGGGGGGTGGGGCCGAGGGGGGCGGCCCGGGCTCCAGCCCCTTCGCGGACCTTGCGCCGGGCGCTGTGCACATGCGGGTCAAAGAGGGCAGCAAGATCCGGAACCTGCTGGCTTTCGCCACCGCCAGCATGGCGCAGCCAGCCACGCGCGCCATCGTCTTCAGCGGCTGCGGTCGGGCCACCACCAAGACCGTCACGTGCGCGGAGATCCTCAAGCGCCGCCTGGCGGGCCTCCATCAGGTCACGCGGCTGCGCTACCGGAGCGTGCGCGAGGTGTGGCAGAGCCTCCCGCAGGGGCCCACACCGGGTCAGAAGCCTGGCGAGCCGGCCGCCAGTCTCAGTGTACTTAAGAACGTGCCCAGCCTCGCGATTCTACTTTCCAAGGATGCACTGGATCCCTGCCAACCCGGGTACCAGCCCCCGAACTCCCATCCCGGACCCTCGTCCCAGCCAACTGCACCGACGTCCAAGAGGAGCCTAGGGGAACCCGCGGCTGGAGAAGGCTCCGCTAAGCGGTTACAGCCTGAGCCAAGCGCTGCGGAAGAGGACCGGACGGCCTGAGACCTCGTGGGTCTGGGCCACCTAGACGCGCTGGATCTCACCCCCAGCGCCTCAACCTTGACAAGACGCATCTCCAGCCTTTCACGCCTCGGTGCTCGGGACATAGCTCCTCAGACGGTCAGCATGGACCCCAAGGCAACAAGAGAGGGACCCCAGGGAAGCTTCGTTCCACCACTTGTGTTGTCTGAAGACGCAGAACTCCACCTTCAGCTTTTTTGAGCCATACTGGAACCTTCTTCAGGGAGGGAGTGGTGGGCAGTGGGATTCTTGAGCCTTGCTCAGGACCCGCAAGGGTTAAAGGCATCCCGTGCCCACCTGAGTACTTAACCGGAGGAGAGCCCTTGGAATCACCTCCACCATTGGCGGATGAGGGCAAGGGGTGAGAAATGGACTGCTTGAAGGCAAAGGAGTCTTGAGTTGGGGGGCGGGGTTCTGTTCGGCCCCTCATCCTGGGAGACCGCTTCCTTTCTGGTTTTCCTTACCCTGATGTTAAGGAGCATCCTGAGATCGAGGTGCAGGGGCACCAACATGGGCTCTAGCTTTTTTAACAATACACCTTCCCCCCTGGCCCAGAAGGAGAGACCCCGGACAGAACTCTCTTTGCCTTCTCCCAAGTCTCAGAGCTGGAGTCCTGCTTCCAATAAAACAAACACAAAAATGACTGTGGCCCCAGGTTTCTTCCTTAGCACTTAACCTCTGTGGAAACTGCTTTGGGCTGCCCCCTTGTGACTCAGTCCTCTCCAGCCTGGAGTCCTTGGCCTTTGGAGTCTTCAGGGTCAAGCACAGAGACGGGACAGCTTCAAAATGGAACCAGAGGCGCATTGCCCAGTCGCTGGCTTCTCCCTCTCCTAGCCTTCCCTGTCTGGCTTTAGCCTCAGGGTCTTGTGGCCAGAAGGGGGCCTTTGTCCGCTGGTGCATTACTACTGAGGGAAAGGGAGGAGCACATTGCTTTTCTGGAAAGGAAAGAAGACAAGCAACAATGAACTCTCCTAGGGGTCACTGCCAAGGGAGGCACACCCAGCTGGGCTCCCTAAACCTGCAGCCTCCTGCCAATTGACAGCCGCATCCAGAAAGCTGGCACAAAACCCCTCATCACCATCCGTAGGATCTCCCCTTCACTGCTCTCTCTCTCAGAAAGGACAGCACACCCTTGGGAGAGGGGGAGGAGAGAGACTGAGCACAAATCCACTGCTGGAAATTACTATTCAGCAGAGAAGCTGGAACTTGGGCTGTGAATCACTGCAGGCTCCCTGATAAGCTGCTGCCTCCAGCCCTGCACAGCTGTCTGTTGAGAGATAACAGCCTCATAAGCCTCTCTGTCCAACTCCAAGTCAGCTGGGGCTGGGGGTGGGGAGAGGAGTGCTGTGTGCTGGAAGGACTCTAGCGGGTAAAGGGGGGGGTGGCACCTAGCCCCAGGATCTCAGAAACACACCCTACCACGTGCGACTCAACAGCACCTCTGGAAAGGAGATGGGGAAGAATGTAAGTCACTTTGCTGGCAGAACCCTGAAATAAATCCTTACAGCGACAAGAGGTGAGTTTCGGCAGCTGACAGACAGGAGGGGCTCTTTAGGGAGTTCTCTACCCATAGGGGAGCTTTGACTCAGTGAGCCCTGTCATCCAGACACTGTTTGCCCTCCCCAATTTCTTGTTCTTGGTGAGTCCCTGCAAAGGGCCAAGGGGTTTATGTGTGCTTGTCCGACTCACAGGGGTGATCCAAGAAGGTTGGAAAAAATGTACTATCCTGACAGCTAAGGTGCCCTGGGCTGGTCCTGGGCTTGTGCATCTGCGGTAATGATAAAACTCGGAAGAGGTCCTGCATGGTAGACGCTTATAGAAGACTGGTCTTGGTCCTGGAAAAGGGCCAACTTTCCAAAACAAGGATCTCAAGTCCTGATTGCCCGGTCACCAGGACACCAGGACAGTGCAAGCAGAGGCTTGTCAGGGAGTGGGGGCTGCAGAGGCTTTCTTTTCTTGATGGTGGGGATCAGATTAAGTCCCTTTTCCTGCCTAGAAATTCATCCTGCAGTATGGGGAGGAGAGGAGCTTGTTTCCCCACCTTCAGAGCATTAACCTGCCTTAATGGTGGGCTGAGTTTCCGCCTCCCATGCCAGAAGGCAGGTTATGAAACACTTTAATTTCTGCACCCTCGTGCCACCCCAGCAGGTTCAGTTCCTAGGCTTTTGATAGGTGCTCGTGGTGCCAGTGGAGCCCAGCACCCATGAGCACCCTACCCCTGCCTTACTGATCCTCTGGCCCTGCTGACCCAGAAACAGGTTCCAAAGGAAGGTGACCGATATCCCTATACACCCCTAACCCCAAGTCTGAGGTGGGAGCCTGAGAAGTGCTGGAATAAGGGGGAGTTGGCTACAGGCGCACCTCAGAGATGGCTTACTGACTACGGCCAGAATGGGAGGGAGTGGAAGTTGCTCTGTGAGATCCCATCTTTCCAATAGTGACCTCTATCCAGGAGGAGCTTTCTGGGCCCTGTCTTGGGGCACTTTCAGGCTAGGGGTGGCAGTGAAGGCTCACACCCATGAAATTGTCAGGTCCCACAATCAAAATCCATTTGGGAATGTAAATGTATATATAATCCAAGGCCGGAGCTCATGGTCGGATGGGCACTGGATCTCCAGCAGGGCCTTAAGGGACTTCGTTGTTGTGCTGGATCCTAGTCTAGGCACATGGTGGGGCTGGGCGGCAGGGGTGGAGCAGGGCAGGGGATCACAGTATAATCACGTTGTTCCTGTTCAAGGATGTACCAGTTAGTGGAAAGAAAGTAAGTTACAGGGGCGCCTGGGTGGCACAGCGGTTAAGCGTCTGCCTTCAGCTCAGGGTGTGATCCCGGCGTTATGGGATCGAGCCCCACGTCAGGCTCCTCAGCTATGAGCCTGCTTCTTCCTCTCCTACTCCCCCTTTGTGTTCCCTCTCTCGCTGGCTGTCTCTATCTCTGTCTAATAAATAAATAAAAAATCTTTAAAAAAAAAAAAGAAAGTAAGTTACAACACAATGCAGTGATAGTGGGAGAAGGTAGCTCTGAGAAGGGGCGCTTAATGCACCCGGGGTTGCTGATGGAGGTGGTCTCCCGAGGATCAGAAGGAGGTAGCCAGCAGAACAGGACTGGACAGGCAGTTCCAGGCAGAGCACAGAGAGGTGATGCTATATCTGGTGTTGCAGCAGCTACAAGTATCTGAAGGATACCTGGCAAAAGGCAGGTGGGGCTGGGGTACCAGGTCGGAGCCAGGTCACTGGGAGGCTCCCTGAAGTAAGTGGGAGGCCAATGGGAGCCAGGGAGTGCCCCAGTCTGATTGGCATTTGGGAAGGATCCCTCTTACACCTGTGTAGGTGGGCGGTGGATTGGAAGGGGACTGACTGGATCCCTGAGGACACAAGAAGGTAAGAGTTGGGGTTACAGGATTTCTTTCCCTTCAGTGCCCATGGTTCTTGGTCACATCGCTTCAAAGAATGAAGAGGTAGATCAGGCAGAGTGGTGGGCAGCAAAGCAGGTTTATTGAGAGAGAGTACAAAGCTCCCAAGGAGGAAGGGCACCCGAGAGTGTTGCCACCAGAGTTTCTAAGTCTAGGGGTTTTCATGGGCTCGTTAGCAGGCTGTTTTCATCTGATTAACCCTCCCTGCACCTGTCATCCAATCAGGTTTTTGTCATCTACCTATCACATGGGAAAGGGTGGAGGGCTCCTTCCAGGGTGGTGTAAGATCTTTTCAAGGGTGGTTTCCTCTTAGGGTGGGGGCCCCTTGTCCCTGCCTGCCTGCCTTCCAACTATCCTTCATCCATGGGACTATGGGACCGTGGTACTAGGGAGGGAGATGGAGACAGATTTGAGAGCTACCCAGGCTAGGTAGGATTTCACTGCCATTATAGCCAGATCAGAGTGGGGCTTCTCCTTGTGGCATTAACCCTACCTGGCCAGGGCTTGGCCTGCTTTCTTGGCATCCCAGGGGACATGCTATGTAAGGGCCAAACAGTAAAGCCTTTGGAGGGGAGGAGGTCCACAGCCAATTGGTAAAAGTTTTAGGAGCTGTTGTTCGTTGGCCATGAATTGGCCAGGGCATGTTCACTGCACAGTAGGAGAAAAACCTGGGTAAGACTGTCTCCCTCCCTTATCCCTTAACAGGAACCTCTCCACCTCTCCATCTCCCAGCCTCTACCCCATTAATCCTGCACTTTGGGCTGTTGCTGTGCACACATTGCTAGGGATGCTCTAGTCCCCTCTATTTCACTGAGATGTTGCAATACCTCTAGGTCTCCCAAGAGGAGGGCAATTGATAAAAGCAAGGGAGGGAGGGAGGGAGGGGAAGGGAGGAATGGAAGAAAGAACAGAGAAAATACAACCACAGGAGGGTCTCCTTGGTGACACCACGTTTCTTCTTAGAGCACAAATCTTAGTTTGTAATTGTGCCCTCATTAGTGTGATCCTGTGGTTGTCAGTCACCCCAAAAACCAGAAGCCATGATTGGATCCTGCCTGCCTTGCTCCCCACTCAGCTCTTGGCACATAGGAATCCCACAGAGCTGTTGACTGAATGAATGAAGTCTGGTTGAGCCAGATTTATGAACTATTCTGATGCCACATCAAAGTCCTTAACTGTCAGGGACAGTTCCCCTGTGCCCACCAAGCTTCTCTTCCCATCTGGGCCCTTAGGTTCTACCTGCTTTTAGAAACGAAGCATCACCATAGTGATACGGACTTGTATGTCCCGCATGAGGATTCTGGTTTTGTGTGACACCTGCTGATTATCATAGATATTGTGGGTTGAAGTGTGTCCCCCCAAAAGATACGTTGAAGCCCTAACTCTGGTGCCTGTGAATGTGACCTTATTTTGAAACAGGGTCTTTGCAGATGTAATTAATATGTAAGAAGAGGTCATACTGAAGTAGGGTGGGTCCGTAACCTAGTGTGACTGGTGTCCTTATAAAAAGAGAAGAGTCAGACACGCAGAGAGAAGAACAACCCAAGAAGATGGAGACAGGGATTGCAGTTAACGCAGCTGCAAACCAAGGAATGCCAAGGATTGCCAGCAGACAACAGAAGCTAAGAAAAATGCATGAAACAGATTCTTCCCGAGATCCTTCAGAGATGGCATGGTCCTGCCGACATCCTGATTCTGGATTTCGAACTTCCAGACCTGTGAGAAAATAAATTTCTGTTGTTTTAAGTCACCCAGCCTGTGGCATTTTGTTATCACAGCCTTAGGAATTAAATACAATACATATTCTCAGCACATTCAGTGGAAATAGAGAAGAGGAATGTAGGGTGTTTGCCAAAGTCCTTGTTATCAGATTTCCAGTTCTACATGAAAGAGACTCTCTGCTCTGCAGTCCTGTGCTATCAAATTTAATGCCTGGTGTCATATTGAACGTACAGGCTTTGGAGAAAAGCTGTGATTTGGGGCAAGTTCATTCTTCTCTGAGCCTCAGCTTTCTCATCTGCAAAATGGGCCAGATTACTGTGGGATAAAGGATATAAATCTTGCTTCCCAGCCATGGTTGGGAAAAAATTTAAAAATTAAAAAAAAATAAGATCCTCATGATTTTTGTTTGTTTAAAGATTTTATTTATTTATTTGAGAGAGAGACAGGATGAGCTGGGGGAGGGGCAGAGGGAGAAGCAGACTCCCTGCCGAGCAGGGAGCCCGCCACTGGGCTGGATTCTAGGACCCCAGGATCATGACCTGAGCCAAAGGCAGATGCTTTAACTGAGCCATCCAGGTGCCCCTAGATCCTCATAGGATTTTTGATAGTTAATCAGGGTTGACTATTCCCTGAGCTAAAATACAGAGAACAGCGCTCAAACTGGTAGGAGAGACATAAAATTAAATCCCCTTCTCTTTCCCTTCACGTTCAGCCAGCCAGTTGGAACCCTTTTCTGGAGAGAAAACAACTGTTAAAGAACTGTTGAGGGGCGCCTGGGTGGCACAGCGGTTAAGCATCTGCCTTCGGCTTAGGGCATGATCCCGGCGTTCTGGGATCGAGCCCCACATCAGGTTCCTCCACTGTGAGCCTGCTTCTTCCTCTCCCACTCCCCCTGCTTGTGTTCCCTCTCTCGCTGTCTGTCTCTATCTCTGTTGAATGAATAAATAAAATCTTTAAAAAAAACAAAAACAAAAAACTGTTGTGAGCTGCCCCCTAGAGTTGGTTCTGGGAAAGAGAGTGAGCTCCCAGAGCCAGGAGGCAGAGGGAGCCGGGCAGCTAATACAGCACAGAGCTTCCCTGCCCTGGGCCCTGTTTCCAGAAAGGAAACGGCGTGTGGGATCCAGCTCAATCAGCTACAAAGACTTCGCTTTCTTTGTTTAAAAAAAAAGTATAAGGATTTGGAAAAATTGCAACCTGCGTACATTGCCTGCAGGAATGCAAAGTGGTAGAGGCTGCTTTGGAATAATTTGGCAATTCTTCAATACAGTTACCATTTGGCCCATACGATACTCCTACAGGTATACCCAAAAGAACTGAAAATATGCATCCATACGAAAACATGTACACAATGTTCATAGCAGCCTTATTCCTAACAGCCAAAACATGGAAACAACTCAAATGTCTATGAACTGATGAATGGGTAAACAAAATGTGGTATATCCACATAATGGAGTATAATTCTGGCATAAAAAAGAATGAGGTACTGATTCATGCTACAACATAGGTGAACCTTGAAAACATTACGCGAAGTGAAAGATACCAGACACACACAAAAATACATATTGTATGAGTCTATTTATATAACATGTCCAGAATAAGTAAATCCATAGAGACAGAAGGTAGATTACTAGTTGCTTAGGACAGGGTTGGTGGGTGCCATTGGGTACAGAGATTCTCTTTGGGGTGATGAAAATGTTCTGGAATTAGTGATTACACATCAGAGTGAATATATTACAACTGAACTGTACACTTCAAAAAGATGGGTCTTATAGTATATAAGTCATATCTCAATAAAAATTATATCCTTTAATGATTTTCTGATTAGGAAATCACATACTAGAAATAAGTAACTACATTGTAAAAAAGGACCACTAAAGCCTCCTAATGGGGATGCCCGGGTGGCTCAGTCAGTTAAGCATCTGCCTTTGGCTCAGGTCATGATCCCAGGGTCCTGGATCAAGTCCCGCATCTGGCTCCTTGCTCAGCGGGAAGACTGCTTCTCCCTGTTCCTGTCACTCCCCCTGCTTGTGCTCTGTGTCTCTCTCTGACAAATAAGTCTAAATAAATAAATAAGATCTTAAATAAATAAATAAATAAATAAATAAAGCCAGCCTCCTAATGGTGGCCCCACAGGATTACTTTTGAAGGCTGCTTCCTTCTACGACCCCTTCTCCCTGATTCTCAGGCAACCAAGCTGGTGTATTTATCCGTATCACCTCTATGCCTTGTCCCCCATATCACAAGCCTCCCTGCCCTGGGAAAAGAACTGTAATTTTACAACAGCAAAATACTTTTTTAAAAAAAGATTTTATTTATTTGAGAGAGACAGCACAAGCAGGAGGAGCAGCAGAGGGAGAGGGAAAAGCAGGCTCCCCGCCGAGCAGGGAGCCCGACATGGGGCTCCATCCCAGGACCTGAGCCGAAGGCAGACGCTTAACTGACTGAACCACCCAGGCGCCCCAGGAAAATGCTTTTTCTACTCACCATTTATTGAGCCCTGACAATGTGCCCTGACCATGTGCCTGCCAGGACCATGTTTTACATGCACTACATACATTACATCTTATGAAATCTGCCCAATAACCTATTGGGTAGGTTCCATTATTATTACCATTTTATAGATGAGGAAAGTGGCTCAAGAAAGTGAAGTAACTTGTCTAAGGGCATGCGGCAGAGCGGTAATTCAGGAGCAGCAAGAATGTCACTCTCCCAGGTGCCTCTCTCGTAGACCCCCATCCCCCTAGCAGTGGGGTCCTCATCACTGGAGGTGCACAGGCGCGCTGGAGGAAAGGGAAACAATGTAGGATCAGTCAGACTACTGGCATCAAGGGCGACTCCCGGCCTTGACAGACAGCATTCGCTTTTTGCCAGTACACACTTCATTCCCAGCAGAGAAAATAAGAGCTTTTCTGGACTGTGATCTTCCCTTTACTAGAAATTCCCAGGGTGGAACGATGCCTTTGTCCTCACAAGTTCCTCAATACCATCATCTGTCCCCTCTGCACACGTCAGAAAGGCCTCATCACAGCTCCTCCAGGATGAAGGCTCTGGGCTACAGCAGAAGCTGATGGGCTCGTCAGTTGGTGGCCATGACATCCCTGAGGCATCTGAAGCCCAGCAGCTGCTCCTCCAGAGGGACAGAAAAGGATTTAGGGGGCGCTTGGGTGGCTCAGTCATTAAACGTCTGCCTTTGGCTCAGGGCATGATCCCAGAGTCCTGGGATCGAGCCCCGCATTGGGCTCCCTGCTCCACTGGAAGCCTGCTTCTTCAGACCTCTCCCACTCCCCCCGCTTTTGTCCCCTCTCTCCCTGGCTGTCTCTCTCTCTGTCAAATAAATAAATAAAATCTTTTAAAAAATAAGTAAATAAGAGTAAACTTAAAAAAAAAAAAAAGAAAAAGATTTAGGGCAGACGTTGATAGGAAGAGACCAAAGACCCTGATGGCTTTGGGCAAGAGCCAGGATGTCTGGCCTCAACCCTTCTGGGAAGGAGCACCCACCAGAAACAACAGAATGGACTGGGGTCTGGGGCCCCAGCTGGGGGCCAACTTGGGAAGGAGCAGGGCCGCCCCCCAAGTGGTGCGGTAGGCTGAATTCAAAGACAGCCCCTAAGATTCATCCCTGCTGGTGTACATAGCTTGTATAATTGGGGCAGAATCTGTAAATTTGATGGGATATCATTTCCAAGATTAGGCTACTTATCCGTTTACTTTGAGTTAATCAAAAGAAAGTTTTCTCTGGATGTGCCTGACTTAATCAGATGAAGTCTTTAAAAGAGGTAAGCTGCGGTACTGTGAGAGGGCCTATGCAGGGGCCATGTGGTAAGAGCTGACAGTGGCTCTTGGCTACCAGCAAGAAAAAATGGGCACTCAGTCCTACAGCTGTGAGGAACCGAATTCTGCCAACCACCTGAACAAGCAGGGAAGAGGACTCTGATTTTCAGATGAGACCTCAGACCTGACATCTTGATTTCAGTCTTGTGAGACCCTGAACAGAGAACCACTCATGCCATGCCTGGATTTCTGACCTACAGAAATTGGGAAATAATAAATGGAAATTGTTTTAAACCACTTAGTTTATGGTAACTTGTTATGCAGCAATAGAAAATGAATATTGGTGATGAGGGCTGAGAACTGCCCCCAAGGTAGCAGGGGCTTTGAGAAGCTGTCAAAACCTACCTTTGTGGGGCAAAAACCCACAATTTCTGGAATCAGACAAACCTGGCCTCAAATCTAAGAACTATTTATGACCTGTGTGGTTCTTGGGCAAGTGCCCTTTGAGTCTATTCCTTCATCCATAAAACAGATAAATACTTATCTGACAGGGCTGTTATGAGGCTTAGAGGGGATAATAGTTTGCAGGGGCACCTGGCTGCCTCAGTTGGTAGAGCATGTGACTCCTGATCTTGGGATTAAGACTTCGAGCCCCATGTTGGGGGTAGAATTTATTTAAAAAAATATAAATAAAAAAATAGTATGCAGCATGCAGAGACACATAATAAATTATAGCCGTAATTGTATTAAACAACACTCTAGTAGCCAATCTAAGGCACCGTAGGCAAAGGTGAGAGACCAGTTGGGATTCAGGTGCAACATACCCCAACCAGTACTTTCCTAATTATGGGAGCCCTGACATCATCCTGAGCTTCCAGCTCTTGATTTGATGAATATTAATTGAAATGCAGTGAGGTTAAAGCTTCTCCAAATGTCCTTTGGTTTGGCTGGTGGAAGAAGGTGAGGGCACATGCTTTGAAAAGAAAAGATTTTTTTTTAAAATTTTTTAAAAAGATTTTATTTATTCATTTGACAGAGAGAGAGACAGCCAGTGAGAGAGGGAACACAAGCAGGAGGCGTGGGAGAGAAAGAAGCAGGCTCCCAGCGGAAGAGCCTGACGTGGGGCTTGATCCCAGAACTCCAGGATCACGCCCTGAGCCGAAGGCAGACGCTTAACGACTGAGCCGCCCAGGCGCCCTGAAAAGAAAAGCTTTTTTATCCTTTTACCAGCCAGGATCACACCCCCTAAAGCCACACTGCTAGGTAGGGAAAAGAGAAAGGCAAATGCTCATACCCAGGAGAAAGGGCCTAGAGTGAGGAAGAGGAGCCTGAATGTCCATTTTTTTCTTCCCTCAGTGAGTTCAGGGGTAGAGAATGAAGGATACCAAGACAAGAGACTGTCTCATTAACTCCGGGTGGCAGCGTGGTAATTCAGGCCTGGGGAAATGGCCCCACTGCCCAGGAGCTCAAAGTCACAATGTAGTTAATAAGGCCAGATTAGATGTTAAGAGCCTTGGAATGTGATCAACCCCATTTCAGAGCTGTCCTTTATAGGAGCCCTCCTGTAGGGATTGGGGGGCAAGCATTTGGCCAGAACTACTGTTTTATTCGAGGCAAATTACACAGAGACTGAGATTGTCTTTGTCAATAATTTACTTAACACAGGTTCACTGTGTTAATTATAATTCATAATGCTTCACAAGCCAATAGCATACAGGATAATGTCTCTTATGGAGCCAATAAAAAATAACATACTCCAAACCAATGACAGATTAATTACACTACTGTTCCAGACAAAGTGGAGATGAAAGAAATAAAGTCCACATTTAGTTGAGGTGAACCTTTCTACGAGTTGGTTCTTGGTAGAGTCAGTCCCTCCAACTAGAAGCTGGATATCAGCTGCCTGCCGAGATCCCTCACTATTGGGCACATAGCAAGCAGGCCAAGGCACTGGTGTTGGTAAGCAAAGTAGGCTGCTTTAAAGGTTGTTTCTCCAGGGAGCATTACATGGTTTGTGCCACTGCCTATAAGGAGTAGCCTTGCCAAGGTGGGAACAGATGTCCCTTATCTCCCTGAGACTGTTGTGTGGTTTAACACCACTGCCAACCAAGAGCAGCCAGCCTGGCCATGGCAGGAGCAAGTGCCTCAGGTTCTTCCGAGAACAGCAAAGGGTAGTCTTGTCCAGAGGGGACGCTCTTGCTAAATCCTCACAAATTCTTTATAAAGTTTAAAAGCCCATCACGTGATAGACACCACTGCCCTTACTAAGCTGCCAATGACCTGAGTCTTTTCGGCTCCAGGTGCAACTTCCATTAGAAAGTTTTAAAATCCAGGGGTGCCTGGGTGGCACATCGGTTAAGCGTCTGCCTTCGGCTCAGGGCATGATCCTGGCGTTATGGGATCGAGCCCCACACCAGGCTCCTCTGCTATGAGCCTGCTTCTTCCTCTCCCACTGCCCCTGCTTGTGTTCCCTCTCTCGCTGGCTGTCTCTATCTCTGTCGAATAAATAAATAAAATTTAAAAAAAGAGAAAGTTTTAATATCCAACTTCAAAGCAATTTCATTAAAATAAGTTGTTCTTTTTTTTTTTTTAAAGATTTTATTTATTTATTTGACAGAGATAGAGACAGCCAAGCTAGAGAGGGAATGCAAGCAGGGGGAGTGGGAGAGGAAGAAGCAGGCTCATAGCAGAGGAGCCTGGTGTGGGGCTCGATCCCATAACGCCAGGATCATGCCCTGAGCCGAAGGCAGACGCTTAACCGATGTGCCACCCAGGCGCCCCTAAAATAAGTTATTCTAAACAAATTCAAACCACGAACAACTTTGTCCAAGACAAGCTTTCAAAATACGGATTTGAAATCATAAATCGGTATATAACAAACATCCAGGTAAGTCCTCAGAACTGGGGATTTGAGAGCCTTGATTGCCAGCAAGCAACCTGCTTTCTGAGTCTGTTTCCTGATCTGTAGTGAAGCGGCTAAACTCATTTTTTAATGCTTGCGGGTTTGTGATAAAAGAATAGTTACTGGGGCACCTGGGTGGCTCAGATGGTTAGCGTCTGCCTCCGACTCAGGTCTTGATCCCAGGGTCCTGGGATAGTGCCCCATGTCGGGCTCCCTGCTCAGCGGGAAGTCTGCTTCTCCCTCTCCCACTCCGCATGCTTGTGTTCCCTCTCTCTCTGTATCTCTGTCAAATAAATAAAATCTTAAAAAAAAAAAAAAAGGAATAGTTACTAAGATCCTTTACATGTAAGCAGTTGTGTTTTTCCTCATTTTCTTATTTTAGGCTCCAACAGGGAAGAGGTTAACAAAGAAGGTGGTGGTGTTTTTTTTAAGATTTTATTTATTTGTTTATTTGACAGAGAGAGCAAGACAGCTCAAGCAGGGGAACAGCAGAGGGAGAGGAAGAAGCAGGCTCCCCGCAGAGCAGGGAGCCCAACGTAGGGCTCGATCCCAGGACCCTGGGATCATGACCTGGGCCGAAGACAGACGCTTAACCATCTGAGCCACCCAGGTGCCCCAATGAAGAAGGTATTTTTATTATAACTTATTGCTATCCTTGTAAACACTCCCATTTAAATCTCTTTATTTCCTTAAGTAATCTCTAAGATCAACTTGGGGCTCCAACTCAAGACCCCGAGATCAACAGTTGCATGCTTTGCCGACTGAGCCCGCCAGGAGCCCCTTATTACTCCTATTTTAGGTTGATGGACTCGTTTCCCGAGCCCGACTTGAACCACTATACCGTCCACCGCCAGGCCCTTCACCTCCCTGACACCCTGGCTCCAAGAAGGCCGCAACCAGAGACTGGGCGGGGCGGGGCGGGCACAGCGTTGAAATGGTTTGTCCTTAGCGCGCCGCCGTAGCCCGCTCGCATCCGCGTGGTGCTCCCGCCCGCCAAGGCGCGAGCGCCGCAGTGGGCGGGACCTCACTCTCCGCCCGCCGTGCGTCGGTGCGTGAGTCCGGCCCCCGCGAGCTCTGGAGCGGCCCGTGAGTTCACACCCGGCTTCCCTTCAGCCTTGGACCGCGCGCCGCCATCGCCGTCATGCTCGGCGCCGCTCTCCGCCGTTGCGCTGTAGCCGCAGCCGCCCGTGCCAGCCCTCGAGGCCTCCTGTACTCAGCCCCGGCCCCCGGCCCCGCCGCCGGTAAGGCCCCTGCCGCCACTGCTAGCGCCCGCGTGTCCTTGCGGTGACCTGGGCCCCCGCCACCACTCGAGGGCAGGCTCGCCCCGCGGCCTAGCCCCTGTCCTGCGGGCGGGCGGACGAACCTGGTGACCGCTGGCCGCTCTCCCCGCCGTCCCCACTTATGGGGGACTCGAAGATGCGGCCCCCCGGGCCTCCCCCAGCGCGACTTCCTGGTGCGGGCACCGCGGACCGGTCAGGTGTGGACCTGCTGTGGGCCTCAAGGAAGGGGCGCAGCGCGCCTCCCGCGCCCGCTGGACCCCTTCGGTCCCCGGGCCGTGACCGTGCCCCGGCGCTGACCCCTGCAGCCACCTGACTGAGAGTGTCCGCCGCCGGCCTACAGCGCGTCGGCGAAGGTGACATTGAGCCGCCGGGCGCGTCGCAATCCGTGTAGGGGTAGTGGTCGCCCTTACGGAGACCCGGGCACGGACACCCGTAGCGTCGTCTGCGGACACCAAATGCTTCCTTGAGGGACACAGTATACTTTTTTATCAGGCCTTTCTCGGTTAGCGTTTTGTATGTCATCTTCACAGACCGTTCTGTCGTTTTAGAGACTGCTGTGCTACGTTCTAATTTTTCCATTTTTACAATAGCTCTCCATGTATGGTCGTTTCCTGAGGTCTGGAAGAGAGCCTGAATATTGATAGGTCTTAGGATAAGCATATTACTTTCGAAAATTGGGTACCACAGACTCAGGAATACTGGGTTCTATAAACATAAGGGAAGCTGGTTTTTTATTTTGTTTTGGTTTGGGTTTTTTTTCCATTCAGTCGGAAACCTGATTACTGCGGTATGAGATGTACTGCTGATTCCTCTCTCTTAACTGTGCCTTTCCCCTGTGTTTGGGGAGACTGTTTCCAGCACGGTACTTTCAGTTGTGTAACTGCACTTTGATCTTGGTCCATGATATGCTGCAATGTGAAATTTAGGCCCTAAGCATGGAAATTTAAACGTATGAACTCAAACTCAAAACTAGTAAGATTGTTCTCTTGACTCTTGAGTGTTAATAACTAGACCCTTCAGAACCTAAGAAATGTGTTTCTCTTCATTCAGTTTAGATTTTGTCTTGTGTAATTTCTCATAGGACAGTAAGGCTGGCATGTACTTTATGAAGACTGTCTTATTTTATGGAGGAGGAAATTGAGGCCCGTCTTGGGAAACTGGTTCCTTTACTAGTGGTGGAACTACTTTCAGTTTCTTAGCTGTAATTATTTTTTCCCCATCCTGATGTTTGTCAAATTTTATGTTTTTTGCTTTTTTTCCTTATCTAAATGCTAAAGTACTACAGTTTTTTCACATAGATGCCTTTTGAGGAGTTTTCTTTTGACTTCTTCAAAAGAACTGCTACATTTTGTGGCAGTCTGGGAAAAAGGCAGAGATTTTTGGCAAACTGTAGATTAAGGGGATTCCTCTTTTCTTAGTAAGTTTGAACATGTTGGTTTATTTCCTAGGCGTTCTGTTTCCACTCTTGGGTATAATTTATAAACGAAAATCTTTATTTTAGGTGTTTGTCCCATAGACGTGTTTGCCACAAGGAGGTAGTGTTGGTTACATTTATGTCAGCTACTTTCTAGTTGTGTGACCTTGGACATGTTAATTAAAATTAAAACTCAGTTGCCTCATCTCTAAAATCAGGGTGTTTGGTAGTTGTGAGGTTTGAATGAAATAATGTAGCTCTTAGTATCTTGCCTGGCACAATGCTTAAATATGTATTTGTTTTATTATAGTGGATTTCATTTTTGTAAATTATCGATTAGGAGTTTGTTATCCACATAAAACTAAACAGGTTTTATAAATTGAAAGTCAAAAAGAATAAAATTTTTTGGATGAGGCTGTTCAAGGCCAAGTGTGAGTATACTTGAAAGAGCTCTGAGGGGCTTCTGGGTGGCTCAGTCAATTAAGCCTCTGCCTTCAGCTTGGGGTCCTGGGATTGAGCCCTCATCGGGCTCCCTGCTCAGCAGGGAGCCTGCGTCTCCTCCCTCTGCCTGCTGCTCCACGTCCTTGTGTGCTCGCTCTCTCGCTCTCTCTGTCAAGTAAATAAATAAGTAATTAAATTAATATAATCTTTTAAAAAGAGAGCGAGCTCTGGAGGGGTTAACCTGAGGGGCCTCAGGTTTGCTCTAGTTAAGTAGCAACCCAAATTCCAGAAGCCTCCAACTTGAAACATTGTTTTCCAATAACTGCTGAATTAAAATGTTTTAAAACAGTAGTTAGATTCTTCAGTNGCCGGGATCACGCCCTGAGCTGAAGGCAGACGCTTAACCGCTGTGCCACCCAGGCGCCCCACCTGAAAACTTAAACAGTCCTGGCTCCTACATCCTGACTGATAACTCAGGAAGAGTGGGAGGGGAGTTTTCTCTTTCCTGTCTTGCTGCAGCCCTGGATTTAGGTAGCACTTTCTAATCACCTTCCAACCTTTTCTGCACTTCTACACTTCTAGATTTCCAGCCTTTGGTTCCCAAAGTTCATGGCTGCTCTTCAGGCTTGCACCTCAACAACCCTGCATTTGAGCTTGTTCATGTGCCCTTTGCATTACTCATTTCTTTCCCTTTCTCCTAGAATTACCAACACCAAAAGTCCGTTTGGGGGGCTTTATCCGAGCTGATTAGTTATTAAGTGGAAAGCTATCTAATTTAACTAAACTTTAAAGGGATTAATTTTTCTAAGCATGTTAGGGTTTTGGTTGTTTGTTGTTGTTTTAAAGATTTTATTTATTTGTGAGAGAGATACAGCATGAACAGGGTGGAGGGGCAGAGGGACAGGGAGAAGCAGGCTTCCCGCTCTGCGGGGAGCTCCATATGGGGCTTGATCCCAGGACCTTGGGATCATGACCTGAGCCAAAGGCAGACACTTAACCAACTGAGCCATCCAGGCTCCCGTTTTGTTTTGTTTTTTAGTAGAGTATTTAACTGAATGCCAAAATGTAGTGTTAGAAATAGCTTTCTAGATTGAGTTTGTAGAAATGTTTAAGCTAAAGGAAATGGGTATGAAACACTTTTCTGGGTAGTAAGAAAGGTACATGTAATAATTACCTCTGGGGAAGGAATACATATTATTTCGTTTTTCTTGGGTAAACACTTAGAAGTGGATTTATTGGGCAGTGTGGTAGGTGTGTGTTTAACTTGATAAGAAAGCATTAAAGGGATGCCTGAGTGGCTGATTTGATTAAGCATCTGCCTTCGGCTCAGGTCATGTCATGATCCCAGGGTCCTGGGATCTAGTCCAACATCAGCCTCCTTGCTCAGCAGGGAGTCTGCTTCTCCCTCTGCTTGCTGCTCCCCCTGCTTATGTTCTTTCTCTCTCTGACAAGTAAATAAATAAAATCTTTAAAAAAAAAAAGAAGAAGAAGAAGAAGAAAGAAAAAAGAAGCACTAAACAGTCTTCTGAAGTGATGATAAAATTTTATACCGTGCTTTAAGTATTCAGCTAAGGATAAATTTTTAAAAATTATTTATTTACTTAAGTAATCTCTACACTCAGCGTGGGGCTCAAACTTATGACCCTGAGATCAGGAGTCACATGCTCTTCCTACTGAGCCAACCAGGTACCCCTAAGCTAAGGATAATTATAGTTTTTGAAAAAGGTAGCTTGTAAATTTTTGGTAACAGTGGGTTGGTTAGAAGGTTGTTGTGACTTACACTTTCTGATATATTAAATGTGAATATTAGTCTTGTAAGCGTTATTAAGTATCCACATACTTCTGTTTTTTTGTTTTTTGTTTTTAGGATTTTATTTATTTATTTGACAGAGATAGAGACAGCCAGCGAGAGAGGGAACACAGGCAGGGGGAGTGGGAGAGGAAGAAGCAGGCTTCCTGTGGAGGAGGGAAGCTTGATCCCAGAACGCCAGGATCACACCCTGAGCCGAAGGCAGACGCCCAACGACTGAGCCACCCAGGCGCCCCTGTTTTTTGTTTTTTAAGATTTTATTCATTTGACCAAGAACAGGAGAGCACAAGCAGGGGGAGCGGCAGAGGTAGAGGGAGCAGCAGGCTCCCCACTGAGCAGGGAGCCCGATGCTCAATTCCAGGACCCTGGGATTATGACCTGAGGTGGAGGCAGTTGCTTAACCAACTGAGCCACCCAGGTGCCCCAAATATCCACATACTTTTGATTAAATGTTTGTATTTACTAAATACATTTAAGTCTAGGGATACATTATTTTTTCTTGTAAAAAAAATTAAAGCATGGCGAATTCCAGCCCGTTCATATACATGTCCTTCTCCATTCTGGGCTTGGATAATGGAGATAATTTATGTCTCTGGGAAGATTGGAACTTGTGCTATGGTCCTCTGTGACTAATGGCAGGTATTTGGCTCCAGGCTCAAATGGTAATTTAAGTGATTCTCGTTTCACTTGATGTGCTAGTAACAGTCCATCTCCAGAACTGACTAGTCTTCACCTTTTTATCTTTTTCCGTTTTGTTTCCTTTATCTCTGCTCTTTCTCCTGTCATTTATTGCTTTAAGGATGTTTAGGATAGGGGCCCCTGCCTGGCAGAGTCCATAGAGCATGTGACTCTTCATCTCAGGATGGGAAGTTCAAACCCCACTTTGGGGACAGAGTTTACTTTTAAATGTGTGTTTTTTGTTTGTTTGTTTTTAAGATTTTATTTATTTGTTGGGACACCTGGGTGGCTTAGTGGGTTAAGCCTCTGCCTTCTGCTCAGGTCATGATCCCAGGGTCCTGGGATCAAGCCCTGCGTTGGGCTCCCTGCTCAGTGGGGGCCTGCTTCTCCTTCTGCCTGCCGCTTCCTCTGCTTGTGATCTCTCTCTCTCTCTTTGACAAATAAATAAATAAAATCTTTTTTTTTTTAAGATTTTATTCATTTATTTGAGAGAGAGAGCACGAGTGGGGAAAGAGCAGACAGAGAGAATCTCAAGCAGACTCCCTGCTGAGCACAGAGCCTGACTCAGGTCATGGGACTTGGGCTCTATCCCAGGACCCTGAGATCATGACCTGAGCTGAAATTGTGAGTCGGAAGCTCAACCAACTGGAGCCACCCAGCCGCCCCATGTAGGGAGCAGAATTCTTTTTCTTTTTTTTTTTTAAGATTTTATTTATTTATTTGACAGAGAGACAGCCAGTGAGAGAGGGAACACAAGCAGGGGGAGTGGGAGAGGAAGAAGCAGATTCCCAGCGGAGGAGCCTGATGTGGGGCTTGATCCCAGAATGCCGGGATCATGCCCTGACCAAAGGCAGACACTTAACAACTGAGCCACCCAGTCATATTGTGTGTGTGTGTGTGTGTGTGTGTGTGTGTATAATGTTATATTTAAAACTCANCCGGGATCATGCCCTGACCAAAGGCAGACACTTAACAACTGAGCCACCCAGTCATATTGTGTGTGTGTGTGTATAATGTTATATTTAAAACTCACTTTTTTTTTTTAAAGATTTTATTTATTTATTCGACAGAGATAGAGACAGGCAGCGAGAGAGGGAACACAAGCAGGGGGAGTGGGAGAGGAAGAAGCAGGCTCACAGCAGAAGAGTGACGTGGGGCTCGATCCCAGAACGCCGGGATCACGCCCTGAGCCGAAGGCAGACGCTTAACCGCTGTGCCATCCAGGCGCCCCTAAAACTCTCACTTCTTAGATAAAGAGCATTTTTTTTCATTGGCTGTTAAGTGAGAGGACATGTTCCCTTTTAAGGGATTTATCAGAATTTGCAGGGAGGGACTGTAGTTTGAGAAAACAATTTTTTAAATTACTATTGCTTTGTCAGGTTGTATAATTTATTTTGGAATATAATTTAATGGAGAGCATAAGATTTCTTTTTAATTTATCAAAAAATACATCTTGTAAATTTGCTTAAGAATTGAAATGGGCATTTTTTTAAAACTAGGAATTAATACTGTGCTTATCATAAAAATTCAGACATTATGGAAGTATATAAAGAAATAGTTTTTCCTTCCAAAGATGACCACTTTCAACAATTTGAAGCTACATCACACATTAGGAGGGGAAGTGTAAACATACATATGTAGTACTTTTTGTTCTTCTTGCTTTTCTTTGCTTAGTTTTTACGATTTTTTTCATATTAATACATAAGATTTGTTTCATTTGACCTGATGAATAGTTTTCCTACCATGATATATATAGTTGATTCAGAATTTAATGCATTGAATATATTTAACACCACTGAGCTGTAGCTGTACACTTAAAAGTGGTGAAGATGGTGAATTTGATGTTGTGTGTATTTTAACACAATTAAAAAGAAAACAAACAAATAAACTTAATGTATTGACAGGACATGTCAAGTATTATTTCTTTCTGTACATTGAAGTCATTGTTCCTTCTTCATTGTAGCTGTCCAGTCAGTTCGCTGCTACTCCCATGGGTCACATGAGACAGATGAAGAGTTCGATGCTCGCTGGGTGACATACTTCAACAAGCCAGATATTGATGCCTGGGAATTGCGTAAAGGTAATTGGAACAGGTGTATTTGTCTGCTTTGGAATAGAATTGGCAACTGCTTTATAGTCTTTCACTACTCTGTTGAAAGCAGCTAGTTTGAAAATATGCCCCATGTAAACTAGTAAACTAGGTATTGTCATGCTGCTTGCAGTTGGGAACGTTTATATCCTTCATAGTGTTTCCTGTAAAGCAGCATTTTAAAGCAAACACAGTGGACTTTTTGGGCCAGATAATTCTTTGTTGCAGGGCTGTCCTTTGGACTGTAAGATGTTCAGCTGCATCCTTGGCTTCAGCCTACTAGGTGCCAACCACCATCTCACACACACTCCCCCACCCCCGGTGTGCCAACCAAAAATGTCTCCTGAGGACCAAAGTCACCCCTGACTGAAAACCACTGCTATAATGATAGATCAATATGAGCAAGGGTTACCAGTTTTGTAGCTTTTAGATAAGTTAAGCAAGTAGTCATTTGGCTCTCCCCCGTACTCTTGGCAATAGTTTGGGTCTTTTTGTGATTTTTATTCTAATTTATGATTTGTCTTGCCCTGAATTAGTGTTCCGTCTAGGTAACCTAGAAGTTGTTTTTCCTAATTTGCAGATGTGCATTGAACATGAGTAGGTAACATTAATGATAAACTAGTCTAATAGTCAAGTAGATAACTAATTTTAAGTGTAGGTAATTTATCTCAGACTAAGAGTTCAGTCTCTGTGACTGTATTCTAGCATTGTAGTCATTGTGTCTTTTGTTTACATATATTAAAATAACTAAAAGCAGGACACCTAAGTGCTTCAGACTTATCTGCAGTAATGTAATAATGACTTATTTTGTTGCAACCAGGGAAATTCTACTGAATAATCTTGAGTAGCAGTAATGAAAAGAACAGTAATTCTGCATTCCCATTAAGAGAATCTTAAATTTTATGATGTGTCATTTTGTGCAGAGCTGAAAGTAATCGTGCCCAGTCATTTTCTGGTTGAATGTGCACTAATGCTTCTCTATATCTCCATAATGTTCTCATTTGGGCTTCATTAACTCTCCCTAAGCATTTCCTGGGTTGTTTTTGGATTATTTTCCAATCAAATATATTTTAAAGCAACCAAAGTATATACATTTTACTAAGAGTTAAGGATATGAGTTGAAAATGACCCTCTTGTTTGAAAAGAAGCCAGCTAATTATTATGAAAATAGTATCAGGATTTAAGAAAACTCTTGGGGTTTTTTTGTTGTTTTTTTTTTAAATCTCAGTCTGCATGCTACTACATGCATGGTTCTACTCCATGCATGTTCTTCCCACTAACTCACTGTGGAAGATCACTATGATCTTACTATCTAGAATTTTTTAAAAGTAGATATTTTATTTTATAGGCAAGAGAATAGAGTTCAAACAGACAAGATAACATGTCTATGGTTCAGTAAAAATGTAGATAATTAAATTGTAGTTGATATGAGGATATTCCAGGTTAATATGGCTTCTCTTTTTAATTTGACAGGGATGAACACGCTTGTGGGCTATGATCTGGTTCCAGAACCCAAAATCATTGATGCTGCTTTACGGGCGTGCAGGCGGTTAAATGATTTTGCTAGTGCAGTTCGCATCCTAGAGGTTGTTAAGGTCAGTGAAATAACAGTGCTAAAGTTGTTCCTGATGTGGGTGGGCTTTTGTTAGGTATCAGCATATCCTGTGTTTTTGAATTTGTTAAAATACCTAAAATTAGTTCCTACAGCTATAGGAAATGTGCATTGCAATCTTTCTGGAGGGCAGTTTGGCAGAATTTATGCAAGGTTTTAAAAAATCGTGCTTGAAGGGTGCCTCAAGCCCCTCAACCAGTAGCTCAGCTAGTTAAGTGTCCGCCTTTGGCTCAGGTCATGATCCCAGAGTTCTGGGATTTAACCCCGAGTTGGTCTCCCTGCTCAGTAAGGAGTCTGCTTCTTCCTCTCCCTCTCCCCCTGCTCATGCTTGCTGTCTCCCGCTCTCTCTCTGTCAAATAAATAAATAAAATCTTCAAAAATTTTTGCTTGATAACCTTTTGTTCAGCAATTCCATTTGAAAATTTATCTTAAGGAAATAATTAAGGATGTATAAAGGTGGGGTGCCTGGGTGACTCAGTCGTTGAGTGTCTGCCTTCAGCTCAGGTCACGATATCAGGATCCTGGGATCGAGCCCTGCATCGGGCTCCTTGCTCAGTGGGAAGCCTGCTTCTCCCTCTCGCCCTGCTTGTGTTCCCTCTCTTGCTGTCTCTCTCTCTGCCAAATAAATAAATAAAATCTTTAAAAAAAAAAAAAAAGATGTACAAAGGTTATTTGTGCTGTTTATGGTATGAAGTTAAATGTTGTTAGTGGTTTCTTAAGATGGGACTTCCCAGAAGAGGTTATCTATTAATGTTGTGGAAATTATTCAGCATTAAATAATTCATAGTGTATTATTATTATTAATTTTAAGTAGGCTCCACACCCAACGTGGAGCTCAAACTCAGGACCCTGTGATCAAGAGTCACACTACTGACTGAACTGGCAGGTGCCCCAATAATTCATACTATATTAAAATTATGAAACGATTTTTATGGTGTGACCTCACTTTATTTAAACAAATACATAGGTGAAAATGTAGGAGGATATGTACTTATCCTCTCTCTCTTTTTTTTTTTTTTTTTAAGATTTTATTTATTTATTTGATAGCACAAGTAGGCAGAGTGGCAGGCAGAGGGAGAGGAGAAGCAGTTTTCCCGCTGAGCAGGGAGTCCAACGCAGGGCTCGATCCCAGAAGCCCAGGATCATGACCTGAGCTGAAGGCAGACACTTAACCAAGTGAGCCACCCAGGCACCTCTCCTCCTCTCTCTTTCCTGATTTTTCTGTAATGAACAAATGAATACATTGCATTTTAAACAAGAATTTTATAATTTAAAACAAAACAATTAAGGGGCAGCTAGGTGGCTCAGTTGGTTGAGTGTCTAACTCTTGATTTCGGCTCAGATCATGATCTCAGGGTCATGGGATCGAGCCCTGTATCGGGCTCCCTGCCCAGTGGGGAGTCTGCTTGAGGTTCTCTCTCTCCCCCTGCCCCCTCCTTCTGCTTCTGCACCCTGTTCTCTTTCTCTCTCAAATAAAGAAAGAAATCTTTTTTTTTTTTTTCAAGATTTTATTTGTCAGAGAGAGAGCACAAGCAGGGGGAGCAGCAGGCTGAGGGAGAAGCAAGCTCCCCACTGAGCAAGGAGCCCGATGTGGGACTTGATCCCAGGAGTCTGGGATTATGACCTGCGCTGAAGGCAGACACCCACCCAGGCATCCCAGAAATAACCCTTTTTTAAAAAATACAATTAAGGAGACCTAGATTTGTTAAAGGCAGAAGAATAGCAGCTTGGCACTCTCTTAGTCGATTTGACTTTTTTTTAAAAGATTTTGGGGCGCCTGGGTGGCACAGCGGTTAAGCGTCTGCCTTCAGCTCAGGGCGTGATCCCGGCGTTATGGGATCGAAGCAGCACATCAGGCTCCTCCGCTATGAGCCTGCTTCTTCCTCTCCCACTCCCCCTGCTTGTGTTCCCTCTCTCGCTGGCTGTCTCTATCTCTGTCGAATAAATAAAATCTTAAAAAAAAAAAAGATTTTATTTATTTGAGAGAGAGAGCGCACACACTTGAGCGGCGGTGGGAGGAGCAGAGGGAGAAGCAGACTCCTCGATAAGCAGGGAGCCTGACACAGGGCTCGATTCCAGAACCCTGGGATTGCGACTTGAGCCCTTAAAGGTAGGCACTTAACTGACTGAGCCACCCAGGGGCTCCCATTTGACTTTTTAATATTTGTCCCTGAGGAAGCTTGTGAAAATACAGGTATAATTATATGTTATGGGGAGTATTTGTCAAAACTCTCTTGCCCTGGAAATAAGTGCTCTAAGTATAGCTCTCCATGAAGGGACATGGTCTGTAAGAAAGAAATTCAAGTTTGTAAGGGGGAAAGTGTGACATTATTTTATCTACAATGGGTAAGATAATTAAGGGTTCTGGGGCGCCTGGGTGGCACAGCGGTTAGGCGTCTGCCTTCGGCTCAGGGCGTGATCCCAGCGTTATGGGATCGAGCCCCACATCGGGCTCCTCTGCTATGAGCCTGCTTCTTCCTCTCCCACTCCCCCTGCTTGTGTTCCCTCTCTCGCTGGCTGTCTCTATCTCTGTCAGATAAATAAATAAAATCTTTAAAAAAAAAAAAAAAAAGGGTTCTGTAGGCTATCAATCCATTCAGCACCAGTACTTAATTCAGTTAAGATCTCAGATTGGAAGCAAATTTAAAAACTTTTCTTGTGTTAACTTAATTATTCATGTTGCCTGCTGGGCATGTTTAATTATCTTCACAAAATTCTGTCATCACCACCATTTTTATTAACTTGAGGCTTTAAAATGTTTTGGTTTTTTCTGGATTTAGTCTAACGGTCTTAGTTATTCTTGAGGTGCTTAAAAGCCTATTTTGAATAGTGCCTGCATAAATTGTTCTATTTATTGAACTGATAAGTTAAAAGTAGGTGACTTGTATTCTCTGCTGCTAGCCTCTACATATGTGATTAAAAGGTTTCTCAAGTTCATTTTTTAAATAGAGACAGCTTTTCAGAGAGCTAAATGTAAATATTTTCTTTGCCATCAGGACAAAGCAGGACCTCATAAGGAAATCTACCCCTACGTCATCCAGGAACTTAGACCAACTTTAAATGAACTGGGAATCTCCACTCCAGAGGAACTGGGCCTTGACAAAGTGTAAACCCCATGGGTAAGGAACACACCAATGAATAAGGCAGGAAACGAATCCAGGGAATGACATTTCAATTTCTCAGAGTGTAAGACCTTTTAATGGCCTCCTTAGAGGCCAAGAACATAAAGATTTAGAAAGTGCTAATGGTGGTAAGTTTAAGGAGCTGGAGTTGTCATTTCTAGTTGTTATAATTACTCTCTTACTAGTGTAAAGGGAAGAGGAAGCCTCCTTAATTAAAAATCTATATAAAATATTTCAAACATAAAATTCCATTCCTTACCTCCCCAAGCTAAAGGTAATCTGCATACAAGGTGCTCATCACACATGCTTTTATACATCAGTTTATTTTTAATAGGGTGTTATTAATTTGATGCATTCGTTTTTGTGTGCCCATATTAGAATTTAACAGTCAAGTAAATATTCACTGATAATAAAAACTTACTTGATACTTTGTTCTCTGTCGGAAGGCACGTAATAGAGCTAGCCACAAGATTGTCTAGGCACTGAGGAGCGTGCAGAAAATCCTTTGTAAAACAGAAAATAGATAAGCAGTGACTTGTTTTTATTTTATTTAAACACATATAGTGTGTATAAGTCTATGTCAGGCACTGTTTTAAGTGCTCTGTAAATATTAACTCATTTAACCCTCATAAACCATCCCTTGAGGTAGTTACTATTATAATTACTCCCATTTTACTATTTTATTAATGAGGGAACTGTGGCACTTTGTCCAAGGTCATATAGCTAGTACTGGAACCCACACTTAAAGCCAGGCAGTCCAGCTCCAGAGTCCATTGCTCTTATATGCCACACATCCTGTGTCGGCATTTACTAAGGCTATATTTATTTCTCAGCGGTAAACAATGAGGCTTAAATGGAGGATTTTTTGCCTAAGAGTAAGAGGACATTCATTTTTAAAATAGCGGAACAGAAGTTTCAATAAAAGTGCATCCAAAATTATTGAAGGAGCTGATATCAGATCCCTCACAAGATAAAGGTCCAGTGAGCCTGGTTAAAGGTTGCTTTGGAGCAGGAGTCTTAATTTTATCTTTGTCTACCCCCATATCACCACCACCTCCCTGAAGTCATTTAGCTCACCTTTGTAATACATGAGAAGGTTTTTTTTTTTTAATGGGTGTACTAATGATTTCTGTGAGAAAACTAGGCATTCAGAATAGAAGATTTCCTCCTCACATTTTTGAAGCTCTTGTGTGTGGTTCATATTCCATAATGGACTCTTAAAAGGATACCTAAACACTTCAGCTTAATTTTTATTTTATCAAGTAGTATTTCAAGGAGTCCAGAATATCTTTGTTACATAGGATATATTCTAGCTGCGATGATAGATTTCTTTTTAAAGGGCAACTCCCCAGCACTTTTATGAGGATCACCCCAGTAAGTACTAGGTATATAAACAACCAAAAAGCCACAGAGCTACTCCCTTGTGAGTTAACTACAGGCAGGATTAAGAAAGAATGGAAAAGGCTACACAGAGGCAATGATTTCCCTGGACTATTGCTCTAAAGAAGGTTATTTTTAGTAAGATTTCTACCTTTCCTTTTTTTTCTTGCTAATTCTTCATGTTTTCTCTTACAGATGGGCTTCTCAAGGATTTATTCATAATGCTACTTGATTGTAAACAATCACCTGGAAATACTGATGATAACATATTACCTTATTTGAACAAGTTTTCCTTTATTGAGTACCAAACCATGTAATGGTGACTTGGACTTTAATAAAAGGGAAATGAGTTTGAACTGAAATTAGGTATTGCTCCATGTGTTTGCTTTGAAAAGCAGAAAATGAGCCATCATAGAGCCATAGATTTCATGGTTTTGTTGCCACTGTGTGCTGAGAGAACTGCCTTAATTCTCTGGAAACCATCTGACATGAAATTTAAAAGTGATCATTGAGATAGTCTTGAGGATGTGCTATGTGGTAGCCAGCCTCTCTCTTAGTGACCTTTTCCTTCCCTTCCTGTTCTTCTCTAGCAGTGCAGTATTAGCCTTGGATGTCAAATAACTGGATGTGATAGATTTTCAGTGCTTCAGTAACTAAATAAATGGGTTTACTTCTTAAGAGAATTAATAGAAAACACAAATCCCATCTTAGTTTAGAAGTCCCATATTATTGGAGACCAGCTTTTGGAGATCTGCTTTGGTGACTTCTAGTATAGTCATTCAGACTGCAGTGTCAGGGAAATAGGATTAATAGTAGGTTGAGGTTTAGCTGTATTTTCTCTAAAAGCGAAGTAAGGAAATCTTAGTAAAATCCGTTTTGGTAAGGTATCAACACAAATAACCTTTTATGAAAGACTGGTTCCCTACCAAAATGTCCCCCTCCCCCTTTTTTTAAAGAAGTGGAAATGTAAATAAACTAAAACAGCCATATATGTTTATTTGTGCAGTTGGCAGGTATGGTTCTTAGGTTTGACCCTTCCGTAGGCAGCTCTTTCCCCTCATCGTTCTGTGTAGTGTAATGTCCCAGTCACACTGCTCTGTTTTTCCTCCAGATTCTCTTCAGGTTGCTTTCCCCTAGGGGTGACATCATCGTAGGTCTGCCTCCCAAATCCTAGAGATGGGGGTGGGTGGGGGTCATAAACAGAACAATCACCTATATAAAGACATTGTGGCAGAGATTTTTAAAGTTCTATGAACATACATACGGGTACTGTGAGAGGAAACTACAATTAATTTGAAGCCTAAAGGATTGGGGGGGTGTTTATTTATCCACAGCTTTATCTAAAAGGTAATTTTAGGGGCACCTGGGTGCCTCAGTCGTAAAGTGTCTGCCTTAGGCTCAGGTCATGGTCCCATGGTCCTGGGATGGGACCCCACATCGCGCTCCCTGCTCAATGAGAAGCCTGC
Organism: Ailuropoda melanoleuca; assembly: GCF_002007445.2. Lineage (NCBI taxonomy): Eukaryota > Metazoa > Chordata > Mammalia > Carnivora > Ursidae > Ailuropoda > Ailuropoda melanoleuca. The sequence goes on from NC_048226.1 coordinate 29,533,703, forward strand.
TTCTCCTTCTCCCCGTTTGTGTTGCCTCTCTCGCTGTCTCTCTCTCTGTCAAATAAGTAAATAAAATCTTAAGTAAATAAATAGTAATTTTATTATATGACATGTCTGACCTTTGCACCATTGGGGTGGGGAGGAGGGATTTTTTATTTGACAGCTCGCCTATATGCATACATAATCCACATTTAAATGTGCTTTTTCCATTCCCCAGATCTAAAGGATTTACTATAACTAGCTGAAAAAGGACCATGTCAGTATCATGGGCTTCTTACCTTATAGGAGGAATGCAAAATGATGGAAATGGTTTCTGTTCTTAAGGTCATAGGAGGGGCCTGAGGAGGGAACATAGGTATACAGCTATCTGCAAGGGTAAGAAATGAGTGCTATGATGGTTTTCACACCACGTTTATTGAGTGCCTACTATATATCAAGCATTGTGCCAGGTACTTGAAATAGCAGTGAATAGGTGAGAGAGATTTAGATCCTGGAGAAATTGGAGTTAGGATCACAATTTAGGAAGTTATTTGGTGTAGTTGTAACTTAGTAAGTTTTTTTTTGTTTTTTTTTTTAAGATTTTTATTTTTATTTATTCTACAGAGATAGAGACAGCCAGCAAGAGAGGGAACACAAGCAGGGGGAGTGGGAGAGGAAGAAGCAGGCTCATAGCAGAGGAGCCTGATGTGGGGCTCGATCCCATAATGCCGGGATCATGCCCTGAGCCGAAGGCAGACGCCCAACCGCTGTGCCACCCAGGCGCCCCTTAATAAGTATTTTAAATCAGGATGGTAGCAGTAGGAATGGGAAGAGATGACTTTGAGTCACATTATTTAGGCGTAGTTACTAATTCAGTGAGGGGGAATCAGAGCTCTTAGGAAGGCCATTTTACAGATTTCAGAGATGGTACCATTTGTGGGAAAATTGGAGTTGGCAAAAAGAGGAGCTTGGTGTAGGGTGGAGAAAGTACTGCATTTGGGGCACCTGGCTGGCTCAGGGGAGCACATGACTCTTGATCCCAGGGTTGTGAGTTCAAGCTCCATGCTGGGTGTAGAGATTACTTAAAAATCTTTAAGAAAAAAAAAACTACATTGGATTCTGGACCTGTCAAATTACAGCCATCAGTGGGTAGGATAGGCATAGAGTTCTGGAAAGAGCCAAAGAGTAAAGAATTTAAGATTTAAGGTTTGAAACAGCAAAAGGGAGGAATTTCTAAGATCATTTGGAGGCAAATGTAAAGTAGTCTAATGGCTGAAATTGCAGGAGCAACTACATTTAGAGGGAAAGAGAGGAGTAACTTTTACAGAAAATGTCAATTACAAAGATAAGGGTATTGTAAGTTCCCAGGTACTCATCAGTCCACTTCAGCAATTATCAGTACGTGGCCACACTTTTCATCTATATTCTTACTTACCCCCACTCCAAATATTTTGAAGATTTATTTATTTATTAGAGTGAAGTGAGTGGGGGGTGCAGAGGTAGAGAGAATCTTCAAGCAGGCTCCCTGCTGAGTGCAGAGCCCGATGCAGGGCTCAATCTCACAACCCTGAGATGATAACCTGAGCCGGAATCAAGAGTCAGCAGCTTAACCAACTGAGCCACCCAGGTGCCCTCCAAATATTTTGAATCAGATCTCAGGTATCATGTCATTTCATCTGTAAATATATAATATCTCCAAAGTATATTTAAGCACAACTGGAATAAAGAAAAAAAATTTTTAAGGAATTTTTGATGGCAGTCTTTTTTCCTTAAAATAAAAACACCTTTACTGGGTTTTCTCATTTTATTTATTTATTTTTGAGAGAGAGGTGGAGAGCATGAGAGAGAACACACAGGTGGGGGTTGAGGGGGGGAGAATCTCAAGCAGGCTCCATGCCCAGCACTGAGCTGACATGGGGCTCGATCCCACAAGCCTGAGATCATGACCCAAGCTGAAATCAAGAGTCGGATGCTTGACTGAGCCACCCAGGCACTCCTGGGTTTTCTCATTTTAAAGATAATACATGTTCATCAAAGTACAAAAATAAAACACACCTGAAATACCCACCCAGTTACAACCACTGATAGTATTCTAATGACCGTCTTTCCAGACGTTTCTCATTTGTGCGTGTGTATATACTTTTGCATGCTGCTTTACAAACCTTATCTCCCCTTTGCTAGACAGTTTTCTATATCAATTAATACAAGTCTGTCTCCTGCTTTTTAATGGGGTATAATATTCCATAGTTTGGCTGTTTGAGCTTGGGTGATGGCTTTTATAATGAACTTGTGGCTGAATCAGAGGTGGTGAAGAAGTGATTCTAGGCAGTGAGGCAGGAGGGAGGAGTCCTGAAGAATAGTTAAGTCCTGGGATGCCTGGGTGGCTTAGTTGGTTAAGGATCTGCCTTCAGCTCAGGTCATGATCCAAGGGTCCCCGGATTGAGTCTGGCATTGGGCTCCTTGTTCGGCGGGGAGCTTGCTTCTCCTGCCTGCTGGTCCCCCTGCTTGTGTTTGCTCATTCTGACGACAAAATCTTAAAAGAATTAAGTCCCAAGAGGGTAATTGGAAAGATGGTGGTAGTTAAAGTGTTGGCACTTCTTCAACATGCTGGAGATTTTGTATGGAGCTGGAAAGAATTGGTAGCTTGCTGGAAGTTACTGTTTTCTTTGCATCTTACGTTCTGTTGAGATTTCTACATTTTGTTTTTGCCTAAGTCATTTGTGCTACTCAAAACAGATGGGTGCTCTAAGTTTATTGTAAACGCTAACTTTTAAGCCCCTTAAAGTTTGTTAAAACAGTGCCTGAGACTGCAGAAATAAGCACTGCCTTTTAAATTGGTCTCATTGGGGTGCCTGGGTGGCTCAGTCGGTTAAGCGTCTGTCTTTGGCTCAGGGTCCTGGGATTGAGCCCCGCATCTGTCTTTGGCTCAGGTCATGATCCCAGCGTCATGGGATCAAGTCCCACATGGGGCTCCTTGCTCAACGGAGAGCCTGCTTCCCCCTCTCCCTCTGCTGCTCCCCCTGATTGTGCCCTCTCTCTGTGTCAAATAAATAAATAAAATCTTTTTTAAAAATTGCTCTCATTGTGTATCTCCTTTATTGCCAAGATAAGGGTGGGAAACTATGGCCCTTGGGCTGAATCCAGGCCATCACCTGTCTTTCTGCTGCCCACAAGCTAAAAATTGTTTTTTACATTTTAAAATGGTTGCAAATCAAAAAGATCTTGTGACAGAAAATGATATGAAATTCAGGGGCGCCTGGGTGGCTTAGTCGTTAAGCATCTGCCGTGATCCCAGGGTCCTGGGATTGAGCCCCACATCAGGCTACCTGCTGGGTGGGAAGCCTGCTTCTCCCTCTCCCACTCCCCCTGCTTGTGTTCCCTGTCTCGCTGTCTGTCTGTCTGTCAAATAAAATCTTTAAAAAAAATCATATGAAATTTCAAAATTCATTGCCCATAAGCAAGGTTTTGTTGGAACACTGCCACGTATTCATTTGCATATTACCTGTGGCTGCTTGAGTTTTTATTTATATATTTTTAAGTGTTTTTTGTTTGTTTTTTACAGACTTATTTGTCAAAGAGGTCACAAGCAGGGGGAGCAGCAGAGGGAGAGGGGGAAGCAGGCTCTCCGCTGAGCGAGGAGCCCCATGTGGGACTTGATCCCAGTTGATCCCAAGACCCTGGGATCATGACCTGAGCCAAAGTCAGAGGGTTAACCAACTGAGCCACCCGGGTGTCCCAAGATTATTTGAGAGAGTGGAGTGCATGCGCATGCACAAGCCAGCCCCCCCCCCCACCAGGAGCAGAAGGAGTCTTTTTTTTTTTTTTTTTTCAGGGAGAGAGAGATGGCACAAGCAAGGGGAGCAGCAGACAGACGGAGAAGCAAGGCTCCCTGCTGAGCCGGGAACCTGATGCAGGAACTCGATCCCAGAACCCTGGGATCATGACCTCAGCCAAAGGCGGACACTTAACCAACTGAGCCACCCTAGTGTCCCCAGAGGGAGTCTTAAAGCAGATTCCATTCTAAGCACTGTGCTTGATAATCGGGATTCTGAGATAGGACCTGAGCTGAAACCAGAAGTCAGATGCCTAACTGACTGCACCACCCAGGTGCCCCTGCTTTTTTTGAGTTTTTAAAAAATTGTGCTTAAATACACAAAATTTGCCATCGTAACCATTTTTAAGTGTGTAGTTTAGTGGCATTAAGTACATTTGCGTAGTGCAGTTTGTTTCTATGGCTGCTTTTGCACTACTGTGGCAGAGCTGAGTAGGTGGGATAGATACTGCATGACACCCACAAGTCCACAAAGTCAAAAATATTTTCTGTCTGACCATTTATAGGAAAAGATTGTCAACCCCTAATCTAAAATAATGGAAATTATTTTCAAAGCAAGCTAACTTCTAAATCATAGGCCTATTACGAAGAGGCAGAGGTGATTAGATAAATTAAATCTACTGATAAATCTCTTACTCCTATCAGATGCCCGTTTTGTCCTGTCAGTTCCCCCATTGTCTAGAAGTCAAATTTGATGCCTTTACTGTGCTGGAGAAAACAGTTACCTCTGTTAGCTTAATGGACTCTAGTTCTACCTAAAAGAAGTAGACAGTAATGTTCACAATTTAAAGAAAAATATGCTTCCACAGCTTGGTGATGAAAGGGGCTTCTACCCTAACAGAATGAGGTCTTGAGCTTTTTCTTTCCTTATTCTTTATTTTGAAAAATTAAAAAGTAATAGTTTGCTACATTTGTTTTATTTCTAGTATATATACACTTTTTTCCTCAGCCACTTGAAAGTAAATTGCAGACATGGCATTTTACCCCTAAATACTTAAGCAGATATCTAAAAATAAGGACTTTCTCTTCCTATACTACCATAATACTGTTCATATACTTCAAGAAATTTGCCATAAAATACGTACAGTCTATTTTTCCGGAGTCCAGGCCTGTGGTGGTGTAGAATGCCCTACAATCTGCATTCTGTTTCCTCATTATTAAAATCCAGTTAAACATTTTTGGCAAGAGTACTACACAGATGAGGGGTGCCTGCGTTTGACCCCCACGTTTGGTGTAGAGACTACTTTAAAAAAATAAAAATTAAGGGGTGCCTGGGTGGCTCAGTTGGTTAAGCGTCTGACTTCAGCCCAGGTCATGACCTCAGGATCCTGGGTTCAAGCACCACCTTAGGCTCCACACTCAGCAGGGAATCTGCTTCTCCCTCTCCTTTTTCCCCTCCCCCTGCTTGATCTCTCTCTCTCTCTCTCTCCTCAAATAAATCTTTTTTAAAAAATAAAAATTATAATATACACAGATGATGTGAAATTCCAATTAGATCCCTTCAAGACAGATGTGATGAGTATGTCCTAGCATCTTTGTATTATATTTACCCATCAGCTGATGGGAGACAATAATGTAATAATAAAATGAAAAAATAGGTTTTTTTTCTCTGTTCACACATCCCTGGTGTCTCTTCCTTATAAGGATACCAGTCCTATTGGATTAGGGCCCCACCCTTATTACCTCATTTAATCACTTTACCTTAAAGGCTTTATCTCCCAACTGTTACCCTGGGGGGTTAGAGCTTCAACATATGAATGGGGGTAGGGGGTGGATAAAATTCAGTCTTATAACATTAAAGACACACACCTGACTGGTACAAAAAGAGGACAGGCTTTTGAGGCAGGTAAGAATTCAACCCTCACCTCTACAACTTTGTGGTCTTTGGCAGATCAGTTAATCCCTGTGATCCTCACTTCACTTTCCTTATACATATGTGAAGTGTGTATGATAGTGCCACATAAGGATGGGGTGAAGATTGGGAAATGTATCTTCCTTGGAAGGAGGTGACATGAATTAATGTGGGTATGAAAGTGGAGCTGGTGACCTGGGACCCCACAAAGACCTGCAGATTCATGCAGTCATCTGCTCTACCAATAATGGGAGAAGTCAAAGGCTAGACAGTCTGAACCTGTGAGATGGGAAAAGAGTTTCAGAGGGAAGTAGCAGGTTGAAAAATTAACTCTTGATGAACATCATGCAGAAATCCTCAACAAAATATTAGCAAACTGAGTTTAATTATACATTAAAAGGATCATACTCCGTGATCAAGTGAGATTTATTCTGGGGATCCAAGAAGGTTCAACACCTGCAAATCACAAATCAATGTGATACACCATAGTAACAAATTAAGGATAAAAACTATGTGATCATCTCAATAGATGCAGGAAAAGCATCTGACAAAATTCAAGATCTATATATGATAAAACCTTAACAAAGTATGTATACAGTGTATGTAAACCTCAACATAATAAAGGTCATATATGACAAGCCTGCAGCAAACATCACACTCAAAAGTGAAAAGCTGAAAGTAAGATCAGGAAAAAGACAAGGATGACCACTCTCACTACTTTTATTCAACACAGTGTTGGAAGTCCTAGCCAGAATGATAATAAAAGACATCCATATTGGAAAGGTAGAAGTAAAACTGTCACTATCTGCAGATAACCTATTATATATAGATAACTGTAAAGGCTCCAGCAAAAAACTGCTAGAACTAATAAATGAGTTTGGTAAAGCTGCAGGATACAAAGTCAATATACAAAAATCCGTTGTTTCTATATACCAACAATGAACTATCAGAAAGAAATTTAAGAAAACAATCCCATTTACAATTGCTTCAAAAACAAAATACCTAGGAATAAAGGAGGTGAAAGCCCTCTGAAAACTGTAAGACATTAACAAAAGAAATTGAGTAAGACACAAATGGAAAGATATACCATGTTCATGGATTGAAAGAATTACTATTGTTAAAATATACATATTATCCAAAGCAATCTATAGATTCAATGCAATCCCTCCCAAAATCTGAACAGCATTTTTCTCAAATAGAACAAAGAATCTTAAAATTTGTGTGAAACCACGAAAGACACTGAATAGCTAAAGCAATCTTGAGAAAGAAGAAAAAAGCTAAAGGCATCATGGTCCCTGATTTCAAACTATATTTCAAAGCTGTAGTAATCAAAACAGTATAGTATTGGCATAAAAACATATGGGTCGGGGCGCCTGGGTGGCACAGCGGTTAAGCGTCTGCCTTCAGCTCAGGGCGTGATCCCGGCGTTATGGGATCGAGCCCCACATCAGGCTCCTCTGCTATGAGCCTGCTTCTTCCTCTCCCACTCCCCCTGCTTGTGTTCCCTCTCTCGCTGGCTGTCTCTATCTCTGTCGAATAAATAAATAAAATCTTTAAAAAAAAAAACAACAACATATGGGTCAATAGAAAAGATAGTGGGGCCCCTGGGTGGCTTAGTTGGTTAAGCGTCAGCCTTCAACTCAGGTCATGATCTCAGGGTCCTGGGATCAAGCCCCGCATCTGGCTCATTGCTCTGTGGGGAGTCTGTTTCTCCCTCTGCCCTTCCCCCTGCTTGTGCTCTCCGTCTCTCTCTCTAGCTTGCTCTCTCTCAGATAAATAAATAAATAAAATCTTACAAAAAAAATAGAACAGAATAGAGAGCCCAGAAATAAACCCACATATATATGGTCAACTAATTGACAACAGAGGAGACAAGAATATACCATGAGGATGGGACCGTCTCTTCAATAAATGGTGTTGAGAAAGCTGGACAGCCACACTCAAAAGAATGAAACTAGACTACTATCTTACACCATATACAAAAATTAACTCAAAATGGATTAAAGACTTGAATGTAACTATAAAACTCCTAGAAGAAAACATTGGCAGTAAGCTTCATGACACTGGTCTTGGTGATGAGTTTTGGATCTGACTCCAGAAGCAAAGGCAACAAAAGCTAAAATAAGTGGAACTACATCAAACTAAAAAGCTGAACAGTGGGGTGCCTGGGTGGCTCAGTCAGTTAGGCATCTGACACTTGATTTCGACTCAGGTCATGATCTCAGGATTGTGAGGTCAAGCCCTGCTTTGGGCTCCATGCCTAGCAGGGAGTCTGCTTGACATTCTCTCTCTCCCTCTCCCTCTGCCCCTCCTCTTGCTCATGCACGTGTGCGTGCTCTCTAAAAATTTTTTTAAATCTTTTTTAAAAAGCTGAACATGGGGCGCCTGGGTGGCACAGCGGTTAAGCGTCTGCCTTCGGCTCAGGGCGTGATCCCGGCGTTACGGGATCGAGCCCCACATCAGGCTCCTCTGCTATGAGCCTGCTTCTTCCTCTCCCACTCCCCCTGCTTGTGTTCCCTCTCTCGCTGCTGTCTCTCTCTCTGTCGAATACATAAATAAAATCTTTAAAAAATAAATAAATAAATAAATAAAAAGCTGAACAGCAAAGAAAACCATCAACAAAATGAAAAGGCAACCTATTAAATGAGAGAAATCTTTGCAAATCATTTATCTGACAATGGGTGAATAGCCAAAATCTATGAAGAACTCATACAACTCAATAGTGAAAAAAAATTGATTTAAAAATGGGCAGAGGATGGGGTGCCTGGGTGGCTCATTCAATTAAATGTCCAACTCTTGATTTCAGCTCAGGTCATTATCTCAGGGTCATGGGATCGAGCCCTGTATTGGGCTCCGTGTAGAGCTAGAGGCCTGCTTGAGAGTCTCTCTCTCCCTCTCCCTTTGCCTCTCCCCCCCCCCATTCACATTCTCTCTAATTAAAAAAAAAAAAAAGGTAGAGGACCCTAAAAGACATTTTCCCAAAAAAGGCATATAGATGGCCAACAGGCACATGAAAAGGTGCTCAAAATCCCTAATCAGGGAAATGCAAATCAAAACCATAGTGAGGTTCACCTTACACCTGTTGGAATGGCTCTTCTCAAAAAGACAAGAAATAATGAGTGTTGGCAAGGATGTGGAGAAAAGAAACCTCGTGTAGTGTCAGTGGGAATGCAAACTGTGCAGCCACTATGAAAAACAGTATATAGAGTTTTCCCCAAAAAATTAAAAATAGAACTCCTATATGATCCAGTAATTCCACTTCTGGGTATTTATCCAAAGACAATGAAAACACTAATCTGAAATGATATATGCCACCACCACCCCCCCCATGTTCACTGCAGCATTATTTACAATAGTCAAGATACGGAAACAACCTAAGTGTCCATCGATGGAGGAATGGATAAATAAAATATGGCATATATATATAATAGAATACTATTCAGTCATAAAGAGAATAAAATCTTGCCATTTACAACAACATAGATGGAGCCTGAGAGGGTATTATGCTAAGTGAAATAAGTTGGACAGAGAAAGACAAATACTCACTTATCTGTGGAATCTAAAAAACAAACAGGGCCACCTGGATGGCTTAGCCCATAGAGCATGTGACTCTTGATCTCGGGGTTCTAAGTTTGAGCCCCACACTGGGTGCAGAGATTACTTAAAAAAATAAAATAGGGGTGCCCGGGTGGCTCAGTTGGTTAAAGTTCTGCCTTTGCCCCAGGTCATGATCTTGGGGTCCGGTGATGGAGCCCTGTATCAGGCTCCCTGCTTAGTGGGGAGTCGGCTTTGCCCTCTGCCCCTCCCCCAGCTCATGCTCTCCCGCTCTCTTTCTCTCTCAAATAAGAACAACAAACAACAAACAAAAACACCAAGCTCATAGTTACAGACAACAGATTGGTTGTTGCCAGGGTGTGGCAAATAGGTGAAAGGGATCAAAACAAGAGTTAAAAAATAAACAAGGCAGTCCGCCCTTGGGAAGTGTAAAACCGAGTGAGTATAAACACTAAGTTCCTAGAACACTGTTAAGTTTTTTAAGATTACTTTTTCTTTTTTAAGATTTTATTTTTAAGTAATCTCCACACCCACTCAGGGGTTTGAATTTACAACCCTGAGATCAAGAGTTGCGTGTCCCCATAAGGTTACATATCTTGAGCTCTTATATGCGAGGTGCCATTCCGAGCGCTTTACAATTTAACCTCACAGTTCTGTTGGATAGATACTATTATTACCCCCATTTCCCTGCTAAAGAAATGGAGATATAAAGGGGTTAAATACCTGCCCAGTAAGTGGCAGAACATGTTCAATCAGATAGCAATGAACTGACCATTAATGATGGGAGATCTAGGAGGGGCATGAATGAGAGTTACAAGTTCCTGGAAATTTTGTGACATCATGTGGGTTCTGGTCCCGTTTTCTTTGGCCCTTGGTGAAGTCCCCATCAGTTTAACAGGCAGCATAGCCATGAGAAAAACATGTCTTTGGTGTCCACAGGGACCTGAGTTCAAATCAAAGGTTTCCCACGTAACTGGTGAATTTAACCAAGTCTAAGCCTCATTTGCATGATAGGAATAACTGGCTACGGCGGGAAGTCATGAAAATTTAATATAAAGTTGAGCCATATGGGGGCGCCTGGGTGGCTAAGTCCATTAAGAGGTGGATTTCAGTTCAGGTCTTTATCTCAGCTCAGGTCTTGATCTCAGGGTCTTGAGTTCAAACACCTAGATGCGCTCCACACTAGGACTGGAGCCTATTAAAAAAAAAAAAAGTTGAGCTATATGAAATTGCTGTTTCTGGAAGTCTAAAACAGGGGTCTGAGCGCCTTGCGCCACAGCCAGTTAAGCGAAGGAGTCTTGGTTTCCGTTCAGTCATGATCTCAGGATTGTGGGATCCAGCCCCGCTTCTCACCCTGCACTCAGCAGGGAGTCTGCCTGGGGTTCGCTCTCCCTCTCCCTCTGTCGCTGCTCGTGCTCTCTCTATATATAAAATAAATAATTTTTTTAAAAAAGGGTGGAATCTACCAAAATAGTCAACATTCTTGTGTGATTTTTCTAAAACCCCAGTCCTAAATTCTTTTTTCCTATACTGCCTAAGGCATAGTCCTGCTCAACTGTTTGGGTGGCCTTGGGGACTCAAGATTGCATATTGTTATCTACCAGCTGGAGGCCAATCAATTAGCCTGTGGCGGCCTCATGAGATTTGGCAATTCCTACAAGGATCTGGAGCTTCTCTCCAGTCAGCCACAAGCACATCCCTTGGGGGCCAGAGAAGTCAAGAGCCATGACAGCTCCGTGCCCTGCCACACACAGACTCAGTGCACTTTCACCCTTCTTTCCACAGCCTATTTTGCACTTATTTTTCGCTGTACGACGGGTAGTGATGTTGGCTCCATTTTAAAATGCGTAAATTGAGGCCTAGAGAGGGTGGGGCACCAAGTAGTATTGGAAATAACGTGGGTTTGACGTTAGATGGATCAGCCCAGGCAATGCCTCTAGTGTCCGACCGCCTCAAAGGCGTTGAACCTCTCTCTCCGACCTGTTTCCTTTTCTGGAGAAGGGAACTTAATATCTCCTTTCCTCATACAGGTCTTTTCGGCTCAACCCAGGTTCTCCAGGCTCGCCTTTGGGAGCTCGAGATGTAGCGAGGACCCACGCGGAAACACTGCGGAGAGCGCGTGCACGCCAGGGGGTAAAGAGCTCCGCCCAGCGCGCGCACAGCCATGGCCCTCCGTAAATATCGATATTTTCTTTCCACTGGGGCCAGAATTGGCCTCGACGTGCCCAGATTCCGGCCGACTACAAGTAGCGCGGTGTGTCTCAAAAGCCGGAACTGAAAGCAGCCAGACCCCGGGAGTGCGGACCAATTGTGCCATCCCCACAGCAGGCGGGGCCGGAGAGCTTGGGCGGATACGGCCCGCGCCTGCGCGCCGCCATCTTTCTCGGAAAAGACCGCCTCCCTCCCTGCCCACGACTCTTAAAGCCAGGAGGCGGGGCTCTGCGTCGCTGCGGGCCGTGGCCAAGGCATGGCGACCGCGGATCCCTGCGGGCCCGGGGTACGGATGTCTACCCCGGGACCCCGCCCCGGCGGGACCCTGGACTGCGCAGCGGGAACTACGGGGTTGCCCTTCGGGAGAAGCGGCAGTGGAGTCCCCCGATTGGGGGAGCGGCCCCCGGTGGTTGTGGAGAAGAGGGGGCCGTACATGGTGACGCGCGCGCCTTCCATTCAGGCCAAGCTGCGTGAGTGCGGCCCGATGGGGGGTGTCTCTGCCTGGGCGGGCTACCTGGTCCCCCGGCGGGCTCCGGAGCCCTGCTGGGGCGACCCCGGAGGGGCAGTTCTAGCCCGCTCCCGTCCCCGAAAATCTGTTCGGAGAGAGCGGGTTCCTGGCGTTTGGGAGACACGGCGAAGTGGGGAAGACCCCTCTGACCCGGGCCCTTTGACTTCCAGAGAAGCACCGGGACCTGGCCAAAGCTGTTCTGCGGAGAAAAGGCATGCTGCGGGCCTCGCCGAACCGCCCCGACTCTTCAGCGAAAAGGTCTCAGCAGGCGCCGCCTCTTCTGTGCAAGCAATATCCAGAAAAGGCCTTGGTTCTCAGGCTGGGAGGCAGAGTTCTCACGTTTTAAGACCGAGCTAGAGATTCACCTGACGCCAACTCGTCTTTTTCACTGTTTTATAGTGGGAAGAGGAATGACCTTTTTTTCCCTTTAAGGATTAAGTGATGTCTAGGAAAGGGCTTTGGCGTAACAGTTTGGTCAGTGCATAGGATCATTCACTGTCTGAGTGTCAAACTAGGGAGCAGCACAGTGGCTAGGTTCCCTAGGAGTGGGGATAGGCAGCAGTGTGGGAACAGCCAGTGCTGAATTTCTTTTTCAACAGAATGGTAAAACTCTGAGGTCTGGATAGAACCTTATCCAGCGCCTCTTATAGATAAGAGCTCAAACAGAGAAGTGAAGAAGAGATGTCCCCCAGGGCTGGCAGTTTTTCTGTTCTCTGGTTGAAGTAAGGTGAAGTGGTGGAGCTTTCCCGGTTCTCAAAAGAGTAGGTGTGCTTTTCCTCAGGAGCAGTGGGGGGAGTGGTGTGGGGAAGTGCATCTTCCCAGTGGCTGTAGCCAGTTACAGGGCAGCGGTGGTGGCGGTGTGACGGAAGGCAAGACAGGAGTACTACAGTCAGTTCTTTTTCCATAAGGGCAAGCACTCTGGCTTTGCCTGTGAAATGTTGCTTCATCTATGCTTGGTCTCTTCCCCATCTCCCCTCAGGTCAGTGAAGTTTAACAAGGGCTATACTGCCCTTAGTCAGAGTCCAGATGAAAACCTGGTGTCCCTCGACTCTGACAGGTGAGTGCTCTCCTTGAAAATACCCCTTGGGGAGTGACTTGGGCAAAACTGCAGAGCTCTTCCAAAACCCTTCATGCATGTTCCAGAGCTGTCGTCTTCGGGGCATTATCCCTTCCCAGGATAGCTTGGTTAAGAGGACTCAGTGACCATGCTGCTCTTCGATTTGGGACACTAGCCTTGTGTGGGGGAATCATCCTCCCCTGTTACATCTTCGCTGTTGATGACAGTGACCCCATCCCTGCTAGAGCCAATGTGAAGAGCCAGTGGTACTCGTGGCAGATTCTGGGCTTGAGTTTTGTGATGGTCTTTGTTTCACAAGTCCTCCAGACCCCCTTGCATGCTCTCTACCTTGCCATTTGCAGCTGGGCTCCACAGGCATCCCGCTGAACTGACCATTTTCCTCTTCTCCTAGTGATGGGGAGCTGGAATCCAGATACTCCTCCGGGTATTCCTCTGCAGAGGCAAGTCCAGAGCGCCTTTCTGCACGGGGCCAGGCTGCAGGCAGCGTCACCGCCACTGCCAAATGCTTGTCTTGTGCCTGCTGTATGCACGGCACTGTGCCAGACTTCCGGTCTGTTCTCCAATCTTCTGTTCTGCCCTACTTCCCCAGCAGTATAGGTGTCTGAGGAAAGCTGTTGAAAATCCAAGAGACCATAGACCCTTAGGGCTGAAAGGGCCTCACAAGTCTTCTAGCCCAGATGACCACTTAGAAAAGGAATCCTCTTGAAAAATCCCACCTAAGTGTTTACCAGCCTCTACTTGCTTGAATGCTGCTTGTAACTGGGTACTCACTCCCTCTAAGAAGCCTTGCTGTCTGTCCTCCCTCCAACACACACACACACTCACACTCACATTCCTTCTTTAGGTAGCTCTTACAGAAGTCTCCTTATTAATTTGAAATGTCTCTTGCAGGATGGACTCAGTGGTCCTAGGCCTGCCCTCCAGCGTCACCCAGTAATTCTAGTGTCCCTTCCTTTGATTGCCTTTTATCTGAGATCAGCATTCCTGTCCCTCCCCTGGCCATTCTCCACCAGGCTTGCTTGCTTCCAGGCCAAACAACTTGTGTTCCTTCAGTTGTTCCATCAGTGGGAACTCAGACTGAGATGCCAGTGAGCTGGCCTTTTGGACACATTTCCAGAGTGATGGTCCCAGACAAGACACAGGGATGGAAAGTTCTGGCATGTGCAGCTTACTTCCTTAGGTAGTGGCAGAGTGCTAGAGACATGACTATACGCCACTGTTATTTTTTCCTTGTTCTGGAAACCTTGGCCACCCCCCCGAGTTTCTGCCAAAGAGAATAGAAGCAGTTTGTAAATTTTATCCTCCTTGAATATCTAGGTGCCTAAGATTGTTAAAACTAAGAAAAGAAAAATTAGCCAAGAGCCAGAGAAAGTCCTACACTGTTCCCAACCTCCTGTTCCTTCTGCTCAGCAGAACTGGTAAAGTGAGGCAGACAGGTTCCACTTGGCAGGGAACAGGCTCTGCTGGCGAGGCTGACGTGTTCACCAGCAGTGCAGACAGAGCTGCTCCCCACCCTGTTCCCACGTAGCTCGTCTTCTGCCCCATTGTTCTGGTATCACTGTCCCATATTCTTCAACTGCCTTCACAGGGACCAGTTCCAGAACGGTCGGGCCATAGACTTTCAAAAGTAATCAATCTGGAATCTGATATTTACATCAGATGCCTTAGGATTCTTTAGTGAGAACAGCTTCCCGGGAGTTAGTGACACTGCAGCCTGGACAGTACTGGCTCAGGCTGCTGGGGCCCCTCACTGCTGGGTGGGCCTACTTCCTCATGTAGTCCAGTGATGCGTGGAGTTGGCCTGAGGGTGGAGTGTGGACAGGAAGCCCCGGTAAGGGAATGTAGGTCTGCCTTTTGGGCAGTAGTTATTTCTGCTTTGCCACCTGGCTTACAGTTCTCTCCTCTTCTGCTCTTAGCAGGTGAACCAGGATGTGAGCCGGCAGCTGCTCCAGGATGGGTATCACCTGGATGAGATTCCAGATGATGAGGACTTGGACCTCATTCCTCCCAAGCCTATGGCCTCTTCAACGTGCTCCTGCTGCTGGTGCTGTCTTGGGAACTCTTCCTCCTGTACCCTCCAGTAGACATAACCCCCTAAGATGGGCCCTGGTCACCATACCTGCAGAGCCATGTTGGCCCTTCTTAGGTCACAGAGTGCAGTGGGGGCTGCAGTCAGCCCCAGAATCACTGGAGGCACTGACCCTCTGGGAAGGTCATTGACTTGCAGTTACGCCTTACCTGGTGCTTCTCAGGCCAGAGGCCTCCATCTGGGCCATAGGGTGATAGGTGGAATTCTGCGGTTTTCCTCTGCTATTAGAGCAGAGTTTGGAAAAACCACTTTAGTTCGGGCAGGAACAGAGGGATTCTGATTCTTGTGGTGACAAAGTTGGCTAAGTATATCTTTCAGATATCTTGACTGGTATTTGTCTTGCTCAGTGGAGAGACAGCGAGCTTTTGTGCCCGGGCTGTGCTGGATGGTGTTGTATGGAAGCAGAAAATAGCACTTTATGGCTTGCAGCTGGGAGTCTCTGAAAAATAGCTGAACTATTTGGGAACCAGTTTAAGAAATTCCATAATGCTCCGTCTTCCTGGCTCCACGATGGGACCCTCAGGAAAGCATAAAGCAAGGCCCTTTGGCCCTCTTCCCCTTGCACCTGTTTGGCTCTGGCAGGGAATACAGCCCGCTGCTTGATGGCACAGCAGGATCAAGGCTTCCAGAATCCCTGGACTCAGAGCATCCCCAACTGGGTCAGCTCACCCCTAGTTAGAGAAAAATTGCTCCACTATGTACATATTTATTTATTTGTCCTTCCTTGGTTACCATTCTTTGCCTTGGTCTTGGCTAGTTCAACACCCAGTCTTTTGAGTGTAAAGGTTGGGTGAAGGGCCTGGAGCTCACCCCAGAAGCCTGCAGGTTTGGGTTACCAGCAGAGGGAGCTGCAGGGAGCAGTCAGGTGCCTTCCTATTTAGCTTTTGAAACTTGAGAAGAGCAATGGGTGAGAAGTGTACGGGTGCAGCTGTGTGGGCTTTGACGTGGACAGAGGCTCACAGGATGGGCAGGGACGCGTGCCAGCTTCCAGGGCTCTTGCCTGAGGAGATAAATCGGCCATTGCGGAGGGCTTCCCTTCACTCCAGCATGGGTCTCCCCGCAGATACTGAGTAAACTTCTCGGGCAACCCAGCCTCAACCCTCAGTGTGAGCACAGCTGAGAGGCATAATCTCCCCAGTGACCACGCCCCCACCCCAGATGGTATCTCTTGCTCTACCAGTCCTCTCTAGAATTGTGTTCAGTGTTTTTTTTTTTTTTTTACCCCACCTAGAGCGGTGGTGAGGACTGAAGGAGAGTGGACGTGGTTCCCAGCCTAAGGCGCATGGTAGTCAGGATTGGGGTGTGGGCCCCACATGGGAAGTGCCTAGTCTGGTGATTTATTTTGATGTCCTGTGGCCCCTAGAGGAATGAGGGATGGCACAGACTCTGGTTCTACCGCATGAGGTGATTGGAAGGCTGAGGAGGTCAGTTAGAAAGGCCTGGCCAGATGACTTGGGTGGTCTGTCAGTGCTTGATTGGCCCTTATCTTGGTGCTTCTGTGGAAGCATAGAAAGTTGAGAAGAATATATGGTATCCAGGGAGCCGTGGTTAACATTGTATGATCTGGTAGCGTCACAGCAGGAGGGAGTTGGGACCGAGGGCACAGGCACCTCAGGTTGGGGTCTGGGAACCGGGGACGCAGGCGGGTTCGGGATGGGTCTCTGCAGTGCCACACAGGTGCCTCACATGCCAAGCACCTGCAGGCGTTTGAAGACAGGGGAGCATCTTCATCCCAGAGCCTCGTCCACCCACCGAGACTGTTTGAGGCCTTCCTGGCTGCCGCAGAGGTGCCGAAGTGCACATGCAGAGAGGGCACAGACGCAGGGCGGTGTCAAGAGACAGCGGTGGTAGCCGGAAGCCCAGTGTGGGGCCACATATGTGTGGGGGAATTGGTTAGGACAGAATAGCCTGAGCATTTAGCAGCAGCTGTGGGTGAAGGTGGTAGCAGGGCCCCAAGACCAAGGCCCTCCAGATGGTTGTTACTTTAAACTGATGTATTTGCCTGCATCTGTTCCTGGAGAGGATGTTCCAGAACTGGTTGACTCCATGTGGAAGGCATTACCTTTGTGGGGAAAGCTGTAGGAACAGGCCAGCTAGGCAGGGTAGAAATGATCTGTTGTTTGGGGCCAGAAGTCCCAGGCTAGATGTCACCCGTAAAGGCACCAAGGTGCCTAGAGCCAAACTGCCTTAATTCAGAGTCTAGGTATTCTGCAAGTGAGTGTCCTGGGGAGAGGCGGGGTGTATTCACCGTTAACCTCACACAGGGAGTATGTGTGTGGTGTTTGCAGAGTACTCTACAGAACTCTTGGCTTAGGCTTCCACAGCCCTGGAAGTTTCTAAGAATAAACACAATCATGCTAGTTAAGCTGTCTCTGTGTTGCAATAGGATTTTAACAAGCCCTAGTCCACAGCCCTCTGAATGCTGAAATGAAGAGCCTAACAGCCCCAGCTGTGGCCATTCCTCCTAGGACCTCCCTCTCCCTGCTAGTCCCAGTGGGCATCATCTTCAGGCTGCGTCATTGGAGCGAGCAGGCCTTTGCACAGCACTTCTCTTCAGATGGCCTACCTTTTGGCAGACCTTTTCTTTTGCCAGGTCATCTTTCGTTTTAGCTGAAGAAAATGTGGAGGCCAAAAACCCCCAGAACAGATTGGCCAGAATTTTTTTGAAGTGGTTTCCTGGATTTCCCTTGTGCAGGTGGTCTGGTATGGGCAGCAGCCCAGAAAGACCTTTTTGTGCCAGTCTAAACCCTTACTCCACAGGAGGGAGTGAACGGCCTGGGGCTCTGCTTAGTCTGGGGTGACGGGATCTCAGACAGCGGTGCCACCTCCTGCAGAGGTGTCCCACCTGTGGAGGGTAGGCACAGGGGAGTAGATGTCCGCCATACTTTCTGCCAGTTAGAGAAAGCTAGGTTTCTCTTCACAACACGAATTGGATCGTCCTGTCCCCCAATCCCTGTATGTACGACTGAACGTGTTCTAAGAAGTGGCTGACAGACTTTCTCTGTGAAGGGCCGGTCAACACTCTGGGCTTTGTGGGCCATGCAGTCTGTGCATCTATTCCATTTTGCCACTGTAGCCTGAAAGCAGCTAGACGGATTGTAAATGATGGGTGTGGCCAGATCCAGCCTGCTGGCCTTCGGGTGCTGAGCCCTGCCCTGAGGCCGACTGAAAACATTCAAGAATCCTGCACTGACTACCTATCTGAGATTCACCTTCCCCATCTGCAGGATCTGAGGTTGGCCTGCAAGCTCCGCGTCTAAAGCTGAAGCTGGCTGCCCCACCCACACATTCCTGTAAGAAGGCTCCATACATACCCACCTCGGGGAGCTGCTGGAAGCAGGCAGTAAAGCAAACACTGGACATCCGGGAAGGGCTCGATCAGCCCACTTCAAGGACTGGAGCGCTGAAGGCTGACTGCTCTACCTCACAGCCTCAACACGAGTGGTCTTTAATTGCTTTGACAGAGCCAGAGGGTGACAATGAGTAATACCAGTCCACAGGCCTACTCTCCCCGCCTTTGCAGCTGAGGAAATGGGCAGTCCCAGGGCCAGAACCCTGTTCTTAGAAATTAATTACCTCCCCTCTTGCTGTGAGTGATGCTGAGCTAATCATAGATTTTTACCAGCCTGCCTAATGCTATCGGCTGGAACAGAGCCTGGCTCAGGTATGGTGAGAACATGAGGGGAGTATCAGGTCTTAGTCCTCACCAGGGTCCTCTCCCAGGAGAAAGATGGTTTGTCTGAGGCTTGCTCCGGAGTCACTAGCTTCAAGCTCACTACTCTACCCCCGCTCATGCAGAGCAGGGATGGGGCTGGAGCTGGACCTGAAGAGAGGCTGGCCAGGATTTGGGGTGACTGTCAGAGAAGAGCCACGAAGGCTGTGGTGTCTACAGCAGGCAGCAGGCACGGAACATCAGTAGGTCTTCGGGCACGGTGAGCTTCAGTGAGACACTCTCATTGGCCCCAATGAAAAGCACCCCACCACGCTGCAGGGGGATTGGCTTCTGGGCTGTAGGACTGCTGGCTGTCACTCTCCCCTGAACCACCAGTAGGATGCTGGCAGAGTCCACGGCCAAGACCTTGTATTCAGTGTTGGAGCCAGGGACCTGGGCAGAAAGACAACAGGATGATGCAGCTCGTTTTCCGTGCCTGTCAGCTCATGGGGGTGGGGGGATAACCTCGGGCAGCCAGAGGGAGAGCTCGGCCACCTTCTACCCCACTGCTCAGGCTCTTGTCAGCATGGAGGCCCATGTCTGGTCCCTGGTACAAAGAGGACTGGGTAGGCCCTGTGGCTGTGTCGTGTGTGCGCCCCCACCCCCCACTGCCACCTCCAAGCGAGCTTAAAAGAAAGGGAACGCAGCTCCAGGTATACTCCACATCGTGGTCCTTGCCGGGCTTTTTCATGCCATACAAGACACCCACCATAGCCATCCCCGCTCCCACTCACCTCCATCTTCATGACCGTGAAGTCTGGCACAGGGGGGTCATAGACAGAGAGGTAGGGGTCTTCCTGACTCCGTGTTGGAAGAAAGAGCCTGTCCTTGCTGGGAATATAGCTGAGCATTTCACACAGGGTTGGCACATCAATGAACTTGGGTGTCAGGCCAGCACGAACGGTGTTGTCTGAACACGCCATGCACTCCACACAGTCTGGGGACAGACAGTTGTCATGTGTTAACCTGATGAAGGATGTCTTGGAGTTTGGCTCACCAGGGCCGGGCCTCCTGAGGGCCATGAACCCCCTGCAGAGTTAGGCAAAAATGTGTGAAATGCATAATCCAGGAGAATGGGCTAAGGTATCAGATACCAAAGGGCATCATGTTATCCCCTGGGGAAGACCCAACCCTCCCCAGACTCTATTCTACCACAGAATCCTGTCCATGAGTGGATAAATAGCCAACAGTCAAAATGTGACCCCTTTCTGGGGCAATGTATTTTCTCACAAAAGTTTCTGGATAGGTAGGACAGACATGCAGAGGTGGTGTGATGCAGGGGAGAGATGAAAGGTCTTGAGCCAATGTTGCCTGGGGTTAGATTGTTCCCACACATGCAGACGGGGAAGCATGAGAGTATCCTGACCTCACAGGGTCCGTGTGAAGATTCAAGCAGTGTCTAGCACTAAGCTGGCATTCTTCATCCCTACTGACCACTACCCAGCTCACCCCAGGAACCCTGGGAGGTCAGAGCTGGACGGGACCGTTGACCTTCCCCTCCCCCTTTTATCTAGATGAGGAAGCAAGGCTTGGTAATGGGGCTTGCTGCTAAAATGTGGCTCACCTTGGGGCACCTGGCTGCCTCCGTCAGTGGAGTGTGCCACTCTTGTCGATCTTGAGGTTGTGAGTTCAAGCCCCACATTGGGTACAAAGGTTATTTAAAAATAAAATCTTAAAAACAAACAAATGTGGCTCACCTCCTTTCAGGTAGGCATGGGGCACATTAGCCTCCAGAAACATGGCCTCTCCCGGCTTTAGGGTAAGCAGGTTCAGGAAGTAGATGGCAAAGCATCCAATATCCCCTGGATACTGCTGGTGCAGCTGTAGTAAGAGCTCCCCACAGATGTCTTCCATGTTGTTTCCAGCAGCCGCTGAGGGTCACAGAGCACCCCCAGGCCACTTAGGAACACTCAGTGGTGTTCACAGCCCACCTTGGCCAGCAAGTCCTGGGGAGGGCCCTGCCCACAGGAATCCAGAAACGGGTGGGTATGTTCTCCTAGCCACCTCCCCACCCTTTGGGGGCCAGCCTTCCTTGATATTCCAGCCCACACAGACACCACTGTCCCCACTCTGACTGTCTATATGCCAGCATTCCAGCCACTGAAAGGGCTGAAGTTTGGGGCCAGGTAATCTCTGTCGTGGGGGCTGTCCTGTGCATCGTAGGATGGCTAGCAGCATCTTTGACCTCTACCCACAAGATAGCACCCCCAACCCATGTTTTGAAACAAAAAATGTCTCCGACAACTGCCAGTGTCCCCTGGTTGAGAACCACTGCTACAGAGCTCCATCTATTTAGGGGATAACCCAAGAGTTCCATATGGGGTGACCAACCGTCCCAGACAGCCCAGGCCCTTCTCTTTTTTAGCCCTGAAAGTACTGTTGTCTCAGAAAATCACAAAGTTCCAGGCAAACTGAGATGGTTGGTCACCCCAGAGAGCAAGAGGCAGGATATGCCCAGGACCAAAAATGTGTCCTCAGCCTGGGCTAGAGTACTGGGGGAAGGCTTTGGAAATGGGGGGTGGGGCGCGGGGTGGTGAGCTGAAATTTCTTGAGTGTGCATTGAAGGGGGGAGGACATGAGTAAGTGAAAGCTGAATGTGTCAGTGCCAAAGTGAAGAAACCAGCTGGTCTGGAGTGGAGGCTGGTTCTCAGTCTTCACACAAAGATGTGAATATCCGCTCAGTGCTAAGCACTGGGAGCACACAAAGTTCGAAGAGACAGGTCCCCGGCCTGGAGAAAACCCCGGTTCTCACAAGTGTGCATGTGATGATATAGACTCGCAGGTGTGAAAGGTTCCACCTCACACAGGAACGGGCTTCTGGGAGCTCCTGGCAAGAGTAATCTGTTCTGTTGAGAGTGCAAGCCCCAAAGGGGAGGCATGCGAGCAGAGACAACACCAAAAACTAAACAAACAAACAAAAAAAAAACCCAAAGCAAAGGATATGCTTGGATAAAATAGTTCTCTGTGGCTCAGAGGTAACAGGGGAAATGTGTAGAGAGAACCAGAAGAGCTCTGGGGTCTCCTAGGGAAGGAGCCGGGGCCTCACCACGTGCGCCACATAAGCTCATAGCTGGAGTCCATTCTGCCTTGTTTGATACTACTTGTACCGCCTTCCCAACCCAGATGCGACAACCACACCCATCACAGTCATTTCCTGAACTCTCCTTAGTTAGCACAAGGTTGGGCACAGAGCAGGTGTTTAAGGAAATGCATACATATAAAAAAAAAAAAAAGGAAAGATCTAGTGATTGAAAGTTCTGGGCTTCAGGCCTTTCGAGAGAAGGAGATGAGGATCCCCTTGTCCCTTTCCTGCTCTCTAGTCCCAAAATATAAATCCATCCATGGCGAGCAACTGTAGGGCCGGGGAAGTCTCAGAAAGCCTAGGTGGAAGACCTCCTAGTAGCTGTCCAGGCCCGTCTGTCTCCAGCCCTCCAGAGAAAGAGCCAGTTAGGAAGCAGCACTCTACCTAGGGCCCTGCTCCACAAAGACGGAAAGAAATGCTCAGTTGCTAATAGGCCATCTACGTCATCTCAGGCCCATTTTGGTGTTCCACTTGAGCCAAAGGTTGAGAACCCTGTCCCCACGGACTAGTGTCTGTGCTGGGGCAAGGCAGGACGGGGCACTGCCCCCAGGCCCACAGCACCCACCTTGCTGGGAGATCCGCTTCACCAGCAGGCTGAGCTGCTCCACCACCACGTTCTTCTCACTCCTCATCAGGTGGGAGAAACAGCTCTGCAGCGCAGAGGCCGCCGCCTGGGAGTCGCTGCTCATGCTTCCTTTCAGCTGTGCTGCTGCATTATCCCCAATGAGAAACCGGAGCTCAGGCACCTCTGCGGGAAGGCCGGGCCGGGGCCCGTGTCAGGAAGAGCAAGATGGAACCCGAACAAGCGGGAAGTCGGAGGAGGCCTGCCCATACCATCCCTAACCAAGGAGCCAGGCAATGCTAAGCAAACTCTGAGGTAAAAACTGACCGCTCACCACCTGCCTCAGCAACCACACCTGATCCTGGACTCACAGGCCCGCCCCAGTAGCTTCAAAAACTCATCAGCCAACCAGCCCCTCAGTTCCTGTGACACTGAGCCTCTGTTCTCTGCCACTGTTCCAGCTCTGCCTGGGGCTGCCCATGCATCGTAGGCCCAATATGCATGTTTTCAGCATTCTGCCCAACCTTACTTGTCAGAAACATCACAATTTCCTCAATGGGCCGGAAACCACATAAACCCTGGAAGGAGGTGAGGGCAATGGCCATCTCTGGCTTATGGTTGGCATCAGGGTAGTGCTGCGGAGCCTGGAGGTGCAGTTTCTCTGCCAGCTCCTGTGGGACGGCCAGGGAAAGAGGGGGATGGTCAAGGTGCCGTCATCACCTAGCAGGACACCAGTCCCACCCAGCCCTTGCTCTCTACCCTCCCCCGTCGCCAGACAGCAGTGGCATCATACTTTTGGCAATGGGCCCAGTCAGGGCGTAATGCAGAAACTCAGGGTTCAGCCAACCCAGGGCAGGAACACGGGCCAAATCTGGGGGAGACTTTAAGAGGCCTGGACTGGGAATCAGGAAGCCCAGACACCAAGCCAGGCTCGGACATGAATAAGCTGCGTGACTTTGGCTACATCCCTGTCTTCTCTGGGTCTTACTCTCCCTCTAGAAACGAGAAGTTTGGACAGACAAATGCCTAGGAGCTGAGGCAACAGCTAACAGCTCTCCCCCCAGAGAGCCAGGGTGGAAAACAGCAGATATGAGTAGTCCTCGCTGGATGAGGGGAACCCAAGAAAGAGCATGGAGAAGCTCCTTTGGCACGGGTTGGCCAGCTGTCCGCTGAGACTTAGCTGCCAGCATGTGTCACCAGCGTCTAGCCTTCCAGAGCTAAATTAGGAGTCATCAGGCCTGGATTTAGCTTTGGGCTGGAGTGCGGTGTGGGTGGGGTAAAAAAAAAAAAACCAAAAAAAACAGCAGTAAAAGTAGAGGGAGGGCCTTGACATGAGTTCTTTTGTACCTTGACCTCTGCACCCCACTGTGATCCTGTACCTTGTCAGGGTGTGCCTGGATGGATAGGGCCGTTTCAACTGAGAGCACTTTGAAGAGGAATGGCAGCTTGCCATTAAAGGTGTCCTTGACCTTTGAGCCCAAGCAGTCCTGATTCTCAGAGATCCACTGGCCTAGGGTCTTCTGTGAGATGCGATTGTCCAGGATCTTGGCATCTCCCCGGGGGTGGGACCCCATCCACAACTGGAGAAACAGGAAACTTGGGAGGGAAAGAGGAAGAACCTGGCACCACCAACCTGAATCCTGAGATGGGCCTCGCAGGCCTGGGTATAAATGCTCATGCCATCACAGACATAGAGGAAGGCAGCAGACCCCTGAACACCAGTAGTCCGGAGACCCAGTTCAGGCTCTGCCTCCAACCAGCTGTGGAGGCCTGGACTAATTATTTCTGGTCCCTCGGTCCTCGATTTTCTCATCTGTCCAATGAGAATGACACCTGCACTGTCGAGATCACTAAAGAGCTCTCTCAAATGCCTCTAAGAAGGGTTAACATTCACTTAGTCCAATCTCAGAAGTAGGCCTTGCTATGCTTTGGCTTTATCTCACCTAAATGGGCAGGAAAAATACACATATTAGGCTATTAAAATGTAAAAGCTAGTCAAAGTAAACGTTTTAATTGTCAAAGAGGGTTGAATTAAAATTCAGTAAGCGCTGAGAGTTCTTGGGGAGAAAGACAGTACCGAAAATCCCAGCCTCTTATGACAAAACCTTTCTTCTTTTGGTGCTACCATTTGGATTCATCACCTGCTGGAATCTGAAGAGCCAAGAGGACCTCCTCCCTCTTTGCTGCCTCCCTCTCCCAGCTGATCCACACGACCTACCCCAGGCCCTCTGAGTGGAGGAATCCCTTAGTTCATCTGCTCTTAAAGTGAAATACGGGGGCAGCTGGGTGGCTCAGCCGGTTGAGCCTGTCTTCGCCTGGGATGGAGCCCCATATTGGGCTCCCTACTCAGTGGGGAGTCTGCTTCTTTCCCTCTGCCTCTCCTCCCAACCTGTGCTCTCTCTTGCTCTGCACTCTCTAATAAATAAGTAAAATCTTTAAAAAATATATATAAAGTGAAATACAACCCGGGTCTCACCTCTGCATATGGCTTGTCCTCTGAGATCCGGGCCTGTGGGTCACTACTGGCCAGCAGCCGAGCCACTTCACTGTTGGAACCCATCTTCCCCCAGGCATAGTGCTGCACCGCACAGGAAAGTGGGAATACTGGGGGCAGGGGGAAAGAGACAGTGGGTCAGCTTCCACTTCACTCCTGAGGCCTGACCCTACGGTCCTGAGAAAACTAGTCACGAGCTGAGGGTTCTGTCTGGGGGACAAAGTCAAATAAGGGGTCTGTAGGTTGCTGAGACCCTTCTCCGCAGGCCTCGATGTTCCCATCTGTAAAGCGGGCGGTAAGGCTTCTCCGCAGACCTGAAGGAGGTAGTTGCGTGGACGGACCGGGAGGGAGCGGGAGGAACCTATTACACGACACCCCGTCTCGAAGTGACCCATGCGCGGCTCGTCCCCTCAAGACCCTCCTGCGGGCTGAAATAACGGCTCAATCCCTATCGCAGGTGCCCCCTCCTCTGTCCAGAGCCCACCCGTCTTTCCGCGGAGTCGCAAGCCTGGGTCCCACCTGGCATATCAGGTCGGGAAGGGTCCCCGCGACGCCACCCACCCCCACGCTCCTCTGCACCCCAGCCGACAGCCCACCTTGCTGAACCGCCATCCTCGCGGTACCGGACCAGGCTTCTGGCACGTATGCCCTTCCCGGAAGAACTCGCGGTCTCTCTGCTCCCAGAGCTTCATGGGAAATGTAGTTCCTCGAGGGCCTCCTTGGAGGCCCGTGCTCCTCGTGCGGATTCTGAACGCCTCTCCCACCCTCCAGCCGTCACCAGGAGCCTCCAGCAGCCCAGAGACTTCCCGCCCACAATCCTGGGTCTCAGTATTCGTTCGTTCGTTCCTTCATTGGACACAGATTTACTGAGCACTGGCAAAATGCCACGGGCTGGCGATACAAATGAGAACAAGATAAAGATCCCTTTGCCTTTATAGAGCTTACATTCTGGTGAAGGAAAGATGGGCAAATAAGTATAATAAGTAAATCATATAGTATGTTGAAAGATAAGTACCACAAAAAGTAAGGGGAGGGAGTGGGAGGCAGTTTGCAGAATTTTAAATTTTAAAATTTTAGCAGTTGCAGAATTTTAAATTTAAAGGTAAGCCTCATTGAGGAGGGGAGGACTGAGCACAGACTTGGAGGTGAGGAGGAATGTTCTGGCAGAAGAAATAGCTTGAGCAAAGACTCTACGGTGGGAACATGGGAACGTGGGAATGTGCGGGTCATATTCTGGAGTAAATAGCCGAGAGGCCGATGCGGCTGGAGCAGAGGGAGCATGTGTGTGGGGGCAGGGTACACTTGAGGTCATCAGAGAGGAAAGGCGGTGGGCAGAACTTTGTGGGCCATTGCGAGAACTTCAGCTTTTACTGAGTAGCTCAGTCAGTAGCAAAGAATTGCTGTGATCTAAGTAGGGACTCACTGATGCTTGATGATGACAAATGTCACATGCAAGGCCCTTAACCACCTCAGCTTCAGTTTCTTCCTCTATAAAATGGAGATAACAATGTCAGCCTGACAGGTGTGTGGGAGAGTGAGATGGGATGGTGTGAGGGGCAGGAAAGCAGTCAGTGCTCGGTGCTCCTCCCTGCCCGAAGTACTGCAGACACAAAACCCCAGTCGCTCCTCCAGGCTGAGCTGCTCACATGTCACACACACAGATGTCAGGGAGAATCACCTAGAACTGTGCATGCTGAAGGCTGGGCCTTGTTTGTGGGGTAATCTTGCTAAATCCTCTAGAAATAGGCCTTGACATCCGGACCTCAGTCAGCAACCCAGGAGGAGGGCAGCCAGCTGAGGCACCTGGAATGAGGGGCTACAGTCCTGACTCTGCTTCCATCCCCCCTTTCCCAATTCCCACAGTCTCTACCTCACATGCCCAGGGGAAATAAGGGTTGCTGTTTTCTCTGTAATGGTCTGCCCAGCTGTGGACATCCACCTCCCCTGGGGTCCCCCAGCTCAGATAAATCAGCCTGCTCTTCAAAGGAAGCTTCACCATACCCTAAGGAATAATAAAATGGAAAATACAAGAATCCTACAAACAGCACATCTCACAAAGCTCCTACCTTTGAATACCTCTCCTTTTCCTCATCCCCACTCCCCCAGCCATATGAAACTTCTGGGAGAAGTTGGAATTTAGAAAGGAAAGAGGAAGGTAAGAAAAGTGGATGAGGTAAACAATAAATATTTACTTACTGTCCATCATGTGCTTAGTACTATGTTAGTGCCAGAAATACAACAGTGAGCAAAACAGACCCTACTCCTGCCCCTGTGGAGCTTACAGCCTAGTGAGAGAGACAGACATAAACAAATAACCATCAATACAAGTGTATACTTACAATCTGCAGTACCTATTATGAAGCAAAACTATAAAGTAACATAAGCATTTGTTGTGGTAGGAGGTGATCTAACCTATAGAGTGGAGTGGAGAGGCCACTTCTGATGATGGAGCATCTGTGCTTGGATAAAAGGATAAGTAGGGGTTAACTGGGGTTGATGAGGGCATGGGCTAAAAGCACACCAGGAAGAGGAAGAGGGAACTTCATGGGCAAAGGTTCCCAGGCAGGAGGGAACAAGGGAAGTTTGAGGAACTGAAAAGCCACTAGGAGGGCTGGATAGGTGGGGGCAGATCCTACAGGACCTAGAGGCCATACAAGAATTCGGGTCTTTATGGAAAATAATCGGAAGACTTTAAGCAGTAAGGTTTAAAATAATATAATAATATTATTTTGTAATTATATTTTAAATAAACAATATTGTTACAATAATATTTTATAGTATTTTGTCCCCTTTAAAGCGATCTCTGGTTACAACATAAATAACAATGGACCAATTAGTAGCCCTGTAGCAGAGCAGGGTAAAGAATGACAGTGGCTGGATTCGGTGGCAGCAGAAATGAACAGCAGAAAGATATGAAGGAGCAGCCATCAACCCCATTGTTGAAGTCTCTCATTCACTTAACAAATGCTTGATGTCCAGATTCAAATCCCAGCTCAGGCCCTAAACCTGTCCTGGACTCAGGGATCATCATCACTAAAACGGTAAAACTTGACAGCAGGGAGCAAGACCTAAAAGAATCAGGGCTCCTGAGCACGTGTGTGGGACAGCTGCGCCGTCGGTTCTTCCGATAAGAACCCCTCTGCTCGGCTCTACCACCAGAACCCTCGCCAGGCTCAGCGAGGTCCTCTCGGGTCAGGAACTCCGTTTCCCACTCCCGCCGAACTCCAGTCTCCTGCCTGGACAAGTGCGACTTCCCAAACTTGCCCTCCAGGGAAATGAAGGGGTTAATTTTCCAACTCCACTTAGCAGAGTTTACTTGGGAATTTTCCAACACAGAGTTAGAAGCAATCAGACCGAGAGGCTGCTGGGAACGTCTCCGCCTCCGGCTCCCTCGTGCCTGGGTGCCGCCCCCAGGCCCGAAGCGCAAGTATAGAAAAGTAGCGGATGGAAGCCGAAGGCCCACCGGCCGCTCTGTAGTGGGCCGGGCAGGAGGGCGGGGCGGGCCTCTGTGACGTCAGGACCACGCCCCCTGGGAAGGCGCTGCGCCTGCGCCAGAACGGCTGCCTCGCTCCCGGAAGTGGAGGGTCCGCACGGAGAGCGCCGCTGGGTCTGGGTGCCCGGAGGCAGAAGCGCTGGCGGAGCTCGCTCGTCAGCCTCCGACCGCCATGTCGTCCTTCGACACCAACCCCTTCGCAGACCCAGTGGACGTAAACCCCTTCCAGGTAAAGCCCCCACCTCAGTTCTCTCTAGTGCCGAAGGCTCGGGCCTCTTTCGCTGGAGCCGGGAGACGTGGCGTAGGAGCAGGCTGTTTGCCCAATGGGAGAATGGGCTCTGGGGGCTGGCCTATCGTAGTGTCTGGGGGGGCGGGACTAGCAGCAGGTGGAACTGCGGAGGGGGCGGGGCGCTGTAGCTTCGGGAGAGGTGGTGGGACCCTCTAGTTCGGGGAGAGGTGGTGGGACCCTTTAGCTTTCCGGATGTCGCCCCTCTGGCTGGACCCTACTAAGGACAGGGACTGAAGCAGACGCGGTCAGGGAGACTCACCGCAGCGTCGAGGAGAGAAGCGACTTCAACTGAGGGGGAAGTGTGTCTACCCCATCCCGCAGTCTTGGGGAGACACCTGCCTTGAGTGACATTAGGAAAGAGGGTGACAACATAATGAAGAGGTGGAAGCCTCTAGTGGGAAGGAGATCCCAAGTTGAGCTCTCCCCCGACCCCCCGAACAGCCAAACTAGCCTACAAGGTATAGGAGACCTACTGAGATTTGCTAGATTTGCTAAGGAAGGTTGGAAGAGGGTGGGGAGGTAGCCAACGCACGCTGAAATACGGACTTGATAAGAATTCCACACCTTGGCCACGGGTCTAGTTTGGACTGGGATTTTAGCTAGATAGGAGGGAGAGCCCAGGTTAGGGAGGGAGAAGTGAGGGGGCTCTGAGGGTCTTGAAGCACAAGAAGTGTGGTCTGATGGACCTGTGTGTGTTGTTAGGGTAGTAGAGATATGTTGACCTTTGAGCTGGCCTGATCTTTTGAGCAAAGGATAGCGGAGGAAGTCTTCCTACTTAAAGCCGAAACCTTTCTGCTTTTGAGCTGAGGGTACAGGGGAATTCTTTTAACACAGTGAAGTGCTGGGGCTCCTGTTAGCTCCACATCTCCTATGTCTCGTTTCATGTCTGCTCAAAACCAGTTCTAGGGAAGCTTGATTGTGCTGACTGGTGATTTATGAGCCCCGAGGTTTCTGCTCTGTCAGAATGTCACCAGGCACATTAACTCATCCTGCTTGTATTTTATTCTGGCCATTGGCAGCTGCAAAGTTTCCTGCAGGTGTGGGGGAAGTACTTAGAGGGGTGCTTCCTGCAGCTCACAGCTTGAGTTTTCTCACCTTGAATTCCTTCAAGGGTCAGCGCAAAGACAAAGGAGACTAGCAGGGAATAATTGTATACTGTCAGAGTGAACATTTTATGCCTCTTTCTTGGTCTCAAGGTACTTAGTCAAAGGGAGCCCTCAGGGCAAATTTTAGTAGTTTGGTCTTTGTAACATCCTGAACATTCCTCTTGCAGCTTAATGCTTCTTGACGGAACCTTGTCTCTTATGTAATGCAGTCATCTCAGTTGAGTAAGGAAAAAACATTTGCATTTTTTTTTCTGCGGGTGTCATCTGCTAAGAGTTTGGTTTAATTACAAAACTGCTTTATAACACTGGACTTTGAGTTTTAGTAAGGATCTAGTAGTCTCTTGGAATGCCTTCTGTGTAACGATTTGCTTTTTTTTTCCTGTCAGAATCAGAAATAAAATGTCTGCTGCTATCTGAGAGGCAGTCAGCTGTCCAAAAATGCAAAGAACTTGTCCCCAGCGCTAGCAGTGGGCAAGATAATTGGCCTGGATGCTGCCCTGTATTAATAGCAGCTTGAAAGTCAGGCTGAAACCACATCTTCAGCCCCAGGAATGATTGTGCAAACTGTGGTAGAAGTAACTTCTGCATTCAAGTGAGACAGTCTGTCCATCAGGCAGCCCCAGGATATGGCAGGACAGGAAGCAGCTGTGGTCCTGTAAAGAGCAACATCTGGTGGGGAATCCTGCGTGGGAAGATGAAAGCTGGCTGGCTGTGGCTCCGCTCCTCCTTATGCTGGCCTGGGTTTTTCCTCTTGGCACACAGTCCCGTGGGGAGAAGGAGCTTTGGACGTGAGGCCCTCAAGCTCTCCTGGAGAGCTGCCCTCCCTTTCCTTGTGATGGAAGTGTTTGCTTCCCTGACTGCCAGGGCTGGGTCATTGGGAGGGTGCAGCCCTGGGGTGACTGGGTGTGAGCCCAGCTTCATTTACCCAGGGTGTTAGCACAGAGCTCAGGAGAGAGCAAGGGGAGAGGCAGTAGGCTCAGAAACTGTCACACCTAGCCAGCTTTCAGAGCAGAGTCATGTTTTCCGTCACTCCATGGTAGGTCATGAAAGTATACTCAGTGTTCAGAGTCCATGGTGGACTGTTAGATCCGGGGGCATCCTCAGAAATCTATTGTAAACCCTCAGTCCAGAGAGGAGGAAACCAGGAACCCAGTAAGGACGGGACGTGCCAGAGTCACCAGCTAATTCGCAGCAGGAAGGAGCCCACATCTGGGGCTTTTGAAGTTCACATATTGGTCTTAAACTGCATTGGGGTTAGTTATTTAGGCCAGCTAAGGAAAGAATGTATCTTCGTCATCACTGCCCCTGTTCTTGGAATGAGAGTACTGGTAGGGGTGATTAGTACTAGCTAAGTGAGTTTTAGTTAGTACTCACTAATTAGTGTTAGCTACGCAAGTTTTTCCCCCCAGTGTGTGGGGCTGGAATAATACAGATTATATTGAGCTTTTTAAGACACATCTGCTGTGATTTTTTTTTTTTTTTTTAAAGATTTTATTTATTTATTTGACAGAGATAGAGACAGCCAGAGAGAGAGGGAACATAAGCAGGGGGAGTGGGAGAGGAAGAAGCAGGCTCATAGCAGAAGAGCCTGATGTGGGACTCGATCCCGTAACGCCGGGATCACGCCCTGAGCCGAAGGCAGATGCTTAACCGCTGTGCCACCCAGGCGCCCCATGAGCTTTTTAAGACACATCTGCTGTGCTTTTTAGCTGCATATGTTCTGAGTAATACCAGTGCTAGAAGGTGCTTAAGGTTATGTAGTCAAATAAGTTTGGGAATCACCCATATTCCATTTTTCTTGCAGATTGACAAGGCTTGTTAGTTTGTGAAAGGCTCTGAGCAGTCCTACAGTAAAGACGTGTGCTCAACTTTGTCTGACCCGGCACTTCTCAGGCTTATCCAACCATGGAATCCTTTTTCTGCCAGCTCTTGTAATAGGCCGTGCAACTTCCGGTGTGCCTTTAAATTGACTTCTTTCCCCGTGTTTTTTATCCACTTCCTGCTCCTCCCCTCCATCTTCCCCCCTGCACAGTGGCCATGGGCTTTTATGACCTCTTCTTTGCATAGAGTTATGATTGGGATTCTTAGCAAACTTCCTGCATTGTAAGAGCTGAGAGCACACAGTTGTCACAAGAGCACAGCAGAAGTTTTACCAAACTTCCAGGAGGAAGCAGGAAACTGCAAGCCAAGGATTACCGATTTCACAACCTCCCCTGGCACTCCCTCACCCCTCTGTTAATTATGGTGCATCTGCTCTGCTCTCTCTGGGTATGCGGGTCCTGCTTTGGACTGATCCCAGTATGTCTGCTCCCAAGAGCGTCTCAGGAAGGCTTGTCGGGGTGTTGAAGAGGGAGAGGGCTGCAGGTGCGCATTGGCACGCCTGTTGAAGGTTCCAGCAGTCCGCCAACAAGCAGGTCACCCAGGCCAGCGCCAGGGCTGCTTTCCTACTGGGCATCTCTGCCATGTTGCCCCAGGCAGACGGCATCGATCTCAAGGAGGGGGAGTGAAGTAGCTGGTGGTGCTTGAACAGAGAAAACCTTTCAGCGTCCTGAGTTGCCAGATCACACAATATCACTTTCACACATTGCCTTCTCGCAATTAAAAGATAATCTCAGTGGTGTGGCTGCTTCCCAAGGATTTAAAACGTTTCTCTCCCGTGGGAGGAGAAAGTGGTGGCAGAAACGTGATTTGGGTGTGAACAAAGCTCCCTGCACAGACAGCGAGGCTTTGCCACTTCCCGGAGAGGATGGGCTCCAGCTGACTGTAACTTCGGGAATTCTTAAAACCACCAGATGGACTGTTAGAACTTTCTTGTGCAATGGGAGCATTGTCTCAAGAAAGTTGAAAATGGTAAAGTTCAGATAGTGGGAGTCCAGACAGCTGGCAGACTGGGGTGGGGGGGGAGTCCTCTCCCTGCCTCTGGCTGGCACCTGGAGCCAGGCTGGGTGCTAGAAAGCACCTGGCTGGAGACACTGCTGAACTTGAATCCTACACTTCGGTTTTCTTCGCGGCTACTTGGAGTAGGATAATCCTGTGTTCAGAGTGGTGGTAATATTTAACCAGGACCAACAAGGGGTACTTGCCGCTCTTTCAGAGAAGAGTGCTGTGCACATTAGCAAGGTGTGACCTGTCCGGCAGCCTCCGCCGAGATGCCCACACATGTATGCGCATCGCCGAGCTGCTGCTGCTCGGAGGGCCTGTGCCGGAGGTGGAGGTAAATGAGCACGTGGCCTGCCAGAACTTCTGATCTGGCAGGAGAGCCAGGAAATGCTAGTTGTGCAAGATAACACTGTAGGTATGAGGACGGTAATCAAAACTTGCCCGAAGGAGCTGTGAGGGATCTGAGGAGGAAGGGCAGAGTCCTGTGGTAGACAGGCTTAGGCCGAGAGCAGAGAGCCTGGCAGATGGGAAGAGAGGGTATTTCCTACTTCAGGTGACGGAGCACCAAGGAGCACCAAGAACCAAAAGTTGCTTCTGCCTGCTGTCGCCCTGCAGCCCCAGGCACTTCTTCCCCCTGAGAGCCTGCTGCCTCTCCCACTGTGGGCCTGGGGCATGCCTGCTGCTTGGGGCACACTCGCTAGCTTGGCCAGTCCCTCTGGTGGTTCTCTCTGCCCTGGCCTCTTTAACGCTGGGACTGTCACCACCTTCTGCCTGTTTTCAGAAACCTGGAGTTCTGTCCTTGACTTTGTTCTCACAGTTTACCTCTCTAAGTTCTTCCGTTTACACTGTAGCCAGCATGTGGGGTGCAGGAGCACCTGGCTCCGGGGACCCAAACAGGCCACTTGCCACTAACAAAATCCAGAGGCGGAGAGATGAGTGGTGGTGAAACAAGAGAGGACTTAATTGCAGGGAGCCTGACACCAGGAAGACAGCGGGCTAGCATCCCAAAGAGGGTCACCCAAGTGCCGGACAAGGCTTTCAGGTTTATGTCAGGAAAGCCTGGGGCAAAGGTTGGTGGGTCTGTGCAGGTCTGCAGTGAATGTTAAATCGCTCATTGTCTTCAAGTCAATCACAGGTGGAGTCTTTGCTGGCTCAGGACAGTCCTTGTTGCTTGAGGGGGTAGTTTCGGTTCCCCTCAGAGGACGCTTTGCCCTCAGGGTCTTTAGCCTGCGCCCAGGGACGGGACCAGCTGGAAAGAAGAACGGCACCTAGAATGCTTGAGGTCAGAACAGGGGCCGCGAAGTCCTCTTTGACTGTGGCTCAGAGTAGCACCCACATCCCCGTGGTCGCAGATCTGGAGCTCTGGGGGCACCTGGTTCGCTCAGTTGGTAGAGTGTGCGACTCTTGATTTTAGGGTTGTGAGTTCAAGCTCCACGTTGGGTGTGGAGCCTACTTAAAAAAAAAACAAAAACAAAAAACAGACAAGACAGACCTAGAATTCTAGCCCTTACCTTCTCCTGAGCTTCAAACCAGTAGTCTCACATTTCACCTGGACGTTGCCAACCTTTTCAAGCAGACCTAGTCCGTAGCTGTCTCCAGACCAACTCGGGATCTTCTCCGGGCCTCTCCCTGCTCCCACACTGCCACTCCTGAAAAACCTGTTTCTCTTCCCCCGTGATCACTGATCTTGCTCAGCAGTGGCACTGTTCACCAGTCACCCAAGCTAGCCACCCAGTCCCTCAACTTCCCTTCCTCCTTTCTTGCCCAGAGAGTGGCCGAGCCTGTGGCATCTCCCTGAGCAGGGCGTCTGGAGTCTGTCCCCTCTTCTCTGCTCCCAGCTGTCATGCCTTGGTCCAGTCCTCCCTGTCACCCCTGTGGACTGCGGTCTTGTCCAGGCCTCCCTCCCCGCTCACTGCACACTCTGCACTGCGGCAGACGCCGGTCTCCAGTTGTCCTGCGCTGCCCACGGGTGGAGTCCAAACTCCTGTAGCCTGCCCGGACCCCTGCTTCAGGCTGGTTCCTTGGCACTCCTGGCTTCTCTGTCTATACTCTTCACTCCACAGCCCCTGGAAACTTCTCCGGTGTAGAGGCTGCTTTTATTTTTTATTTATTTTTATTTTATTATTTTTTTTTAAAGATTATTTTAGAGCGGGGGTAGGGAGAGAGGGAGTGGGAGAATCTCAGACAGATCCCCCACTGAGCGCAGAGCCCAACCCTGGTCTTGATCTCACCACCCTGAGCCAAAGCCAAGAGTCAGACCCTTAACTGAGCTACTCAGGTGCCCCTAGAAGCTGCTTTTAAGCGACAGGCTTGAGCACTGGAAACCTGAGTCAGGTAGAAGGGCCCACAGTGGCCCCCCAGCTGAATGCAAACAGGCTTATTAAGTGACCCACCTCAGAAGATCCATAAGCCCCTGCTGACCAACGGGCTCCTTACAACTGGGCACAGGTGCCAAAAAGGGAAAATGCCGTACGTTCCCATACCTCCTCACTTCTCCCTTAACTATAGCCCCCCCCCCCGCNCCCCCCCCCCGCCCCCACCACTGCTTCATGGCAGACCGGCTCTCCTTTGCTGCCCTGCCTGCTGTTCCTTTGCAGGGTTTTCAGTCAATTTCTGTGTCCTTGGTCCTGCCTTGGGTGAATTCTGGCGGCCACCTGATTGGGTGGTCCCACATCCTTTCGAGCTGCTGTGCCTTTGCAAACACTGCTCTTGCTGCCCTCCTTCGTGCTTGCTAAACGTCTGTTATCACTCAAGATCCAACTTGGGTGCCGCCTGAGTAAAGCCTTCCCTGACTTTCTGCTGTTTAGTCCCTCCCTCCTCCATGAAGCAGGTGCGTCGCCCTCTTCAGTGTACATCTTGCCGCACCTCCACCCTGCCTGCTTGTTCTCTGCGCTGTCTGCTTCGCAAGCGGAGGAACCAAGGCCTTTTTTCAGTGTCCTAGCCCTGTGCATGGTGTGGGACGGGTTGTGTAAGGAGGAAACAAAGGTGGAAGGGGTGGCAGGTGGCTCAGTTTGACCATGGACCAACCGCTGCCCCGGGGTGCAGGTGCCAAGGCCTGGAGGCCTCAGGTGCCTGGCCGGGTGGTTCAGCCTCACTTTTCTGGGCTGCTCTGTACATCACTGTCATGACAGGGAGAGAGGCCCCACGTGCATCTTGCTCATTTGGTGGGTCCTCAGGCTCTTTTAAAAAATGCGTGGGTGCATGTGCTTTTTAAAGGTAAAAATAACAGTCACATGGAAAATTTGGAAGACAAAATAGGTCATTTAGATTTCCTGCCTTTTGCAACCATTGTTCTTTTGATGTGTTTTCCTGCCAGTCTCTTTTCATATGAGTGCTTTTGACAGAATTATTATTTGGGATTCATATAACAAAGCCTTTTCTGTGTTGCTGCCCTGTGTTCATAGTTGTGATTTTTAATGGCTGTGCAGACCATTGAGGGGACATGTACCGAAACATTCTTATGCTCACTGTCATTGGATGTTTAAGTCGTTTCCCGATTTTTGTTTAAAGATTTTATTTATTTTTAAGAGAATGAGAGTGAGTGGGGGAAGAGGCAGAGGGAAGGGGAGAGAAAGAATCTCAAGCCGACTCCCTGCTGAGTGCGGAGCTCCAGCTGAATTGAGCCCTGAGATCATGACCTGAGCAGAAACTGAAGTCAAATGCTCAGCTGACTGAGCCACCCAGGCGCCCGTGATTTTTTTCTCCTATTGTAAATATTGGTGCAATAAGTATCTTTGCAGATACAGATTTTTACACATTTTTATCATATTTTCTCAGGATGGAGTCTCAGGTAGGAGAGTACCAAGGTTAACTGTGGCTCTTTTCACTTGGGACCCAGCCAGCCAGTCTGGGGATGATTGCCCTTTTTTGTCATATGACGCACAGCCTTGTCTCCAAAGTAAATAGGACTTCACAGAGGTTCCAAAGTGTTGGTAACACTGCCTCCCAGAGAGAATGGCCGAGTTTTTTCTGTTGTTGTTCGTGAGGTATTTATTTAATGTGTTTATTTGGAACCTGCAATCCCACATGGGGAGCTTGGGTGGAGTGTGGGATGGAAAAGCAAGGAAAAGTCACAGCTCAAGCACGGCTGGGACCTGTGACTTGGAAAGTGACTGCCAAACCGGAAAAAAGCGTGTTTTTCCCGGGCCCTTCCCAGCGGAGCTCCAGCCTGCCTGCCTCTTTTCCCTCTGTTGCTGACGCCGCAGCTACTCGAAGGGTTCCCCTTCCCCAGCGGTGGTGGGCCCCTCCTCTCCGCTGTCTTCCCCTCCCTTCCCTTCCTCACTCTGCCCTGGGCTCCTGTGCTGCACACACAAGTCTCTGCTAGAGTCATCGATCCTTGGCTCTAGGAGGGCAGGAGTTGCACCCTCTTCGTCGTGGTGTGTCCCTCACACCGTGACTCTTCCCTGAATGAAAAGAACTGAGTGCAGGCGCGTTTTCTTTGTTACAAATTCGGCGAAGGGCATTAGCCAGTCTGAGTCCTTTGTGTATCAGGGGTTTTAGGTTACCTCTCTATAGGTGAAGCTTAGTTCTTGCCATCCCTTAAAATAACTACTTGACCCACTTACGAGTCCGCTGATGTTTGGCAAGTGGGAAAGGAGGTTGCTGCTGTGACTTATTTGTGGTTCAGGGTAGAAGCTGAGGGTCTTCATTCAGACCGGTCGGTGTGGTCCTCACTGCAAAACCCCTGGGGGCTCGCCAAGGACTTCCTGAAGTCCAGGAATAAAGAACTGAAGAGAAACAGTTGTCCTGGTCGCTCATGTGCCCTTTCGGTGTTCCTCAGGAGTGGGGTGCCTTCATTCAGCCACACATGGAGCGCCTTCCGTTTGTCGACTGCACCAGGCTTTGGGGCTACACTGCTGAGCAGGCCTTCCCCGCTCAGGCTTAGCGGTGTGTCCCTGGAGATAGACAAATTCAGGATCCAGCTCAGCCACTACCCTTGAGATCTTGGACAGACTACTTCCCCTTTCTGATTTGGGGCTTTCTCCAGCTACAGGGTGGTCATGACGTTGACATGGGGGGAGGGGAGTTGTAGCTTTACTCAGCCAGGGCTCCTCAGCTGAGCCACAGCACAGAAGCTGGCTGAAGTGACCGTTCTCTCCATCCTCAGGGATGGTTTAGAACCAGGACTGTTGTAGGTGCCCGGGAGAGAAGTCAGGTCATTGAAGACAGGGGATGCCTTAGGGTGTTGGGCCAGAATTCTTTCGAAGAGCCGGGTTGAGGAAGGCTGGTAGAACCTTTATTTCTGACGGCTTGACACAGTGGCCAGTTTTAGGGTGACTAGAACTTCACCATAGCGTCATTGTGTAAGCCTGGCACATAGTAGACACTGTCAATGTCAGCTCCCTTCCTCTCCCACTAGGCCTGAGCTGCTCATCTTTCAGAAAGAGCCCAGGTCTCCCAGAGTGTTCCAGGCCCCTCTTATGAGGCCCTGGGGCTGCTGCAGTGATGCAGGTGCCCCCCGCCCAGCTTTTAGGCGGTGCCTCCCAGAGAAAGTGGAGGAGGGCACAGGGCATGGACTCTCAAACATCCCATGCGCTTCTGCTCTGCGTCAGGCCCTTCGGCAAGCACTAGCAGCCAGAAGCGTGAACTAGTCACGGCAGCATCTGGCTGCAGAGGTCACAGGCTGTTGGGGAGACGGTGTTTGTGGTGAGTTTGCTGAGGGGGCCAGGACCAAGTGTTGACGATTTTAGTGAAAAGGAGGAGAGATCACTCTAGGCCATGGAGTCAGCTCACCCACCCCCGGAATCCTCTTGGGCTTTACCTTCTGGTCAAGGAAGTGACCTCTCTTCATGGTCTGAAGGTTGCCTATTAAAACGTGTGCACCTCAGGCAGACATGTGGGCCAGCACCCGAAACTGCTACCAGAGCCACCCCTCTGTCCTCCGTCCTGTGACACAGACTCAGATAACTAGTTCCTTGGATGGTGGATCTGATTTCAGTGACTTCAGCTCACCCAGTCTGCTGTGGCTTGGTGTTTTGCGGAGCCAGAAAGGGGAACAGAGCCTGAGCGCCAGATCTTTCTTGTAGGAAGCCAGTCCAGTGATTCTGGGAGAAATCTGCTAGGCATTCAGCCAACGAATAACCTCAAGGCCAGTTCCTCCAGCTCAGGTGGCCTTCTGAACTTCACCTGTCACTTTGTCCAAGTTGCAGGGGCCACCAGGCAGGGACATAGCCATGTGGCCTCCTTGCAGAGGAAATTGGGTGGGGGTGCAGAGATGAGGTATGTCCAGAGAGAAGAAGTCAGTTGGAGCTCTGGGCTAGACCCTGGGGCCAGCCAACCACCAGTCTCATCGGTCCGGAACTGGAGGCCCAGGTGGGAAGACAAGAATTGGTATTGTGAAAAACATCAGAGAGAACAGTCACCGCTGTCCCCTGGTTCTGTGAATGTACAGAATAGGGAGCCAACCGTTTTGAGACCTAAGACAAGTACAGCACCGTGGTGAGGGTGTTTCCACATCTGAGATTTGAGGGGATTGCCCTCTGAGGGTGTGTCTAATGTGAATATTGAGTTTGAGAATCCGTTCAGTGGAGGTGAAGCTGGGCCAGTAGGACGGGAGCATGTGGACCGTTGCGAGGGACCGGTGGGGGGGTGTCGGGAGGGTTAGGTACACAGAGGGGGGCCAGGGGAGGCCTTGTAACTGGGGCCTTGGCAGAGTGCAGCGGCCTTGTGCCCATCCTTCACAGCTGTTTCTCGCAGAGCCCAGGCATCGCTGTCAAGCTGGACTATTATGTACAGGGAAGGGGAAGGGGAAGGGAGGATAGAGTGCGGAGGGGGTCAGGATGAGGCTGCTGGCCACTGGGCCCAGGCCAGCAGGGAGGCTGCTGGGATGCAGGAGATGACAGGGAGTGCTGTGTGGGCCCTAGGCCAGAGGGCTGGCCTTGGCAGAGGTCAGATGGGGAAGGGAAGACTCAGGAAGGAAAACTCAGGAAAAAACTGTGGTCTGAGGACATTTTTGCATTTTTTGAAAAGAATCCAGGAAAAAAAAAACCAAAAACATTCTCCTGGCTTTTCGTCTGAGCCCTTCATGCCTCTGTTCCTAGCAAGTGTGCCTGGTTTAATAAAACCAGCACTGGCAGCCAGCAGCATGTTTTTGTTCCAGAACCTGAAACTGTCCTTTAAAAAAGAAGAGGAATAAGTGCTTTCTGTAAAATAATAAATGCAACAGTACAGAAAGGTTATGAAGTAAAAAATAAGTTTCTCCCCCTGCCCCCCCAGTCCCTAGACGTAAATACTGTGAACTGTTTTGAATCTGGAAAAGGGCACTAACAAGGACGTGGGTGGTATCTATTCCAAGGTACCAGAGTGGGAAGCTTGCTCTGGGTCTCTTCTGGGAAGTCATCGGGGCTGAACTCCTCCTTTTCCAGAAAGGGAGAAGAGACTACAGCTCTGGTGTGGCAGGGGCTGAGCACAGGAGCCTTCCTGAGAGGCTTTTCAGGGCACCAGGAAAGGCCTTATCTGTCTCCCTTCAGCCAGGTATCCCTGGGAGTGCCTGCTGGCCCTAGGAGGGGCCAAGAGTTGGTGATGTCATTTCTA
The DNA here is from genome assembly GCF_002007445.2 of Ailuropoda melanoleuca. Taxonomy (NCBI): domain Eukaryota; kingdom Metazoa; phylum Chordata; class Mammalia; order Carnivora; family Ursidae; genus Ailuropoda; species Ailuropoda melanoleuca. Next base: position 29,573,949 of record NC_048226.1, read on the forward strand.
TGCACTAACAATGATACTGAAGAAAGAGAAATTAGGGAATCGATTCCATTTACAATAGCACCAAAAACTGTAAGATATCTTGGAATAAACTTAATCAGAGGTAAAGGATCTATATTCTAGAAACTACAGAACACTGATGAAAGACATTGAAGAGGACACAAAAAGGTGGAAAAACATTCCATGCTCATGGATCGGAAGAATAAACATAATGTTTATTAATTAGTAATTATTTATTACTAATTTTTTTAATTTTTTTTTAAAGATTTTATTTATTTATTCGACAGAGATAGAGACAGCCAGCGAGAGAGGGAACACAAGGCAGGGGGAGTGGGAGAGGAAGAAGCAGGCTCATAGCGGAGGAGCCTGATGTGGGGCTCGATCCCAGAACGCCGGGATCACGCCCTGAGCCGAAGGCAGACGCTTAACCGCTGTGCCACCCAGGTGCCCCTTAATTACTAATTACTAATTATTAATTATTATCAATGCCATCCTGATCAAAATACCAATGACATTTTTCAAAGTGCTGGAACAAACAATCCTAAAATCTGTGTGGAACCAGAAAAGACCCCGAATCGTCAAGGAAATGTTGAAAAAGCAAAGCAAAGCTGGGGGTATCACATTGCCTGATTTCAAGCTGTACTACAAAGCTGTGATCACCAAGACATCATGGTCCTGGTACAAAAACAGACACATAGACCAATGGAACAGAATATAGACTCCAGAATGGACCCTCGACTCTATGGTCAACTAATCTTTGACAAAGCAGGAAAAAAAACATCCAGTGGAAAAAAGACAGTCTCTTCCATAAATGGTGCTGGGAAAATTGGACAGCTGTATACAGAAGAATGAAATGACCACTCTCTCACACCATACACAAAGATAAACTCCAAATGGATGAAAGACCTCAATGTGAGACAGAAATCCATCAAAATCATAGAGAAGAACATAGGCTGTAACCTCTTCAACATTGGCCACAGCAAGTTCTTTCATGACACGTCTCCAAAGGCAAGAGAAACAAAAGAAAAAATGAACTTTTGGGATTTCGTCAAGATACAAAGCTTCTGCCCAGCAAAGGAAACAGTCAGCAAAACAAAGAGGCAGCCCACGGAATGGGAGAAGATATTTGCAAGTGACACTACAGATAAAAGGCTGGTATCCAAGATCTATAAAGAACTTCTCAAACGCAATACCCAAGAAACAAATAATCAAATAAAAAAATGGGCAGAAGATACGAACAGACACTTTTCCAATGCNACTAACAGACACATGAAAAAATGTTCAACATCATTAGCCATCAGGGAAATTCAAATCAAAACCACACTGAGGTACCACCTTACGCCAGGTAGAATGGCAAAAATGGACAAGGCAGGAAACAACAAATGTTGGAGAGGATGTGGAGAAAGGGGAACCCTCTTACATTGTTGGTGAGAATGCAAGTTGTTACAGCCACTTTGGAAAACAGTATGGAGGTCCCTCAAAAAGTTAAAAATAGAGCTACCCTGTGACCCAGCAATTGCACTACTGGGTATTTACCCCAAAGATACAGACGTAGTGAAGAGAAGGGCCATGTGCACCCCAATGTTCATAACAGCATTGTCCACAATAGCCATACTGTGGAAGGAGCCAAGATGCCCTTCAACAGATGATTGGATTAAGAAGATGCAGTCCATATATACAATGGAATATTACTCAGCCATCAGAAAGAATGATTACCCAACATTTGCATCAACATGGACGGGACTGGAGGAGATCATGCGAAGTGAAATAAGTCAAGCAGAGAAAGACAATTATCATATGGTTTCACTCATTTGTGGAACATAAGAAATAGCAGGGAGATCGGTAGGAGAAGGAAGGGGAGAATGAAGCGGGGGGGTAAACAGAAGGGGTATGAACCACGAGAGACTATGGACTCTGGGAAACAAACTGAGGGCTTCAGAGGGGAGGGGGGTGGGGGAATGGGATCGGCCAGTGATGGGTAGTAAGGAGGGCACGTATTGCATGGAGCACTGGGTGTTATACGCAAACAGTAAATCATGGAACACTATATCAAAAACTAAGGATGTACTGTATGGTGACTAACATATCATAAAAAAAAGAGCGAGAGAGAGATGGCGATGTCCCTCCCCTTCGTCAAGGTTCTCTCTTCTTCCCAGGGCATCTCATGGCTGGTTTTTGTTTTTATTTTTTTCCCTTTGCAGGATCCCTCTGTGACCCAGCTGACCAATGCTCCACAAGGTGGCCTGGCTGAATNAGCACTGGGTGTTATACGCAAACAGTAAATCATGGAACACTACATCAAAAACTAAGGATGTACTGTATGGTGACTAACATATCATAAAAAAAGAGCGAGAGAGAGATGGCGATGTCCCTCCCCTTCGTCAAGGTTCTCTCTTCTTCCCAGGGCATCTCATGGCTGGTTTTTGTTTTTATTTTTTTCCCTTTGCAGGATCCCTCTGTGACCCAGCTGACCAATGCTCCACAAGGTGGCCTGGCTGAATTCAACCCCTTCTCAGAGGTTGGTGAGCATGCCCTCTTTCTGAGTCCCTGGGTCCTCTGGCTGGTGCTAGGTTTCTGGGGCAAGGAGCCTTGGCAGAGGCAGAGGCAACTCTGAGAAGCTTCAGCCCTCAAAGGGACAGTCCTAACATGAGCTTGGGGTGGGGGGAGGGTGAAGAAGTCCCCAATTCTCCCCTCGGGATCTGTGATCTGGGCCCCTCCCTGAAGAGAATAGGACAGTGCTGGGGAGCTGTGACTCCAGCAGAGCCAGGGGTGCTGGGTGAAGCATCACATTGCCCAGTGCCTGAGGCTTGATGGCCAGGAAGCCACAGAGGTAGGTCCAGGCCTGCCCCAGAGGGAATGTCCCTCACAGGCAGGGGCATGCCACTTACCCTGCTGTGGGTTTGCCCCTGTGTGGCTGACTGGTGGAGCCTCTCACCTGCCTCCTTTGGTGTGTCCCACGCAGACAAATGCAGCGACAACAGTTCCTGTCACACAGCTCCCTGGGCCCTCGCAGCCGGCGGTTCTCCAGCCCTCGGTGGAACCAACCCAGCCAACCCCCCAGGTACTGTTGACCAAGATCCCTTCAGCCTGTCCTTTCCAGCAAGGGAAGCACCCAGACCAGCACCTGAGCCCTGAGATTGGGGGAGGGGTAGACGGAGGGCCTTCGTTCTTGGCTCCCTTTCAAGGGCCCTCTTGATAATCTCTTTGGAGCTGGTCACTTGCACACGGAGGGTCTGCTCAGCCAGCCTAGATCCTCACCCCCAGCCCACTACTACCACCGAAAAGTAAGCTCTGCTTACCAGACGGGAGTCCTTGGTATCTTGTGAGAGTATTTGCCCCTCTTGTGCTGTTCCAGATCCTTGTGGACCCTTTGGTTTGTCCTCTCTTACTTGGGGCCCAGAATCTCTGTCTCTCTCATTTTTCTTTTTTTACCTCTTTTATTCCTGCCTGCCTTCTTATTTTCCTTTGTCCCTTCACCAAATACCGTAAATCTTGTCTGCCTCGTGCCTGATGCCCTACTCCATCCCCTCACCGCCCTGCCACGCTCCCCGCCGCCCCGCGCCGGGGAGCGTCACCCACAGTGGAGTCGTATGTTGCAGCTCCTGCTTAGACAGGCCAGCAAGTTCCTGCCTACCAGATTCCTGGCAGTGAGCGAGCTCTCAGAGAGGCAGATGCTTCTAGGAGGAGATAGTATTCTCAGAGACAGCTACATGCGAAGGCTTCCGAAGGTAGGCAAAGTGTAGATGAGCGGGAGTGAGGGCAAGGCCCGAGCTGGGCTTTGGACTCTTGTGGGCCCCAAGCTGCTCCCACTGTCTGACCAGACTTGGGAGGGAGGGCTAAGACCCTCACCATGGTCCAGCGTGGTCAATTCTGGTCCTGCTTTTGCCCCCAGGGCGTGAAGTTTACCTCCTGAAGGCAGCCTTAGCTCTTCGAAAACTCTCTTTGGAGAGAGAGAGTGAGCGTGTGTATGCGTACAGACGCATGCACACATACGGATGTACACATACTCCCGGCTTGTCATCCTGCAAGGTGACTGGTTTGATAGCCATTCCCTAAGGACTGTAGATTTCAGGAGGAGCTGGGCACCAGTGGCTGTAGCACCCGGCAGGAGCGGGTCCCGGGGTCCTGGGCTGGAATGCCTCATGTAGAGCTCCCTAGATGCCTCCCTTGGAGGCCTTGCTCTGCCTGGACAGGGGATAAAGCTTGGACTCGGCATGTCATCAAAGCTGGGCAGAGCAGGGCCAAGCCTAGGGGGCTGGCCTGGGATGTAGCCGGTCACAGTTCAGGTGATGTCAGGGGTTGCACCTGGGGGTGGGGTGGGGTGCTGCTGAAATCCCTGAGGCCCTAGGTGCACCTTGGTCTGCCCTCGTGTGCCTCCCTGCACTCACTGCTAGCAGGCCTGCACTGTGTCCCCTTCACATGCACACCCTCCAGGTTCTTCAAGTGAGGTGTGGCTCTCCAGGTTTCTGGTTAAGGTTAGTCTTGTGAGGCCATTTTCCCTTTGCTCTTACCCCAAAGGTCACTGTAATTGAGCTTTGCCTGGATTCCAGAATGGGGTATAGTTCTCTCATCTCAAGCTCAGGGAGGAAAGGGAGACAAGAGCCCTGCTTAAGGCTGGTTAACACCTAAGAGGACAGAGGTGTCGTAGGAGACAGGTCGCCTTGGCGTCTCTGTGGTGGTCTCTGGTACCCAAGACACCGTGGGGCTGGGATTGGCTCTCCCTGCATGGGGCAAGGCCCTTCTGGTTTCCTACTCAGGCTGACGCTGTCCCTCTGTCTCCCATGTCCGGCTGCCCCCACCCTCTGTGCCCCCCAGGCCGTGGCCTCCGCAGCGCAGGCGAGCCTGCTCCGGCAGCAGGAGGAGCTGGACAGGAAAGCAGCCGAGCTAGAGCGCAAGGAGCGGGAGCTGCAGAACACAGTGGCCAACTTACACGGTAGGGGAGGCAACCGGCCTCTGGGCCAGCGTGCCTGGCGCGGGAGCCTCCGCTGAGCCTGCTTGGTCCGGGGTGGCCCCGGAGCTCTGTTGGGCTCTAGACATCTCAGCGGCGCCGCTGCCAGCGCCAGGAAGAGCAGCGAGATGGAGGCCGGGAGACCCGCAGGGTGGTCCTCGCCGCTGTAGATTGTTTCCTCACTCCTTCCTGCTCTGAAAGTTCTTGCTAGAGTAAGGGGCGCTGGTCCTGCCTGCGATTCCCCCTCATCTTCATGATGATAACCCCTTGTGCTTACGGGCTGGTTGTTCGTAAAAATCATCACTTAGGCCATTTTGCTCTTTCCTAGCGCATTTGGGATGCATTATCCTGGAGTGGGCTTGTGGGTATTCATGCCCCATCCCACTCTGCCCATCCCACTGCCTACCCATAGCAACCCTGACCCCCACTTGCTGGCGCCCTTCTGGGTGCCCTGGTTTGGCCCGTAAACTGCTGGGGTGTGCACCCCACCATGCTGCTGCAGAGGCTGAGCCTGACCTCCTTGCCTCTTTGTACACAGTGAGAGAGAACAACTGGCCGCCCTTGCCCTTCTGGTGCCCCGTCAAGCCCTGCTTCTATCAGGACTTCTCGGTGGAGATCCCTGCCGACTACCAGCGGATATGCAAGATGCTGTACTATCTCTGGATGTGTGAGTCCCGGCCCCGCCCTCGGAGCTCAGGGGGCAAATGCCCTGCGACTCCAGAGCCCTGTCTGCTCCAGCTGCTCCTCCGCACAGACTCCAGCCTTCCTCAGCGCTGGGCCGGGGGTTGGGGGACCTTCTGCCCGCATGATTGGCTCTTCATGGAATGTGGTGTTTCTGCCGCTGCCCACACTGTATGGACCTCATGTCCTCTCCAGGGGTGCTTTGCCAGGCCTGGGAGCCCTTCCATCCCCTTGGCACCAGCCCCTCTCTCTCTCTCTCTCTCTCTCCTCCCCCTCCCCAGTGCATTCGGTGACTCTGTTTCTGAACCTGCTTGCCTGCCTGGCGTGGTTCTTAGTCGACAGCACCAAGGGAGTGGACTTCGGCCTTTCGATCCTGTGGTTTATCATCTTCACCCCTTGTGCCTTCCTTTGCTGGTACCGACCCATCTATAAGGCTTTCAGGTGAGTGTGGCTGGGGCAAGGGGGTAGAGTATGGCTGGCATCCCAGGTAGCAGGCCAAGGGCCTTATGCCCAGGGACCCCATCCCAGTCTGAGAGCAGAGTAGGATGGTGGGGCAATCCACTTTCCCATTCCCACCCACAGTTGGAGCAGACGGGGGTCAGGAGCCATTTCCCTGCGATGTTGTGCCCGGGGTCTGCTCTGGGCACTGTCCTGGGACTAGGCGTGGGAGACCCAGAGAAGGGTCCGTGCGCTCCCACCTGCTGCCATGCTGTCTGATGCGTTAGGATTTCCGTCACTAGGAAGAGGGCGGGGCTTCTTCAGCTCCCTTCTGAGGCTTTAGGGAGTCCCCTTTGATAAGCTCTCCATGGCTTATCGCTCCAAGCTTATTTACGCCTCTCCCCTGCCTCCCCAGTAACTCTCTTGAGCCTGCTGAGTGCAGACCGGTTGACCTAGAATAGGCACTGTGGACCTGAGTGGATCCAGCTCACAGACCCTCAGGGCTTGTGGCATGGTGCCTCCGAGTTGCTGCTTTCAAGCCTAGGAACCTAGCAGGCCGCAGGGAGAGAGGGGCAGCAGGGGCCAAACCCTCCATGCACTCCTCAGGCAGTACGCCAGCCTTCGAGAACATGGAGATGGAGGTTTGGTCTAGAGTTCTGTGCTCCCCAAATACCTTTTCTTCCACCCAGGCCAACGGTCTTATTATTAGATATTTATACCTTTGGCCTAGATTTCCTTGTCTCCTAAGAAATGCAGATACGTACCCCAGGAAACGGACCGTTAGGCTCTTTATGTCGTCCTCTGGGGAGCAACTTTATCAGCTCTTTGAGTAGAGTGGCAAGCACTGACCCCTTAAACTGGAGGGCAATGAGTGGCAAACCCTTTTTGATTATGGTTGTGGATGTCCGTGTCCTCTGGACAGTGTGGCTGGTCCCCTGGAGCTGTCTGCACTCCCATCCTGCCTCGGGGCTCCTAATGCCATGCCAAGCGAGGAATACTGAGCAGTGAAACCCCAGCCCACTTGTGATGTGGATTTCCCCTCTCTCCGCAGGTCCGACAACTCTTTCAGCTTCTTCGTGTTCTTCTTCATATTTTTTTGTCAAATAGGGATTTATATCATCCAGTTGGTTGGCATCCCTGGCCTGGGGGACAGGTGAGACCTGGGGCAGCATGAGGGGGTGATGCTTGGGAGGCGGCGATGCTTGGGAGGCGGCCTGGCCTCTCTCTTCCTGTCTCCTTGCTCCCAGAGAGCCCTCCCAGAGGACCCAGGGGCTGGCGGCATCCTCATGCCCCTCCAGTTCTTCACTGGTCGCCACTTGCTGCCTCGCCTGTTCACCACTTTCTGGGGTGTTGTGGGTGGACCTGCCCTGAACCCTTAGGCGACCAGGGCTACGTCCTGTGGAGGATTGCGTCCTCTTTCTTTGCTTCTGCTGTGCCCTCCAAGAGGCTGGTGCTACTTCTACAGGCCCCAGGCGAGCCCTCGGGTTTGGGCACTTGCGGACAGAGGCCCTGGCCTTTTGTGGACTCTGTGCTGTGACTTTGTCCAGAGGCCGTGTAATGTCAGGAGCTGGAGCCCTAGCCTCTCCTGGATTGAGCATAGAGCTGGCTTGAGTTTCCTGGGTGCTAGTGTCCTCAGCTCAAAATTAGCCTCAAAAAGAAAAGCTGCTGGCTGATGTTTTCCTTTCTGCCCCAGTGCACAGGGAACATTATAGAAAGGTCAGGCTGCCACTTGGCTGAGAGCCTGAGCCTGTAAGGGCTGTGCTACTTTGGTCCCTTCCCTCCAGTGGAGCTGGCAAATGCAGGGCGGAGGGAGGGGGCTGACTCATCTTGCGCTCCGAGCGTGCCCACTGCCCTCCCGCCACCCCTCATCCATCTCGCTCTGCTGTTTCTGGGATGACCCCTTTCTCTTTGAAAGTGTCATCACTCACTACCCTCAGTGGCATCCTGGAAGACAGGCTATGGCATAAGGCCTCTTTGCTCCCCAGCTCGGGAGTCAGAAGGCTTGNTCCCCCCTTTCTTGTTATCAAGTATAAAATACACAGAACATAAAATTTATTTTATTGACGACTTAAACCATCTTAAAGTAAGAAATTCAGTGGCGTTTAGTAGATCCATAGTGTTATGCAGCCCTGTCCGTTGTCTAGTTCTAGGACATCTGTGTCACCCTGAGAGGAGACCCTCTACTCATTAGCAGGCATCCTGCTCCCTCCTTCCCGGAGCCTCTGGCAGCCATGAAGCTGCGTGTGCACGTGCACGCGCTCTCTCTCTCTCTCTCTCTCTCTCTCTCTCGATCTGCCTACTCCAGACATTTAAGTGGAACCATACAGTATGTGGCTTTTTGCGCTGGCCTCACTCAGCATGAATTTTTTAAGGCTCATGCTGTACACGGATCAGTACTTCGCTCCTTTTTATGGAGTGCTCGTCCATCTGCTTGTCTGCTCATCAGTGGACAGACCCTGGGGTGGTTTCCTCCTTTTTGCTGTTGTGAACAGTGCTGCCATGAACATTTTTGTACAAGTCTTCGAATGCCTGGTTTTGTTGTTTTGGGTATGTATCTGGAGTGAAATTGCTGGGTCACGTGGTCAGTCTGTGGAGGAGTGGCCAAGAGTTTCCTGCAGTGGCCGCACCATTTCCTTGGCAGTGTACAAGGGTTCTTGTTTTTCCACAGCCCCACCAATGCTTGTTTTGTCTTATTTTGTTTTGTTCCCAACTTAGAGGTATATCATCTCACTGTGGTGGTCTTTTTTTTTTTTAAGTCGGCTCCACACCCAGCATGGACCCCAACATGGGGCCCGAACCCATGACCCCGAGACCAAGACCTGAGCTGAGATCAAGAGTTGGGTGCTTTACTCACTGAGCCACCCAGGCGCCCCTCTCGCTGTGGTTTTGATTGGCATTTTCTGAATAACTAGTGGTGTTAGCCATCTCTTATGTGCTTTTTGGCCATTTGTGTATCTTGGTTGAAGAAATGTCTGTTCAGGTCTTTCTCTAGTAATTGGGTTGCCTTTTTGTTGTCAAGTTCTTAATGTATTCTGGATACTAATTTATCAGATTAACACATTTCCCCCTTATGTGTATTATTTTTTCATTCTTGTATTAGTGTCCTTTGATGCACAAAAGTTTTTAATTTTGATGAAGTCCAGTTTTTTTCTTTTGTTGCTTATGTTTTCAGTGTCATATCTAAAACCAGTGCCAGGGGCGCCTGGGTGGCACAGCGGTTAAGCGTCTGCCTTCGGCTCAGGGCGTGATCCCGGCGTTATGGGATCGAGCCCCACATCAGGCTCCTCTGCTATGAGCCTGCTTCTTCCTCTCCCACTCCCCCTGCTTGTGTTCCCTCTCTCGCTGGCTGTCTCTATCTCTGTCGAATAAATAAATAAAA
>NC_048226.1:29583504-29639130 GCF_002007445.2 Ailuropoda melanoleuca
GGGAGAGGAAAAAGCAGGCTCGCAGTGGAGGAGCCTGATGCGGGGCTTGATCCCAGAACGCCGGGATCACGCCCTAAGCCAAAGGCAGACGCTTAACGACTGCGCCACCCAGGCGCCCCGATCTGTATGTCCTTGTGCCAGTACTGCACTGTTTTGAGAACTGTGGCTTTGTAGTGAGTTTTTAAATCAGGAGATGTGGGCATATCCCCGTTACAGATAAGGACAGTGGGGCTCAGGAAGGTGACCTTACCGACTGGAGGCAGAGGGGCTGCCCTGGGTCCCAGCAGGAGGAGCTGAGGTGATAGGCTGAATGCAGTGGGTTGGCCAGTGGTCCTCTTTCCCAGAGGGTGGGCTTTGGGAGTGAGCAGGTAGGCTTTCCACGTCCCCTAGAGCGGCTTGGACAACTCCTATCCAAGAGCAGTGTGGGGCCTGTCAGCCTCACAGAGGCCTGGCCTCCGGCCCACGGCTTCGTGCTGTAGGGAGCTGCCTGGTCAGCCTACAGCAGCCACTTAGAGAAGAGACCCTCACGGGCACCTCTGGGGCCCACTCTCTCTCACTGTGTCCCCTCTGGCTTCCTCCTCCCCCCTTTGCAGTGGTTGGATCGCAGCCCTGTCTACGCTGAAGCAAGACCACTTGGCTGTGTCGATCATCATGATGGNCGGGCGCCTCTGGGGCCCACTCTCTCTCACTGTGTCCCCTCTGGCTTCCTCCTCCCCCCTTTGCAGTGGTTGGATCGCAGCCCTGTCTACGCTGAAGCAAGACCACTTGGCTGTGTCGATCATCATGATGGTGGTGGCTGGCTTCTTCACCCTGTGCGCTGTGCTCTCGCTCTTCCTTCTGAAGCGGGTGAGTGGTGGCTGCTGGGCCAACCGCAGCCTGAGGAAGCAGGCGCCTCTTTCCTGCCTTCACCTTGGGGCTGCCCATCACTGGAGACAGTTGGGCCCCCCAGGTTGCAGAGGTCTGGTGACTGTCCCCAGGGTTCCGGGTGGGAGGTCAGGCAGGCCCCCAGCGTGCACTTCTCAGCCCAGCCTCTTTCTGCAGGTGCACTCCCTGTACCGCCGGACGGGGGCCAGCTTCCAGCAGGCCCAGGAGGAGTTTTCCCAGGGGATCTTCAGCAACAGGACCTTCCGCAGCGCTGCTTCCTCTGCTGCCCGAGGAGCCTTCCAGGGGAACTAGTCCTCCTGCCTCTCCTTCCTCTGCCCCAGCCTTTTCTCTCGCCTGCCTTCTAGCTGCACTTTCCGTGGGTGCCTTAAAGAGTGGTTATGCCCAGCACAGACCTGGGGAGGGTCTTGCACGGTCCTTCGGTCCTTCCTTCCTTCTTAGCCGCCAGCTCTCCATTCTGCCCAAGGGGAGGGGAAGGAGGGACAGGGACTTTTTTTTTTTTTTTTTAACACAAGAGAAAAAAGAAAAAAAAAAGCTGTCTTTCCTTCTCTGGTGGTGCTTCGGTAGGTTCGAAGCAGTGGGACTGTAATTCACTTCCCCCTACACACGTACATACACACATACACACGTGGGTGTCACATACATGCACACACTTGGGATCACCAGCTGACCTGGACCCACGCCAGCTGGAGTTTTATTTCTGCCAGGATCCTGGGATTCCACTCCTCCCCCAGCAGGCCTGGCCTGAATCTGGCTCCACAGACNCAGTGGTTATGCCCAGCACAGACCTGGGGAGGGTCTTGCACGGTCCTTCGGTCCTTCCTTCTTTCTTAGCCGCCAGCTCTCCATTCTGCCCAAGGGGAGGGGAAGGAGGGACAGGGACTTTTTTTTTTTTTAACACAAGAGAAAAAAGAAAAAAAAAAGCTGTCTTTCCTTCTCTGGTGGTGCTTCGGTAGGTTCGAAGCAGTGGGACTGTAGTTCACTTCCCCCTACACATGTACATACACACATACACACGTGGGTGTCACATACATGCACACACTTGGGATCACCAGCTGACCTGGACCCACGCCAGCTGGAGTTTTATTTCTGCCAGGATCCTGGGATTCCACTCCTCCCCCAGCAGGCCTGGCCTGAATCTGGCTCCACAGACCCAGCCTGTGGCTTCCACAGTCCTGCCTTTCCTTCCTGCCCAGGCTGGGGTAGTCTCCCAAGGGCTTCCCTTTAGATGAGCTGCAGTTCACCTGGATGGAAAGCTCTGTTCCCCAGATCACTCTGAGGTGGTCTCTGGGCTTCCAGAGCCTCTGGCATGGTCGCTCCCAGGCTCTTCCCTGCCTTAATGTTTCTCACAGATTTATAGCCCTTTAATGCCCCCTGCACTTTCCTGGTGTGGGAGGTACTTGTGCCCTTTGGGCCCTCTCTGAGCCCTCTCCCCTCCCTAGACCTAATGAATGTGCAGGGGGGTTGTCTGGGATTTGGGGAGGGGGAGGGACGGAGGACCCTGACCCCAAGTAGTCCTGCCCAGCCTTTGACAGTTGTCTAGGAGGGTGGAGTCTGACTGTCCTGGTGTGGTTTGGCCCTGTTTCCATTTCCTCTCCTCCTGAAGGACAGCGGCCCTTTGCCGTGGCCTCAGATTCTACCCCACTCTGCCTTCTCCGTTCAGCAATATCTCACGTGTATGACTGTTGGGGGCGGGGGGACAGAAGAATCAGTCCAGAACTGCGTCCCTCATGCTGGACTGATGAGCCACTTTTCTGAGGGCTCTCCCATCCCCTCAGTAAAACCTAGGTCACCTGTCACTGGTCCTGGGGATTCGTCAGGTGTGTCCGTGTGATGGGCACCTGGGAAGTGACAGATAAAACCTGCACCCTGTCCTCTAAAGGCTGTACACAGGGTGGGTGTGTGGACTGAGGGGACTTCTCAAAAAGCTGGCCAATTGCCTGCCTCTGGGACCTGGGGCCCACCCCGGGGCAGCGTGCAGACTGGCAGCCCACTCAGCCCCAGGGCCACTGAATGATCATGGCAGTGACCAAGGTTTTGTAAACTTTCTGGTATTTTTTTCTTCATGTACAAATGTATATGTTATGTCTCAATTTTTGTGCTTTAAATAAAAAGACATTTTCAGACAACCCTAGTCCTAATGTCTGGTGGCCTTTGGAGGGTGGGAGTGGCCCACGGAGCCTGCACTGAGCTCGAGGCTCCAGTGGCCCGGAGACAGTTGAGATTCTGCATGGGGCCGCCCTGCTCTGGCTGGTGTGGGAGGGGCCGAGCCCCTTCCTGGGACTATTTGGCCAAAAGCACATTCTTGTCCCAGTATCTCTACTTTAGAGCGGCTGGTTCTGAGCGGGAGGGGCACGCTGGGGAGCTGCTTTGACTCTTACCTGCCACGTGGCACACCGGCTCAGCCCGGGTCCTCACCTCTTGCCCTTCACGTGAGCCGTAAAGCCCGGATGGGATTTCCCCCCTGCCCTCGGAGACCTCGTCTGCCGCGGGGACGACTGTGCTCCCACCACGTGATCTCCCGTGAGCAGGCGCCCGGGAGCGGCACCCTGGAGCGCCTGGGGGAGGCGGGGCCGTGGGGGCGGGGTGGGATGACGGCCCGCCCACCGCGCTGCAGTCCCGGCGGACGGCGCTGGGGGCAGCGTGGAGTCTGCCCCGCGGCCGCGCGCCCCGACCGCTGGGCTGCGCGCCGGAACGCTGCTCCGGGAAGCAGGAAGCGGCGGGCGCGGGGCGGCGGGGATGGCGGGGCCCGGGGGGCCCCCCGCGGCTGGACGGCTTCATCCTCACCGAGCGCCTGGGCAGCGGCACGTACGCCACGGTGTACAAGGCTTATGCCAAGGTGGGTGCGGGGCGCCCCCGGGGACCCCGGCGCCGGGCAGGGACGGGGCTGGGGAACCAATGAGGACCCGGCCTCTGTGCCCGCCAGACCCCGAGCGAGCCCGGGTGGGCGTCCAGCGAGAGAGAGGCGAGACGCGGCGTGCGAGCAGTGAGGGGCCCGCGGCCGGCCGCCCTTCGGCGGCGGAGCGGAGAGCTGACTGCCACCCTTAGGTCTTAAAAACAAACCCACGCCCACACAGCCCTGTTTTGTCTGGAGAGGCAGATGAAGGCCTCGGTGGAGCGCGGTGATAGGCGCAGAACAGGGAGGATCCTTGATGGGCTGGGAGGAGTCTGGGACAGGGTTCTAGAAGGCTGGACCCGGCTAGGAATCGGCGTGCGCCGTTCTAGAACCCTGAATGACATGCCTTAGTGGGGGCACTCGAGAACACAATGAAATAGATTACGGAGCAGCGTTGGAGAACACCAGACTGGGAGGGGATTCCAGAACACCGGTGCCTCCCTGGCCTGAGAAGGGGAAGCTGGGAAGCCTGCAGGCTGGTGTGAGTGGGGAGGCCCAGTGATGGGGGAAGAGGGGCCAGGCATGGGCTCTGGCCCCCTCAAGGCAGAACGCTCACATCTCCTGTCCCCACAGAAGGACACTCGTGAGGTGGTAGCCATAAAGTGCGTGGCCAAGAAGAGTCTGAACAAGGCATCTGTGGAGAACCTCCTGACAGAGATTGAGATCCTCAAGGGCATTCGACACCCCCACATTGTACAGCTGAAAGACTTCCAGGTGCGGGCCTGGGGTGGGACAACCCCCAAAGGGAGCTGGGGAAGGGACATTCTCTTCAAGCTGCCTGTCTGCCTCTGTAACCACAGTGGGACAGCGACAACATCTACCTCATCATGGAGTTCTGCGCAGGGGGTGACCTGTCTCGCTTCATCCATACCCGCAGGATTCTGCCTGAGAGGGTGGCCCGTGTCTTCATGCAGCAGTTGGGTAAAAGCCTCTGACCCTCGCCTGACACCCTTTCCGGTGATCTCTGCCCCCCTCAACCCCCCACCCCAGTCTTAGAGCCTTTCTTAGCAGTTGTCTCTGTCTCAGTTTGGATTGTTAGGGCCCCATCTTTCCCATGTGCCTATCCCTGGCTTAAGGATGCCATGACAGAGAGGAGCCCCCATTTGTGGGGAGTCCAGGTTTCCACAGGGAACATAATATAAGGAACTTCTAGAATGTTCCAGGGCCCAGGGGTAGGATTTTGCCAAGAAAAAGAACAAGACCCTAAGGGCTGGGGGGCTGGGGAGGCTTCTAGGAGGGAGAGGGGACTTGTGAAAGGGTCCAAAGGGCTAGGGGGCAAATTCTTAGAAGTGGCAGGAACCTGATATTTAAGTATTAAAATATTCAGTAGAGCAGCCAGTGCAGAAGTCAGGCTGGGCAGGCTTGAAGGGGCAGATGGAAGGCTGGGGGAGGCGAGAGGCCGGTGAGGGATGGGCTCCTCTGACCTGTTTCTCCACATGGGTCTTATTCCCCAGCTAGTGCTCTGCAGTTCCTGCATGAACGGAATATCTCTCACCTGGATCTGAAGCCACAGAACATTCTGCTGAGCTCCTTGGAGAAGCCCCACCTTAAACTGGCAGGTGTGAGTCTGGACCAGCAGGGATGAGGTTTGGAGGGTGGGCGTGCAGAGGCCTCCTGCTGCCCAGCTCTCTCAGCAGCCCTGGTTCTCATGGCACCCTCTGTTGAGTCATCAAACAGTGACGGGCTGGCACGTGCAGGGACGGGCCCTACCACCAAAGGCAGGACGTTTCTTTGCCTCCCCACCCTCGACTCCAGCAGTGGACTGGATGGGGTCAGGGCTCAGTCTAGGGTCAGGGTCAGGACCCCATGTGTGACGATGGGAAGGGCTCAGTGTGTGAGCAGGGTTGGGAATTGGTCCGTCCGCAGGACTGGGGCTCAGCCTGTGACTCCGTCTGTGGCAGTGTTGGAGGGTGGGAGGTGGGGGAGGAGGTGGCTGTGGCCAAGAATGGACTGAGGCTAAGAGGCCAGAAAGCAAGGTAAAACCTCGGCTTCTAACTGCTGGTGGGCCCTTATCCTCATAGCTGGTGCAGTCAGGGTGGGCTTCCTGGAAAGAGATGCCTGAGGGGGCTGTGCAGGGTGCGTGGGATTTATTCTGGCTCCCAGAGGAAGATGTAGGAGGGTGTTCTAGGCTAATTTGGAGAGAAAGAGTGTGAGCAGAGGCTGCAGAGTAGGATTGATCCTGATGAGCCTGGTGGGTGGGGAGGAGCCCTGCACTGGAGCACAGGGTGAAGCTTTAGAGGGCAGGAGCCGCAGCAGCTGAATTGGGGCCCTGCTGCCTGCCCTCTTGCCCGCAGACTTCGGCTTCGCACAGCACATGTCTCCCTGGGACGAGAAGCATGTGCTCCGTGGCTCCCCGCTCTACATGGCCCCCGAGATGGTGTGTCAGCGGCAATACGACGCTCGTGTGGACCTCTGGTCCGTGGGGGTCATTCTGTACGGTGAGAGCTCTGTCTCTGGCCCCAACCCTGGAACCTCTACTGTGTGTCTTCAGGCAAGGCCTTTCTGGGCCACTCCTGAAGAGTTCTAATGAATGTGACTCTGTGCGCCCTGGGGACCCTGCCCTGAGGGGTGTCCCCCTGCCGACCCCAAGGAGTGGGCCAGGCCGGGCTTGACCCTATCCCCTCCCAGCCTGGCCTCTGCCTCCCTTCCACAGAAGCCCTCTTCGGGCAGCCCCCCTTTGCCTCCAGGTCGTTCACGGAGCTGGAAGAGAAGATCCGGAGCAACCGGGTTATTGAGGTGGGTCTTGAAGGGTCCTGGCAACCTGTTGGAAGAGGGGGTGAGGGCCCTGAGTTCAGAGCCCTCTCTGCCACCTGCACTGCCCAGGCTATGGCTCCGGGCCAGCTCTGTGGTGCTGAGCATGCTCTGGAGGGCAGGGTGAGGCTCTGTAAGGTTCCGGGAACCCAGATCAGCTCACTCACGGCAGGGAGCAAAGGCCTGCCCCAGCAGTTGTGTGCGGGCCCCCTGTGGGAGCAAAGCAAGCAGGCCAGGCCCAGCCTTCCCAGGAGTGATCCCGAGAGGGGAGAGGCTGCCCCAGCAAGGCTTCCGGTGAGGGCGTGGCCCTGCACTGGCTCCAGCACCTCGCCCGTCGCTGCTCTTCCCGGGCCTCCGATTCTCCACCTGCACATGCGTATCTCTGGGCCGTCCCCGCACCAGGTGGTCCCAGCCGGCCCCTGGGCCGGGGGCTGAGGTGCTGGGCCATGTGTGAACTGTCTCCCACCCTCCCCGCAGCTCCCTTTGCGGCCCCCACTCTCCCGAGACTGCCGGGACCTGCTGCAGCGGCTCCTAGAGCGGGACCCCAACCGTCGCATCTCCTTCCAGGACTTCTTCGCCCACCCCTGGGTGGACCTAGAGCACATGCCCAGTGGGGAGAGCCTGGCCCGAGCAGTAAGCGGGCCAGCGGAAGGGCGTGGGAGGAGGGCAGGTTGGGGGGCTCATCAGCCCCATTCGGTGGTGCACCGGGGACCTGCTCGTCTCTGTTTGTGGTGAGCATTGGGGGGTGGGCCTGACCCCCGACCGCCTGTCCCCCAGACCGCCCTGGTGGTGCAGGCCGTGAAGAAGGACCAGGACGGGGACGCCGCGGCTGCTTTATCTCTGTACTGCCAGGCGCTGGATTTCTTCGTGCCCGCCCTGCACTGTGAGTGCCCAGAGCCCCTGGGTGCAGCAGGGGTGGGGCAGCCACAGCTGCAGTGGATGGATTCCAGAAGCAGCTCCCCGCCCAGAGTTTTGTGGGAGACAAAGCAGAGGGTAAATCTGGCATTTGGTCGTTTTGAGGGTTCCAGAGGATTTGGTGTGGGGGCAGGGCAGACGCCTCATGTAAACCCCCGCTTTCTACAGATGAGGTGGATGCCCAGCGGAAGGAGGCAATTAAAGCAAAGGTGGGTGAGGGAGTCTCCTGAAGGAAAGGGGTGAGCGACCCTGGGGTCTCGGCAGACCGGCTTTCTTAGAACTGAGAACCAGAACAGCTCTCCAGGGAGGGTCAGGCCCGCCTCAGTTGCTCCCTGCCATTACAGCGTGGGGTAGTCGCTGAGGACCCAGAGGGAGAACTTGGAGGTGGGTGCTGGTGAGGGCGGTGGGGTGGGACAGCCCCTTCTCAGCCCCTCACCTCCTGCAGGTGGGGCAGTACGTGTCCCGGGCTGAGGAGCTCAAAGCCATCGTCTCCTCCTCCAATCAGGCCCTGCTGAGGCAGGGGACCTCTGCCCAAGACCTGCTCAGAGGTAGGCCTGGTTCCTGGCCTCAGCTCCCAGCAGCTTCCCTCCAGCCTGAGGGGCGGCAGCCTGGGGGAGGTTCCCTGAGATGAAAAACAGGCTGCTCCCCTCACGCTGAGCCTCTGCCCTCATCCCAGAGATGGCCCGGGACAAACCTCGCCTCCTTGCTGCCCTGGAAGTGGCTTCGGCCGCCACAGCCAAGGTTTGTACCCAGCACGAGGGGCCTGCATGGGGCAGGAAGAGTGCAGAGCGTGACCCTAAGTGACCCAGTGTGCCTGTGGCCGTAGGAGGAGGAAGCCGGCGGGGAGCAGGCTGCCCTGGACCTGTACCAGCACGGCCTGGGAGAGTTGCTGGTGCTACTGGCAGGTGAGGCCCCCCCATCCCCACACTCCCCCAAGCCCCGGGCTGCCCAGCCCTCACCACGCGCCCTCCCTTTCTTCGTAGCGGAGCCCCCAGGCCGGAGGCGGGAGCTGCTTCACACCGAGGTGCCCGCTGCGGTTGGGAGAGTTGGGAGGCTTCCTCTTCTCCTCCTCCCCCTGCTCCCATGTTGGGGGACCTCCTCAGCTTTCCTCAGGGTGTTCCAAGTCTGGGAGTCAGACCTCACAGACTGGGGAAGTCAGGGGCCCCACGTGCTCCATCAGGGGCGCGGGTGCCGGGGGGTCAGGGCGCGGGGACAGACAGGGTCTGGGAACCCAGCAGCGGAAAGTGGGCTGTGCTGCTTCGGTTGGAAAGGCCTCTTGGAGAAGCGAGCAGATGATGAGCTCAGAGGGGCTGTTGTTTGGATGGGGTAGAGGGTTCTGGAGAGCATCAGGAGTGAGAAGGAAAGCAATTTGAAGGCTCCTCCGGCCTACACCCCCATGGGCGTGTCTTCCCTCGGTAGGTTCAGAACCTCATGGCTCGAGCTGAGTACCTGAAGGAGCAGGTCAAGGTGGGCACACGGGCTGGGTGTGTTCTGCCCCTCTCTGCCTGTGGCTGTCTGTCCCCTGCACCCCCTTGCATGTCTCCCCCTTCCGTCTTCCTCTAAAGGTCTCCCCATCGCTGTCTCTGCCCTTGGCACTCGTGCTCAGTGGCTCAGCGGCCCCGTGCCCACCTCCGGCTGTCTCTCACCCCTGCACTGCCTTTACGCTCCACAGATGAGGGAGTCTCGCTGGGCCGCTGAGACCCTGGACAAAGAGGGACTATCAGAGTCTGTTCGTAGCTGTGAGTCCTGCCCTGGGGTCGGACCCGGACCCTCTACCAAGGAGGGGGAAGGGCTGAGGGCAACCCTGGATTCTGCCTCCATGCCAGAGACTTAAGACGGACTTTCCCCCCTTCCTCTCCACAGCATGCACCCTGCAGTGACCCTGGAAGGATGACTGGACAGACCCACAGCCACCCCTAAGTGGGGACACACTCCCCTAGACTGACGTCCAGAGTCCTGTGGCCCTCTGCAACGCTACGGAGCAGGCTTCCTGGATGAGCAACTCTGAGACCCCCCACGTCCCAGGATCCCCAGCCCCCCACAAGATCCTCTGCACTTCTTAGACGGTCCGATGGGCCTTGTCGGTGTTGAGAGCACCAGGCCTTGGCCCCTGAGGGAAGGGGAGCAGGACTCTGGGAGAAGTTTCATTCGTGTGACTTTGGTTATGTGGTGGTTGCTTGATCCTGAGCCTGTCAATTTCGGGGGCATGAGGCCTCTGGTTTTGCTCTGAGAACAGGGCAGGGGGCCCCCTGCAGGACACTTCTGCTCTTGCCCCTTGCCCTGTCAGCAGGCAGCTGTGCCCTGTGCACCCCCGCCCCCCGCCGGGTCCTTCCTGGGAACCTTATTGTGACTCACCTCCCTCCTTGCACTGAAACGGGGCACTCCAAGACCCCTCAGGGACCACCCACTGCACGGTGTACACTCAGACTCACAGAGCTCCCCAGTTTTCCTGGAGCTGGCCCTCGCCCACCCTCTCAAAATTCTAAGATAATCCTTCAGACATGAAAATCATGTACTCTTCAGGGGTGGGGCAAATTTGAGAAAGCCATGCCTTGTTCCTGCTCTGGCCCAAGGGGCACAAGGGGAGTGGTCTTCAGCTTTTGTCCATCGCCCCCATTGGCCCTGGAGCTGGTCCTGGCCTGGAGTGGGGAGGTTGGGGGCTGCCTGACCCAGCAGGCTGCAGAGGAGCCGGCAATCAGGAGACCGGGCTCTAGGTCTGGCGTTGCAGCCACCCCAGTGTGTGACCCTGGGCAAGTCCCTTCCCCTTTCTGGGCCTGATCTCCCCAGCTCTCCAATGGGGCTGCTAATACCTCCTCAGCTCCCCACATGGGTTTTTAAGAGGACAAAGTGACTTTAATCTGGAGAAGAATGTACACAGTGGAGTCATTTGGGGGCTCTTTTTAAAAAGTCCACAAGGGTGCTGGTGATCTCTGACCTTTGTGCCCTTTAGTGTCTCCTTGGGACAAGAGGTGTATTCCTTGCAGGAGGCTAGGTGTAAAGAATGTAATTCATTGTTTCTCTATTAAATTATTTTCTGAACTCGTGCTTCTCTTCTCGCCCTGGGAAAAATAGGGTATCCCCTGTTCACAGGCTGGGGCTGGAGGGGCCCCAGGAAACGCTGGGAAGCCTGAGAGACTGGGGAAGGCCCCACACAGGATCCCCTGGCCTTCCCATGGCCTCTTCCCCTGGACTGGTGAGCGAGCAGTGAGCCGGCCCCGGGGAAGGGCATCCTCTTGGGTGTCTAGTGCTCAAACCCAGCTCCCTAGGGCCCCAGGCTGAAACAGTTTCCAGCAGACTGCTTTCCCCCTACCAGGTCTTGGTGGGAACGGCATACAGGAGCATCTTCGGAGACTTAAGGGAGGGGGAGCGCATCTGCCGGGGGGCTTCTGGTGCAGCCAGTAAAGGGCTTCCCTACTGGGGGGGACCTAATCCCCGCCCCAGCCCTTGTTGTGGCCATTGGGGGCACTGTTGAGCAGTGGTCCAGGGGCCAGAAGGCATGGCCAAGATCTTGGTTCTGCTCTTTGGTGCTGAAGCTTGGGACCCATTGATTAGCTGGTTCCTTGGTAAAATGAGGATGAAGATAAGTGCCCGGTGGTGGTTTGTAAGGACTAAAGGAGTTACCGTATGGGAGCGTGACACAGTACACATTGAACACAATGTTTTCAGATTTAGGGAAAGGAATGTACTTCATATTATCTCTGGGAGTGGGCTGCCCAAGAAAGCCTCAGTGAGAAAAATGAGGGAAAGGAAGGAGAGTGACTCCACCCCATGGGTGGGTAGATGGAGAAGACCGGTTGGGAGGGAGAGTAAATGAGGAAGGACGGGGTTGAAAGACCAATTGAACAAAAGGATGATGGGCTAGAGGGTTGGCCCGTGGACCCCACTGTGTGTATGTGATCTCTGCATTGGCTGTGCCCAAACATGAGCCTGAAACTTCTACAGATGGGTGTGGGGAGAAGGGCCCCACTTCAGGGACAGGAAAGGCCTGGGAGGCTGAGGCCAGTGGAGGAAGGCCCTTCCCCTGGGCTCCCTGCTGGTCCTGTCTCCAAGCCACCTGCCAAGGAAGGAGGCAGCCCAGCCAGAGGAGGTGGGGCTCGCTCTCTAGGGTTCTCTTCGAATGGCAGAGACCTATGGGAAATACGCTAATCTACTTTAAAAATATATATTTTCCCCCCTAGGAGTGAGTTTCCATGTCTCACCTTTAACACTTTGAGTGTGCCAAGCGGGCAGACAAGCCACAGCGTCTGCGTGCCTCACTCTGCCCTGTCCTCCCACTTCCACTCAGTCCCCCAAGCCCAGAGCCAGCACTAGGCCAAGCTGGGGGAACACCTGAGCCTGGGTCCCTCTGTCTGCCAAGGGGCCAGCAGATGGGCCGCTGGAGCAGACTGAGATGTCCTGTGCCCTGCCTGCCCTTTTGCCAAGTGGGAAGAAGTGGAAGGAAGGAGAACCTTGGTTCCTGCAGGAGGTCATCTAGCAGAGCCAGCTGCCGTCCCAGCCCCTACATGGGAGATGGCCCAACCTGGGGCTGGGACATCAGGGAAGGGACACATCACTGTCTCTGGAGTAGTTCATATCCACACTTGAAATCCCACAGGCACACAAACGCACAGACACTAACAGGCCACAGGCCGCAGACCTACAAAAACACGAAAGCCACGTTCAGGTTCACAGACCCATGCAGACCCCCCATGGGCTTACACTCGTGATCACACACACAGGCATGGTTCCTGCCAAATAAGGCTGAGGCAGCCTCAAGGCCACTGCTCCCCCAGATCAGCCCCCCCTGGCTCCCCTGCTCTCCCTGAGCCTTGCCCCTCAGGATTCTGGGAACAGTTATGCCTGGCCGGCACAGGGTTAGAGGCTGGGCAGCTGGCTCTGTGGCTCCCTCCCACGCCCCTCGCACAGCTCCCCACCCCCAACCCAGCCTCAGGCATCAGCTGGGTCAACAGGCACTGCCAGCATCTCAGGCTCAGCAAGCGAACATTCCCCCAGATGTCCCCAGCGCCTGCCGGGGGGCCTCCATGTCCGAGAATATACCATCTGGCCAATGGGGGAAGGGGAGTTCCTCTGAACTCCAAACACCATCACCCTCCCAACTCCTCCCTGGGGACCAGGTGGCCTCTGGAAAGTCACTGCTTCTCTCTGTACCCCTCTCCCTCTGAGAACCAGGCCTGAGCTGTCTGGGTGGACAGAAGAAGGGACTGGAGTAGGGCAGGGGTCACCAATCTTCCTGAAACCGCCCACATTACGGGGCCAGAGAATGGGGGTGGGGTGAGGGGAGGGAGGCTGGCCATCTTTGCCATCCCTCTCTTCCTGGAAGCGTGGACCGGGTTGGGTCACGGGCTGTCTCGACCCCTTTCAACATCTCCTGAATCCTCACACTGCCTGCAAGCATGAGAAAGAGGAAAGGAGGAGGAAAGGAAAACAAGAGAAAGAAAAAGGCCCAGAGGGGTAAATGGCTTACTAAACTATGCTGCTCTAATGGCAGGGTTTTAATTGCTGTGGAAAGGGAAGTTTGGGGGCAAGTGGTTTTTTTTTGTGGTCCTCACATCACAGCAGGTGGGTGGACCAGTCACGGACCAAGTGACTGTGACTAGGCAGAAGCAGACACCGTCGGGAAGAGAATAGCGGGCCAGTAGTCCCGTAGACAGGCCCTGAGGGCTTGCGAGTGGGGGCAGGTACAGCGGGGGCCCCCACGGGAGTGTATGAGTCCAGGACAGGTAGGAGCCAGGACCGGGGCGGAACGGGGGGCACAAATGAGAAGGACATGGACTGACAGGGAAGCCCTGAGAGCAGGTGAAGGAAGAGGGGAGGCAGGGAGAGGCCAGCAGAGCCTGGAGACCCCTCAACCTGTCCTCCTCGCCCATCTCTGCCTGGGTGCCAGAGCTGACTCCTTTGTCCCAGAACCTCCTCCCCCCAATTCCAGGGCCACAGACAGGCCAGGGCTTCCTGGGGTTCCCAGGAGTGAGGAGGAAATGAGTGTGGGGGCTCAGCCCCCTCAACTCCCTGACCCCAGGCCCCAACCAGCTTATTTTGTGAGGGTTCAGTGAGCGCTAACCCCTAGCCTCCCCTGTGGCCTCCCTCTCTGCCTCTTTCACTCTGGGTCCTGCAAACCACTGAGGGAAAAGGGGTCTGTCCAATCCCATTAGGCAGAAGGTCCCTGGAGGGTGGAGTGCTGACGTGCGCTTTGCTGCTGACGTGGCCGAGGAGGCCCACGCAGCTCTCTCCCCACCCCACACCTAGCCTGGGGCTCCAGCTTGGGTCTCCTCCAGCTCTAGGAAGGTCAGGAGGGGGTTTTGTCCAGAGACTGACCAGGGGGCAGCCTAGGAGCAGCTCAGAGGCCCAGGCCCCTTCCCGGGAGATGCTTGGGCGTGACATCTCGAGCCACCCCATCCTGGGCCTGTGTCCCTCCCTGCCCTGCCCCTCCTAATTCCTAATCCTCTCTTTCTCCTCTCTCTTCCACCTGTTTCTCCCCATATTACCTACCGAACAGGTTTTATGTTTCTTGTTCTTAGTTTACAAGGCAGGCCTAAAGGAAACTTTGCCCTTGAGACCAAACCCTCATAGGGCCGTGCTGCCTATAAATCTTGGCCGGCTTCCCAAGACGGGTGCCAAGCAGGGACACGGGGTTAGCCCATAGCACCTCGTTGCTGCTCAAGGCGCTGGGGTGGCCTGCTTGGGCTTGGTTTCCTGGACCCCCCACAGGGGAGTAGGATGAGATTTGGGCTGCTGATTGTTTTTTTGTTTTTAAAGAATCAGTTGTCATTTATTGATGGTCTCCATGTCCCAAAGATTTCACAGGCAGTCATCTTTGAAACACTATTATTTAGGGAGGGGGTAGTTCTTCATTTCACAGCAGGGAAAATAGGCTCCGAGGAGGGAAAGGGACGCTCAAAGTCACACAGCTGTGCCAGGACTGGAAGGCGGTTGCCCTGCCTTCTCTGTTAGCCCTTCCATCCCCAAGGTGAGAAGGGGGGATAGGCTTAGGTGCCAGAGACAGCTGTGATTGAGCCACACCCCTCCTGGGGTCCCACGTGCAGCCCTATCCAGCTGGCTGCCACACCCCTCTCAAAGCCCAGTCCTGTTTCATCCAGCCCCAGCTGGACTGGTGCCCTCTGTCCAGTGCAGGGACCCCACCCTCACCCAGGGTCCCCAAGAAGGTAAAACTTGAACATCTTACAGAGCCTGGCATTGCTATGAAGCTATGAGTGAGGAGGGTTGTGGGGCTGTGAACCCCAAGATTCCTGGAGGTCTATTTAAGAAGTGGGAGGAAATTTTTATTTTTGAAATATTTATTTCAAAATTTTATTTTTCACAGAGCTGACAGAGGAGATCCAGCTATGGAATCCAGAGAGAGTTCTACGGGAACAGAACAGAAATTGCCTGGGCCTGGGTCCAGAAAGGGCCTAGAGCCGCCTGGGCTACTGTTCAGTGCCAGCTTCATCCTTGGCACTCGGCCCCTCACACAGCATCGCTCAGCTCCCGAGAACCAGAGCCCATAGTACAATGGCAGCCGCTCCAGGCGATGGTTGCAGCTGCTGTCCTGCCCAAGGAAGAGTGTGGGGTTGGCTCCGAGGGCCAGGGAGGCCACGCCAGAAAGAGTCTTAGAAACTATCCAGTCCATCCCCATTTTAAAGACGATGCAGTAAGGCCCAGAAAGAGCAGTGGCTTTCAAGGAGAATGAACATGGCGGCTCAAACTCAGGCTTCTTGGCTACTGAGGGAGTCTGCCCAAAGACCCCTCTAAGCATGTCTGAGTGTCGGTGTCTAGAGGGGCTGGCCTGTGTGTGTGTGTGTTTGCCAGGATGTGTCTGTGGTGCATGCTTCTGCACATGCCATGGTTTCCATGTCTCTCTGTGTGTCTCTCTACGGGTGCTCCTGTGTGCAGAAACTTGGGGCTGCAGCCCAAGAGGGATGGGCCTATTCTTACAATCTTAGAAGGCCTCTCCAGGCAGAGTAGAGAGGGTGGGTCCTGAGAGAAAGGGTGAGGAATGGGGACTTTGGTCCCAGTGCAGAGGGAGATACCAAGAGGCAGACTTGAGCCATGGATGAGAAGGGTCCTGAGCTAACACGGGACAGGGGGAAACAAAACTAAGATGGGGTGTGGGTCCCTGGACGTTGAGACACACTCTTAGCCCTCATGTGGGCCCAGCCCTCTGGTCACCGCAGTGGGCAACCCCAGGGGAAGTAGTCACATGATGTGGCACTTCTCAGCTGATTGCTTGAGGTCCCCCAATGTGGCCTGGGCTTTGTCCTTGAGTGAGCCGAGGTCCAAGCCAGGAAGACTGGCCAACTGCCCAAGGACGGAGGCCCTCTCCTCCTCCTCCTCTGTGTCCTCCTCAATCATCTTGGCCAGCTCCCGGGGCAGCTCCACGTCTCCACCTGCCATCTGAATCTGGCTCTCATCTGTCTCGTTCTGAAGGGAAGAGGGGAGGAGGTGGAGTGGGGCTGGAGGCCCAGGAAGACCCAGAGTTGAAGGGACAGGGAGGAAGCCTGGCCTGGGCTCCCAGCCCCAGATTTCGGAGCCACATGTTCCAGTGAGTTCAGCCCCCACACCCACATCCCAGACTCAAGCTTTTGTCACTTGAACATGCAGACCTTGGACTTTTACACCACCTAACTTCACTCTGAGATACTGAAGACACTAGCACAGTGAGTAGAGCAAAATGAAAATGTTTAGGAGTCAAACTGTTCCAGTCAGCGACATCATAGGCTGGCTGTCGTTACCCACGCCGGAGGACGGACTGATCACAGTGATGGGTACCACTTATCAAGTGCCTACTGTATGGCTGAAGTTCAAAATACCCCTGTGAGGTCGGTATTCTTATTTCTATTTTACAAATAAGGAAATTGAGGCTCAGTTTAAGTAAGTAAACTACTCAATTTAAGTAACTTGGGCAAGTCACAAAACTAGGAAGTAGGGGCACTTGTTTTTAAACCTATGTCATGCGGGTGCCCGGGTGGCTCAGTCAGTTAAGCGGCTGCCTTCGGCTCACGTCATGATCCCAGACTCCTGGGATCGAGTCCTGCGGCAGGGTCCCTGCTCAGCGGGGAGTCTGCTTCTTTCTCTCCCTCTGCTCCTCCCTCTGTTCCTTCCCCTGCTTGTGCGCTCTCTCTCTCTCTCTGTCTCAAATAAATAAAATCTTAAAAAAAATAAACGTACATCATGAATTCCAACATCTGTGTTCTCTTTGCACAATACCTACTGGTTGCCTTTGCACTTCTCTATCCCTTTGGGGACCCTGGCACTTTCACTTTATGTCCTACTCAGTTACAGCCAAGGCTTCCCTCTTTTATTAAACTCAGAGTTCCCTGATGGCAGGGGTTGTGTCTTTCAATGTGCTTAGTGCAAGCATTTGAGCAATGACTCCATTCCTAGCTGGGTTTAACTCAGTAGCTTTTCTGGCTTTCTGGACTGGTTTTCCCTCTGAGAGACTGGTGCGCTGTGGAGAGTCAGAGGCAGCCAAAGGATCAGTAAACATTTGTTGAATGAGTGAATGTGATGTTTGCGTGTCGGATCTTCCAATTCAAATGGAAGATTCTGGGCACTGGGAGTACCTTGTGCCTCAGTTCCCTCCTTAGGCTACACTTACATGCCCACCCAGTGCTGCAGTGCCTATGGGAGACTTCCTCCTGGCTGTTTGGCCAACCAACAGGCATTTTGCTCTCTGCAGACAGACTCCATACCCTGGAAGGCAGCCGGGGGTCCTACAGCAAGCTGAGGTTCTGCATTCACAGGCTCTGACCCCGCTCCAGCACTAGCTGGCTGTGTGGCCTTGTCAAGTTCCTTAATCTTTCCGAGCCTCAGTTTCCTTATTTGTAGAGTGGGTGATCGCTACGCGGGAGCGTTACTGAGGGGCTACATGAGGGAATGAAGGCCAAGTGCCTGGCACACAGAGGGTCTGCTTCTCTCCCCCACCCCGCCCTCCCGGAGTGTGCAGGCACTCCGAGTGTACTCGAACTTGTGAAATCTACTGCCTTCCACTTCTTCATCTGCCCCGGCCTGACTGTGGTTTGGAGGAGGGGGCCGTGAGGGAGAGAAGGGGCCTGAACTGGCTCCAGAAACACAAATCTATCAGTCTTGGGAAGGCTGGGCTTCCCTTCAGCACCAAGCCCTGGCCTCTGAGTAAGAGAACGAAGGATCCAACCAAGAACTCCGTGAGTTTTAGGAGCTGAGAGTTGCGGAGCCGAGCCCGGAGAAAGAGAGGGGAGCTGCAAGTCCAGGGTCCCGATGTGGCTACCAGCCCAGGCTCCTAAGCTTACCTTGGGCAGCCGATATTTATCTCGGAAGTGGCTCCGCAGCGTGGCCCGCTCCGCCTTCCTCTGCGTGAACTGCGCGTCCCGCTCCATCCTGAGGGGGCACGGGGGCGGAGTCATCCCAAGGGCTGACAGAATGGGCGGGGTCTGCGAGGGACTGGCGGGAGGGGTCTCCGAGTCCCCGGGCGAGAACAGCTTCGCTCCTGCGGGACTCGCCTGTGTGTTGGGAGGGTGCTCCGACCTGGCGGGCCTCGGTTAGTCTTTGCTGCCTCTCCCCCCATCATCGCGGCCCTTTGTTGTCTCTGCACCTGGCACTGGACTATGGGTCGGGAGCGTCAGCCTGTCTGGCTCGCTCTGCAGACCCTGTGTGTCCCTCTAGGCCTCCAACTCCGTCTGTCTTTTCCCTTCCTGACAGACTGTGTCGTGTGTGGGAAAATATTTGGGACAGACTTGGGTTTGCATCCTGGCTGCACTGCACTTTTGTTATGTCACTTATTTCCCTCTTTTGCAACTCACAAAACTATTATCAGGATTAAGCAAAATAATTGCTAATATTTAATGATATACCATGTGCCAGGCACTGTGCTATGTAGTTTACATGCGTTAAATAATTTAATCCTTATAAATATATAAGGCATGTTTTATGGTTACCATCCCCATTTTACAGAAGAGGAAACTGAGGCGCAGAAAGGTTTAAGTAACCAGTCTAAAGTCACCCAGCTAAAAAGAAGAAAAACCTGGATCTGCATCTAAGCAGCCTAGCCCTGGAGGCCAGCCCCAGCTGCCTCTCTGTCCCAGCGCCGCCTGCACACAAGTAGACACTGAGGCTCAATATCTATGAGTGCCCCATCTCAAGATCTGTCTCCGTGACTCTGAGCCGCCTCAGCTGCCTCGCTTTTCTCAGAACCTCAGACTCAGAGGAGCTCCAGTTGGAAGATGCAGACGGCTAGGACCAGATCGGATTAAGGGATTACTTGTTTCATCAGAAATGCACGTGCCGCCACCCCATCCCAGCTCCTTACTACCCCTGCCCCCACTCCTTCTGGGCCCAGAGTGCGAAGCTGGAACGGGGTCCTGGGTTTGGGATGGGGTGGCTCTGGGGACAGCCTAGAAAGCACACCCCAGTCTCTTATCCGCATCTAGGAAAGTAAGGTAAGGGGACTCGGGGTCTGAAACCGCCTTAGAGGTGAGCCAGGTGGTTAGAGGGGGTGGGGGAAGGTCGTTGGAACCAGGAAAGGATCCCACTCACTTCTCTTCCACCAGTTGCTTCTGATACTCCTCATACTCTTCTCGGCTCATGCCTTGCGCTTCGGCCGCAGATTTGTCCCCGTCCCCCTTGTCCTCGCCGCCCCCCAGGCTCCCGGTGAGGTTCTTCAGCTGGCCGCCCACCATAGTCTTCACCATGAACGCCATGGTCTTCGCTGGCCCTGGCACCGGGCGCCGGGAGCCAGGCACGTCCTCACCTACTTCAGCACTAGGTCTCGCGGACAGCTCCTGCCGCGGGCCGGCGCCCCACGCTCTGAGCCTCCCGCCTCCCGCCCCCGCCCAGGCCCNAGGCTGGACCACGTGCCCGCTCTGCACTCCCGCCTCCCCCACGTGCCTCCTTCCACGCCAAGCTCCGCCTGGGCATTGCTGACAACGGATTAGGGCCTGCGGGGGTGGGGTCGCTCCCCAGGGAAAGGGGCTGCATTGATGCTCCTGGAATCCTGCACCCTACTCTCCAGTACTCCCTCCTCTCCCAGGTCGCTGATAGCCAGGATTTCGGCTGGTGGTTTCAAGGGGCAAAGATCCAGCCCTGGGCTCTACCCCATCCTCCCCAACCACTGCCCCAGCAGCTGCTCACAGAGCTGGAAGCTGGGAAAGGGAAGAGCAGAAAACGGGAATCCCATTATATCTCCATGGGTTGCCTGAGAGTTCTCTGTCACATGCCAGCCCCTCTGACCCCTAGAGCTGCAAGAAGTGGAGGGAGAGGGTTGTTCATGGTGATGCTGGCGGGGCTGAGCCAGGAAGGACACCTGGAGATATTACTCTTTGTTCTGGGTGAATTTGGGGATAGAATTATATACGGTTGTGACTTCCTCTCCCTCCATCCTCTAGGGCTCAAGGCTTGTGGGGTATCTGGTCTTTTGGCAATCAAGCCAGTCCTTGACCTCCTTGCCTGCTTGGAGCTCACTGTCAGCTACCTGACCAGAGAAGGTGGAAGACTTCAGAAAGATTACGGAGAAGTCAGAAGGTAATGAGCATATCGAAGCATGGGGAGATGTAAATCAGCTTTAATAAGATTGGAGCTCCCCAAAAGCTAAGGTGTGGGCAGGAGCTGGGCACCCAGAATGAGAGGGTACTGGCCAAACTCTGTACCCTCTAGATACCATCCATCTCCTTCAGGGCTTTCAGGTGAGTCATGCACGCATGCTAGGGGAGAAAGGCTGCCTCCTCAGAACCCCCAGGGCCTCAGAGATGCGTGGTGCAGGACACAGAGGGCTGCCTGGGGACAAACGGTCCCAAAGGCTCTTGTCCAGCTCCTGCCTACTGCCAGGGAAAGGAGAAGAAGGTTACTTGGATTTCTGCCTTTTGGGCTCTTGAGACCAGGCTCCCACACTCACCTCTCTAGCATCTCTCCACTACAGCCTCCCCTGTTCTAGGACCTCTTATGGCTCCCTTGGCCTGCCCCATCAGGACCACATTCTTCCCCTGGGATTCAAGGTTTGTCCAGGTGGCTCCAGGCTTATGGCCGCCATTGCAAGCCTACATAATGCATAAGCTTATGATCATTTCCACTTTATACCTTTGCTGTTCTCACCTGGAGGCTGTCCTCTCTTCTACTCTACTTTTAAAGCTCAGCACACTTCACTTCTCCCCTGGGACCACCCCAGATGACACTGATTCTTCTTGTCTTAAAATTCCACCAGTAAGGACTGTCAGCCCCATTTCTGAGCACCTTGGCACACTCTCCATCTCTAAATGCTTCATTCATTCAACAAACACCCACCAAACAGAATTAGTGATCTCCCGCCACCCTGTAAATTCTCTTTGCCCAGTTTCACAAACTGATCCCACACTTTGCTTTGACAATACTGAACTTGCCACTTTTTCTCCAGAATGCTGTGTTTTTTTCATGCTTCTGTGACTTTTCTTATGCTGTTCCTCTGCATTGATGCCTTTACTTATCTTGACAGTCTGGAAAACTTCTAGTTACCTTGATGACCCATATCCAATGTCCCTTCCAGGTCAATGCCCTGATCGTCTCAAGCTGGGTCAAGTGCTTTTTTCCTGTACTGTCATAGCCCCTGAGCTTCCTGCCATTATGGCACTGATCACATAACTATCAGTTACTCAACAGTTTCTCACACCAGCAAGTAAGTTCTGTGAGGGCAGGACTTAGACGGGGCCAGCAGTTAAGCTGGTGGTCAGTAGAGCCTATCAGAAAAATGGGTCCTAGGGGCGCCTGGGTGACTCAGTCGTTAAGCGTCTGCCTTTGGCTCAGGGCGTGATCCTGGAGTTCGGGGATAGAGCCCCACGTCGGGCTCTTCCGCTGGGAGCCTGCTTCTTCCTTTCCCACTCCCCCTGCTTGTGTTCCCTCTCTCGCTAGCTGTCTCTCTCTCTGTCAAATGAATAAATAAAATCTTTTTTAAAAAAAAAGAAAGAAAGAAAGAAAGAAAAATGGGTCCTAGCCTCGGTGCTGCTCATTGCCAGCTGGTAGACCAGGCCTATTCCCCCTGGACCTCAGTGCCCCGTCTCTCAAATTAAGTGGCTATGACCCAGAATTAAGCGATGCCAGGTAGGTGTAGGATGACTTACCCATGGGAAGACCCACCTGAAGTGCACGTAACAGAAGAAGCCTAGAGTCTGAAGGAGGAGGAAGAACAAGAAGATGTTGGGCCGCAGGCATGAGGAGGCCCCTGGACGTTGGCCAGGTGGGCGGGGGTTCTTGGCTGCTGCTTTCTGAAAGGGGACATTCTAAAGTCCTGGAGCGGCTTCTTACCCAAAAGGAAAAAGGGGACCTGGAATCTGGGCCATGTGTGGGCTCTACCTCCTTTCACCACGCTTGGGGCACCCTGCCTTTCACCAGGGAACTTGGAGAGGGGTCAGAGTACAAAGCTGCATCCCCCACCCTAGCTTCCATGGCTCCATCATCTGTGGGAACAGCTGGGAAGGTCTAGGGCCTAGGATCATCAGGGCTCCGAAGGGTCTAGAGATGAGAAAGAGAGAAGCAGAGAGCGAAAGACAGGATAATGGTGAGGGCAAAGGTAAGAGCAAGATGGGGCACAGGGAAGGGAGGGCTTCACCACTGAGTCTGAGTACTCCTGTTTCCCTTCTGGTCACTGAAGGGGGTTGGACCCAAGGGTCTCCAGGGCCCTGCTGGCATCGCGAGTCTATGGGACCGTCCAGAGAGCAGAGAGAAGATAAGAACTATATCACAGACACAGGCACAGGTGTGCCTATCAGCAGTCCCAGGAGGGGGGCACAAGGGCAGGAGGGCCTGGGGATGCAGAAGTGCTAGAGGAAGGGGGCTGAGCCCGGACCTCAAGGATGGGGTCCTCATGGTACCCCTCCCTTCCCTCTTACCAGTGGGCCCTGAAGGTCCTTCTGCAGGAGGCTCAGGATCCGATCCAGCTCTAAGAAATGATGCTTGGTGCCCACAGGCAGATAGAAGAGCTGGGCTCTTGAGGCCACGTGGGCAGCTGCATCCCTGATGGGGGTGGAAACCAAGGGAGATGACTCGTTACGCCTTCTGGTCGCACCCAAACCTCCTAACCATTTCTCATAATCCCTAATGGCAGCACCTGGTGCGAAACAGGCACCATCCATAGGGCCCCTTCTTAGGGGTTGGTCTTCTTACCCCAGACCTTCTTCCTGTATCCTCAGAGAGCTTTAGCTCAGAGAAAGGTCTCCCTAAAGTTGTTTGTCTCAACTCTAGGCTCCTCGGGCTCTGCTTTCCATAGCCAGCCCCCAGGGGATTTAGTTCCTCTCCCTCTTCCCATCTTCCCCCCCCCCCAGTGTCTAGATGTGGTATGGGACCCAGAATCCAGCATCCAGCCTGAAGCTTTCCTCTTCCATGGCATCAAGGTGACCTTCCTGTCCCCAGAACTCTATGGGTAACTCCTGAGGCTTGGCTTAAAGTGGGATGGTAGGGGGCTGGAGGGGCGCAAAAAGAAGTCAGGGACTTCCCGCCCCTTCAGCTGGGCCTGATCTTGGCTATTGTTTCCTCCAGGAGCTGTCACTGAAGGAGGGCTCGGATTTACCAACCCTCCCTGGGGAGGTGGGGTGTCTGATAGGGGCTCTCATGAGGGGCCCCTCCCAGGGAGAGTTACTTCTAAACTAGGAATTTCAAACTTTAAACTTGATTCAATTAAGTTCAGATCAAGTGGATAGACCTAACTCTGTCCCAGCCCCTCCCCATGTGCCAGACTTGGTGCCAGATACTCAGGAAGTGAGGAAAGGAATAAGGGGCCAAGGGAGGAACTTGAGGCTGAGCGAGTGCGTGGAGCAGGGCTTCTCTGCCCCTCTCCCATGGCCCCTCCTCTCAGGTACCCTTACCTCATCTCTTGCAGGTGCTGGAGTAGAGTTCTCTGTCCATGGAGCAGGGCGCTGACCTTGGCAGAATCCTGCAGGAGGGTCGCCCTGTCCTCTAGGGCCCATGGCAGAGCCCCTCTCTTCTCAGAGTCCCTCTTCCCCAAGGACACTGCAGCCCTTTTCCTTCTGGAAGGCCTTGCCAGCTTACCTGGCCCCTCGTCAGTTTGGACATAATTGACACACTGAGTTTCTCCCCTGTCTAGCTGGCCTTCTGGATTCCCTCCCCTGCCAAACCCCTCTCCCTAAGGGTCATGGGTTCTCTGTCCTCTCCTACCTACTACCCCCCAGGGCACAGGCCAAGATGAGGCCAGTGCCGAATAACTCTCAATGCTTGGGCCTCTGTCTTGCTGAGTGGTCTGGAGAATTGACCGCCCCTCTCTGGGATGGATAGAATCTGGCAGGAGGAGTTCTGAGCCTGGAAGTAGGATCAGAGAGGCCTAGCCTTGGAGCGCAGCCCCTTCCCCTCCTCCCCCCTCCAGCAGCCCAGCCTCAGCTGCTCTGGCCTGAGCACACAAGATGAAAGGCCTGCGCTGACAGAGCCCAGCAGAGCTCCCAGGAGCCATGGGCCTCTTCTGCTCGGCATCTAACATCTTGACTGAGTCCAGCTCTCAGGCCCCAGGCTGGGCGTGCCACAGGGCATGGCTCCTTGGAGGAGAAGCCAGGATGGCAGGGGAGATGAAACAAGGATTCTGGCGTATCTGAGCATTAAGCAAGAGTATGTGAATCAAATCACATGTGGAGCTACGTGCAAATTAGCGCTCAGTCTATTTTGGCACTTGTCTACAGCCCGTGTCCAAATACCTGGCATCGCCTCTCCCCAGCCCCAGCTGCATGGATCCTTGGGCATGTGCTTGTGCGGGGCTACCCTTCCGCCCGCTCCCCTGCCTGGCCGCTCCACCCTGTCCTGCCACCTGCAGCACAGCACCCCGCTCTCCTTTCCCTCCAGACCTTGGGGGAGACGAGTTCCTAAGTATAGCATTTGCTCCTCCTTCTGGGCAGAGGGAGCCTGCCGGTACCAGGGGCCCAGTGCCTGAGGGAGCGTGCTTTTCCAGGCCTGCAGGCAGGGCCTTGGGTGCCCCAGGGGCCACTCACCCAGGCTCCCGCAGGCCTGGCGTGGCCCGGGGACCCCAGCTGCTTCTTCCATTGCCTCTCAGCCTGGGCCACCTGTTTGGACAGACCCTGGAGAGCCTGCAGGATCTGGCGGTGTCTGCCCAGCGTCTCCTCCAGGCCAAAGCTTCTTTCCCCTGGAGATTGGGGCAGAGCTGTGACAGGCAGCCAGCAGCAGTGGGGTAGCAGATCCTATCTTTTGGGGGCTCCTTGGAGAGGGGGAGCAGAAAGGCATGGCTTCTGCTTCCAAGACTCTCTGCTGGAAAGATATGTGTGGGTGGTGGGGTGGGGTTAGGACGGAGCACCTGGGACCCAGGGCCTGCTAGATGCGGCCTCCACAGACCTTCCTCTCCCCATTATTTAAAGGGCTCCTGGTCCGAAGGGAAGAGGATCCTGTGATATTCAAACGGACCCCTGCCCCACCTGCCTGCTCCCTGGGTCCCTACCCTCTTCCTGCGCTTCGGAGCTCAGCTGTGGAATCACATCCTCCCTGGTGCCCAGGGCCAGCCTTGCCCGAAGCCCTTCCAGCTGCCTCGCCAGCCGGAGCTCCTCCATCTCCAGAAAGGGCTGGGCGGGAGGCTGGGAAAAGAAGACAGAACTCAGGCCTGAAACCCATGGGAGATCTGCGGGTGAGGGGAGCTTTCCCACAGGGCCTCCAATCCCCCTGCTGGAGCAAACATTCATCACAGGACCCCTGCTGGGTCTCCCTGTGCTCAGCCACCAGGCCCTGCGGGCTGCAGCAGATCCCCACACCCTTCGCTCCTGCCGCTGCCCGGCTCCAGCAGCTCTCTCAGGACTCAGACCTTTGTCCCTGCTGCTGCTCCACTCAGCTACCTCTCTGCCCTTTCCAGCCCTTTCCAGCCCTTTCCAGCCAGTGTCTAATAGGTGGCCCTCCCTGCTCCTCCTGGGGGGTCAGGACCCCTCTTCTGTGCTCTCCCAGCCAGCTGGGGAGCTGCTTTGGGACAGCGCCTAGCTCTTAGTTCACCTCTGGCCCCCAGTACAGCCCAGAACAAGGCCTGGCCTGGGCAGAGCTCAGAGAGATAGAGAGATAGCAGTAGATATAAAGGCTGGAATGACAGGGCTGACTGCACAGGACGTGACCAGAAGCATCCGGGGCTGGGAGGGGTCCCTGGGCTGTCTCTCCCCCTGCTCTCCCCTGAAGGCCGGCCCAGGGCTGGCATCACCTTCGGACCCGGTTCACTCAGACTGAAGGTCAGGAAGGACAGGATGTCATGGTCATCTGGAAAGGGGGGAGAGGAGGGAAGGTAAGACACCCCCCTCCACCCCTCTGCCCACTTACTCAGCCCCCACCCTGCCAGACTCCATTATATTCCAGGCAGGCAGATCTGGGTGATTTGAGCAGCTCTATCCCTCGTCTTGCTCACTTCATAGGAAATGTGTGAGGGTCAGACAAGCAAATGGGGGACTGTGAGTGTTGACCCCCACACAGAGCCAAAGGTGGGCCCACAGTGAGTGGCTAGAGCCAGGGCAACAGACTGAGTGACACCCTCAGGCCCTGCAGCGTGGCTGCTACTGGCAGAGGCAACCAGGTAATGGCCACCTCCTCAGCATGGCATGTCACTCTCCTCCTCAGAAACCTTCCATGGCTCCCTAGTGCCTGGAGTCTAAAGACCAAAGCCCTGGCCTTCAAGAGCTCCCACTCTCAGATCGCACCCTGCCAGCTGTGGGTCCGTCTGTGGACTCTTCATTATGTTGCATCCTTTTGCTCCAGTTCCCTAAACACCCCTCTTGGCTCTCCCTCTTCCACTCGCCCCACAGTTCCCAGCTAGGTGCACTGGAATAAAGACTTCTTGTGCTGTATCCTATTTGAGACTTTCGGTAGCTCTGCATGGCAGACATGAGCTTCCCTGATGGTAACAGAGGCCCAGAGAGGGCTCGTGCATGACTCCCCAGGCCACATAGACAGGAAGTGGCTGGCCCACACCCAGAGCTCTTTAGAAGGTGTGGTCAGGGTGGGTCATGGGTCATTAGGTACCCACTCCTCTGCTCTCACCTGCCCAGAAGGCCCTCACCTGCCAGGGTGCTGGTGGCTGCCGAGACCCCAAAGAAACCTCCAGGAGCCAAAAGCAGGGGACCCGTGTCAACGCAGACCTCATCTAGGTCGTTGGGAGTGAGGCCACTGTTCAGGGACACCTGAGGGTCACAGAGGACTGAGCCCCTTGGGCATGGAACCCCCTCCTCTCCCCTGACCCCAGCAGCAGGGCATTGTCCCCACCTCTGATTCACTGGCTCCCCGGGTTCTAAAGGCGGCCCCGGGGCTCGGTGTCAGAATGGCGTGGGGGGACACGCTCACCTGGTCTCACGCTAGCCCTCGTAAGTGTGTGCTGTGGGAGTTAGCGGTCTGTGCAGGGAGGAAGGTCCCCGTGTGTGCCAGGGACCCTGTGTGGTGTCACGGGCACTGGTCTGTTGGGGTCATCGTGCTCACATAGCACCCCTGGAGCTCTGAGCCTGTGCTCTGCCCCTCCCTGCCCAGAGCCTCTGCAAAAGCAGGAGGGGCTACTCACGCGCAGCCTCTGCCCCCAGTAGGCGATCCGTGCTCTGAAGGGGTACGGCAAGTTGCGGAAGTCCCAGTGGCAGGAGCCTAGCACCCGGCTGGCTCCGTCCCTGTGGGCACTTGGAATCCAGCCCGGCCACGTGGGACCCAAGGCATGGCCAGTGGGGGTGGTCCCAGGGGCTGCTCTGCGCGGGCCTACGGCACCACCACCCTCCCCACTGGGTGACCCGGGACGGGACAGGTCTCTGTGGTCTAGCGTGAGTCTCCCTAGCTGCAGTCTGCTTCTTCAGCAGAAGAGAGAGGAGCGGGAAAGCAAGCCTTGCCTGGCAGAGTGCTGGGACTTGGAGTTTAGAGAAGAGGCCCAGGCCTTCCTGTGACTCTTCCCTCGGGGGACAGAGCCAGGACCAACGCTGGAGTTCTGCCCTCAGTCCCCCAGGCCCACTGCCTCCTCCAACCTCCATGTCCCCCTGCGCCTCTGCGCAAGGCTTCTCCAAACTCAAAGCAGCAGGACAGACTCAGGATGGCCAACACGAGACAAGGCCTATGGCCCGAGAGGTCCTGAGTGTCTCTGGGCACACAGGCACACAGACCTTCCGCCCAGAGGGAGGTGGCACGTCGCGGGGAGGAGCCCCAGCTCCAGCCAGCACCGTGTGACCTTGGGCAAATTACCACAGCCTTCCAGACCTGAGTTGCCCCATCTTGAAAATGAGGATAATAATTTACCTCATAACATTGTTATGAGGCTTAACTGAGACAGCGAATGCCAAGTGCTTGGCGCTGTGCCAGGCACCCAGGTAAGCCCTGCTCCGTAAGTGCTAGCAATTATTCTAATTGTTATGAGCTCAGGGGCATTCGCTGAGAGACACTGGCGGACGGCCCGGCTCCGAGGAGGGATGGGCAGCCACGTCATCCGGGAGAAAGGGAAGGTGCGGGCAGGCCGGTGGCCGGCGCAGGGGCAGGGCGTGGCCATCTGGCCTCAAACATCGGCTCCAGCTCCGCACGCAGCGGATTGACCTCGGGCAAGTCACTCCACCTCTCCGGGCCTCAACATCCTCGACTGTAATTGGGGACTAATAACCCCCTCTCCAAAGTGTTGCTGACCAGAAGAGATGCTGTGAGTGACAGTGCTCGGCACAGCCTCCGCCCTGAGTCATTTCACACCCTGCCTCCCCAAGCGGGGGGATGGGGGAGGCTGTGAGGTTGAATGAATTGAGGACTCGGTGGGGCAGTTCCTGGGAAGCACAGGCGAGCTCTGGCCCCCACCCCAGAGGAGGCCCAGCTGGGACCAAGTGGGGGGGAGTTCCCGGGCAGCCGCCAGTAGCTCAGAGAAGAGGCCGGTGGAGGGCACAGCCCTGGCGGGGTGGGGGGTCTCCGTCAGAGGCTGAGGCAGGGGCCCGAGTCGGCGGCGGTGTGGGTCACCGCTGAGGCCCTCATGGCCCAGGAGAGGGGTGGGGGTCAGTCCAGACAGGCCCTTACCCACGAGGCTCGTAGCGAGTGTGCCCATCGCTGGCCAGCACGCGGACGGCGGGGCTGTTCTGCACGGGAGGTGACGAGCAGCCTGAGCCGCGGGCACAGGGAGGAGGGTGATGGTGTAGATGGGGGGGCAGGAGATCACCACTCACCTGGGCATCCTCGGCCAAGGAGTCGAAGAGGATGCCGATGCCGTCCCACGAGGCTGGCCCCTCCAGGACGGAGCCTACTTGGCCCCTGCCGCGTTTGTACCAGACGGCCTGCGGGTCCCCAGCCGCTCAGCCCGGGGTCCCTCGGGACGCTGGAACCTCGGGCTCACCACCCGCCTCCCTGCCTCACCCCCTCTGCCGGGCCTTGGTTAGGGGCCACTCACCACGCCCTGGGCTCCCCGGCGCCCCGGCCCAGTCACCCGCATCTGCACCTCCACCTCCCAGGCCGAGAAGAGGACAGGGACCCTGCTCCACACGGCGCCGCTGCGGTTCTGCAAGGATGGGGCCAGCCGCACTTCTTCCAGGCCCAGCATGGCATCTGTGGACCAGGGCAGCTCAGGCCCGGGGCCCCACCGTCCCCTCTTGCCGCAGCATGCTCTCCCTGGCCGGGGCAGGGCCGGGGGGTGGAAGGAGGTAACATCAAGGCCTGCCAGTAAATAACAGGCCAGCTGTTGGACATGGGAACCCGCTGAAGAAGGGGGAGAAGGAGCCCAGCACAGCCGGGGAGGGGGGAGGCTTTGCCAGGGCAGGGCAGCGGATGCCTGACCCACGGGGGGGGGGGGGCTTTACCTACCTTCTCACGCAAGCCTCACCACAAATCTGTGTGGCCTGCTTTTAAAAGACCCCATTCTACACATGAGGAAACTGAGGCTCAGAAAAGTTAAGGAACTAAATGGATTGGAACTCAGCTCCATCTGATTCCTAAGGGTGGCTGACCCTTGAACAACAGCTTCAAATTGCACGGGTCCATTTAGACACGAATGCTTTCGATAAATGCAGTATGACTCTGCAAATGTATTTTCTCTCCCTTATGATTTTCTCTCTTCTTCTTTTTAAAAATCTATTTATTTAAGAGAGAGAGAGTGTGAGAGAGCATGAGTGTGAGCAGGGGAAGGAGGAGTGGCGGAGGGTTAGGGAAGCAGAAGAATCTTGAGCAGACTCCGCGCTGAGTGTGGAGCCCGATCCCAGGACCCTGAGATCATGATCTGAGGCAAAACCAAGAGTCTGGTGCTTAACGGACTCAGCCGCCCAGGCGCCCTCTTTCTTACGATTTTCTTGATAACAACTTTCCTCTTTCTGGCTTACGTTATTATAAGAATCCAGTATATAATGTCTACATCATACAAAAGATGCGTTACTTGACTGTGTATCGGGAAGGCTTCTGGTCAAGCTAATAACAGTTAGGTTTTAGAGGTGTCACAAGTTATACCCTAATTTTCCGCTGTGTGTGGGCTCAGTGCCCCTAACCCCTGCGTTGTTCGAGTGTCAGCTTTTTCCACCACAGGAGAGATTTGTGTCTACCCCTTTTTGTGTCTCAGGTGAGGAAACAGGCCTCAGGCAAAGGAAAAGGACATGCCCAAGGCCACAGGACACAGCAGAGCCCTTTGCGAGAACAGCCATGCTGGGGTTCAGGCCTCCAGGCCGTGGAAGCATGGAGGGACTCCAGGATGGCCAAATGAGGCCGGGTGCTTCCTGGTGGGGGGACCTAAGGGACATTCCAAGGTAAGAAAAGCAAAGGTGGGGACAGGCGGGCAGGACCGTGAGGAAAGGGTGGAGGATGGAGTGTGTGTGTGTGTGTGTGTGTGTGTGTGTGTCTGTGTGTGTGATTTCTCAGGGGTTGTGGCTAAGTGGAGGCCTGTCTGGGAGGAGGAGGGAAAAGGGAGAGAAACTGAGGCAGGCTTGGCAGGAATCCGGGAAGAGAGATCAGAGGCCTCACCCCAGCTGGCTCTCCACCCCTATGGCCTGCCAGCCTGGAACCTGGCCCAAGGCCCAGGCCTTGCCAGGACTTTCCGGAGACTGCTAATCCAGGCTGTTTGCTCAGCAAGGCCAGGGCTGGGGGTGGGGAGGCTCAGAGGCTGCAAGGCCAGATGTCCTGGGGGCCCTTTGAAGCCACCACTGCCTCTGAAGTGACTTGCAGGAGGCAGGGATTGTCCACCGAGTAAGACACTTATGCACGCAGCTTTATGTAGACCTCATCCCAAACTGCGGCCTCCTTGAGTCTGACAGCCAGTGTCTCTGGGCCGAGCACAGAGGGGCATGGTGGTGGAAGTCTGATGAAAGGATGAGTGAATGAATGAATGGACAGGAAGCATATCACTGCGTGATCTTGGAGAATGTTCCTCTGCTCCCCAGACATATGGTCTGGGACACTCCAGACTCGACCGGGCCCAGAGCAGGAAGTGTTATACAGGCCCTGCCATCGTAGGCCTGAGACAGGGCCTGGCTTGGTGCTGTGAGAATTGGCCCCTTTCTTTGCTTACCTCCTGTGCCTCTGTGAGGGAAGTATTGGGCCAAAGACCTTTCTGACAGGGCCTGTCATCTTGCAGGGATATTTGTTCTGATCTCAGTCAGAAATCATGCCCTTCCTCAGCACTTCCATCCCATAGACACAGAAATACATAGTGGATCTGCTTTCTCTCTTTGCTTTGCCTGCTAGGTGGCTCTGAACCAGATCCATGGCCCAACTCTGAAGGTTGGGCAGACCACACAGCATGTTTTGGTGACAAGCCATGTTCTGGACTCATCAGCCTCAGCCTTAGGCAGCCTCTGCCTTAGTCTTGTTCATTCCTAATTTGAGATCCTCTGTACTGCATGGGTCCTTGTAAGTCCTCAGAAAGCCTGTTGAGGGGCGCCTGGGTGGGTTAAGTGTCATTTCGGCTCAGGTCATGATCTCAGGGTTGTGAGACTGAGCCCCACATCAGGGAAACAAATCCTTTTCGAATGAGATCAAGTAGAAGACAGACTCTATGGGCCTGGGTTTGGAAGTTCCTGAAGCTAAGATCCTCTCATGCCTGCTTCCACCCAACACACACACAGGGCGGAGCTGGTGCCCTCTGGCAAAGCAGCTGGTCAGGTAGCTCCCTTTGGGACCCCCCCCCCTTCTCATGGATGGCCACAGGCCTGGAGGCAAGGAG
Source organism: Ailuropoda melanoleuca (assembly GCF_002007445.2). Lineage (NCBI taxonomy): Eukaryota > Metazoa > Chordata > Mammalia > Carnivora > Ursidae > Ailuropoda > Ailuropoda melanoleuca. The sequence goes on from NC_048226.1 coordinate 29,614,995, forward strand.
CAGGGAGAAGGGAGGCTGGTGCTGGTTCACGATGCCTTGTGTCTGTGTGGGACGCAGCGTGTGAGCGAGCATGTGTGTGCTTATGGGTCCAAGAGGCAGAGGAAGAAGAGGGGGTCCAAAGAGAGGCAAAAGGAAAAGAGAAGTCCTGGGGCGGAGAAAGAGAGAGGCCGAGAGGAGAAACGGAGACTGGTGGATTGGGGTGGGGTTGCGGTGGGTGGAGGAGAGAAGCCTGGGAGGGGTCTTGGGGCTGAGGGCACTGCCTGCCTCAGGTCTGGGCCCCTCTTGGGTAGTGGCTCGTACCAGCAGGCCCACTCAACCCCAAGTCACAGCCACCTAGAGCTGGTCAGCCCCTCCAGCTGGTCCCCACCCCACACCTCACCTCCATGATGACTCCAGAAGGGTATTCCTGCCCTGGGCAACGCTGGTCTTGGTCCTTTGAAGCTGAGCTTATACTCAAACCTTCTCTGAGGGGGACTGGCCCCCTCAGGGCTGTGGGGGCCCAGGAGCAGGAGGAGGAGAAGGCAGCGCCAGGGCTTGGGGCTGCCGACCACCAGCATTGTGAAGGGATCTGGTGTCCGGGCCCCAGGGAGGAGCTGCAGCTGGGAGGCCAGGGAGGGGCTCCGGGGACTGGGCCAGGTGGGGAGGAGCTGGCTTCTGGCTCTGTCCTCTCCCTTCATCCCTGACACAGACATCCTGTTCCTTCTAGGCCTGACCTCAGGCCCAGCCCCTCCCTCATCTCCAGCCTGACCCCTGACCTCTCACGCTCCTGGTTCTGCCCCTGTTCCTGGGCTCAGGCCATCTTCCCACCTTCCCTCAGCTCCAGCAGCCATGAGGCCTCAGGGATCATGAGCACAGGCCCCGGCCCTCAGCAGCCCTGTCCTCTCCCCTTGCTCAGGACGGGCCTCCGCCTCCTGCCTCCTTCCCACAGACAGGTGTCCCAACTGTCTGGTCATCATCCCTGCCCCCTGCACCCCGCCCCGCCCTGGCCTTCCCTGTCCTGCTCGCTCTGCCGGGGCGCTCAGCTCAGACCCACATTCCCTAACACTCATGTTTCCAAGCAGCCTGGTTTCCTCCACACATAAATGCCACGAAGAAAAGAAAGGCAGTCCTAACAGAGCAATTAAATGCAATGTGTGGACCTTGTTGGGAGCCTAATTTTAACCAACCCACTGGGGAAAATGAGACTGTTGGGGGAAATCTGAACAATGAATATTTGATTAAAATAAGGAATTACTGTTAAAGACAGTAATTAGGAGTAATAATGGTACTGTGGTTACATTTTTTTAAAAAAGTGTTTCGTCTTTTAGAGAAAAGTAGGAAAGCTGAACCGATGAACTGATATCCTGTCTGGGATCTGCTTCCCAGGGTCCCGGAGCTCAGAGCTTGGGGGTGCGGGGCACGGAGGGCACAGGGTTGGTCTAGAGCTGCTGTTCAAGTTGGATGGCGGGGATGCGCACGCTCATTAGTCCCCTCTCTACTGCATGTGTTTACATGATTATTTCCATACTGAAAACGTTTTAAAAAAGAAATCCTATGTTTCAAATATTTTCACTCAAATAAATGTTCACTTTCCAGAGTGGCTGGCTCATTCGCCAAGCATTCTGGCTAGCTGAGGTTTCACTGTGCTTTGTAAGTTCCCGGTAGGATTAAGTTACCAAAGCTCTACAAATTAATTAAAATCGAGGCGGTAAGTGGAAAATTTTAGGACACGCTAAAAGGAAACCTTCGTTTCTCACCAGTAAGCCCTCGCCCCGCCCCCCTTCTCGGCCACGCTGTGGAAAGGCAGGCCCCGGTGTGGCCCCGCTCCCTGCCTGCCACTCAGGCCTTCTCGCTCCTGCCCCCGCTGCCCCATGACAACCGCTCCAGCCAGGCCTGATAGTGACCCCGTTCTTTGCTTCTAGTGGACACTTCTCAACCTGCCTCTGCCGTGTGGAAGGCCGATAACATCCTCTTCCTCCACCCCTTCCCCTGCTCGCTCCGGGCAGCACCCCTCCCCCTTGCCCCTGGCGGCTCCTTTGCCTCTGCCCTTCCTCCCCGGCCCCTCCCACTGCAGCTCCCTGTGCTTGCGCCTCTCCTCACTCTCCACCTGCTTCCTGGCCAAGTGCGCCCACGGCCACGGCCACGGCCACCAGCACATCGCTGTGCTCAGGATCTCCACACCTCTACTGTCAAAGCTTCTCCCGGAGCCGCAGGCCTGAAGGACGGCTAACTCTGCAGGGGCATCTCTGTTTGGATGTCCCGGAGGGCCCCAGACTACACGTCCTACCAAACTCCTCATCTCCAACCTCTGGCCCATCCTTGTCCAGGGCTGGCGTCTCAGGGACGGCGGTCAGGCCAGAGCGGGCTCTTCGATTTACTCTTGCTACTCTCCGACCGCCTTACCTGGTCCTCTCATCCCCAAGCCTGTCTCTGTGAAATGGGGGAATAACAGCGTGTATCTCCAGGAGTTGACTGGAGGGGAGCAGGAGGGATACATCTAGCGTGCTGAGAACGGGGCCTGGCCGATAGCCAGCGCTCAGATCAGTAAAATGTTAACTGTATTCACCTTCCTCTCCACCTCCTATGGCTTCTCCAGCCGGGGCCCACCAGTCACCTCCTGCCTGGCCAGCTGCAGCCTCCCCACTGTCTCCCTGTCTCCACTCCGGACACTCCCACCCCCAGGGCCAGACTGTAGCCAGAATTATTTTTCTACAGTGCAGATCTGACCGCATCACTCTTTGGTCCTGAACACTTCAACTGCCCTTGGTCATCTTTGTACAAAGTTAAACCCATGGGATCTGCAGAGCCGGGGGTGGGGGGGCGTCTGGGTCCTGCCCTCTGTCCAGCCTTGCTTGCTCCTGAAAGCCCCCACTGGCACCTGAGGCCCAGCCACACCAGGCTATGGCACCTTTGCCCAGGCAGTGCCCTTCCATTGTCCGAAGCACCTCATTCCCTGTCCCTGCCCGACGTCCAGGTGTCTGAGAAGCCACCGAGCGCCTCCTGCCCCCTCCACCTCACCAGATTTCTGGGCACCAACTTGAGCCTGAGTGGGATCCCCATCAGTCATGAGTTCCATGAGGATAAGAACTCCATTTTCCTTGTCTATGGCTAAGCAGCCAGCAAGGGCAGAAGGATGAGAAAAAAGGAAGGAGGGAACAAAAAAGCCATAGGCCAAGTGAGAGAATGGAAGGAAGGACGGAGGGAAGGAAGGAAGGAAGGAAGGAAGGAAGGAAGGAAGGAAGGAAGGAAGGATGGATGGGGGAGGGCTCGCATGCCACCAGGTGGAAAGACTGGGAGCACCTGGCTATGTGAGCCTGCATGCCCGCGGGTCCCTGTCCGCTGGCCCCCGCCCCTTCTCTGTCCTGACCCCACAGCCACGCACCATTGCAGGGCTCTGAACCCGAGCCAATTGTCAAAATGCCCCGCCAGCAAAGTCAGGCTGGTAGCTCGACATTGGCCATAGTGAGAATACACCACGGATGTCGGCAAACTCTAAATCAGAGCTCCCTGCCCGCTCCCTGGGTCTGCCCGTGACCATCACCGGGGCACTGACTGGCTCCCTCCCCGGGTGCTGGCTCCCGCTGCAGGCACACCCCCTGTGCTCTGGCAGGCGCCCAGCCACCCCTCCTGCTCTAAAGGGAGGCTCCCCCTTCGATCGCTCCATTCCCGCACCGCTACCTTTTCTGCCCCCTCAGACGTGGATACGGCCAGAAGGTAAACGTCTTTCCCTTTGGCATCAGATTTGCTCACGCCTCTGCCACCTTCAAACCCCTACCTCATCCTCTTTCCTCTTACAGCTCAGTTTCCCAAGACTGGCGACCTTCCCGCAGCGCTCACACCCCTTAGCCGGGTCCAGAAATTGCACCCCCACAAACTCAGGTTTTGCTGAAGTCACCGCGAGCGGCCTCCTCGTCGGCTAACCCCAGGGGCAGGCTCCGGTCTTCTGGGAAGAAGGGACCTGCTGGCTTGTCCCGCGCCTCTGCCGCAGGGCAGGCTGCTGCCTCCCTCTCTGTGCCTTGCCTGGTCAGTCTCCTCTCCTTGGCCGTTGAATGCAAAGAGCTCCCCCAGGCATGGTCCTGGGCCCTCTTCTCTTCTGCACGTCCTCCCAAGTGATCCCCTCCTTGGCCCGGGCTTCCAACCCGAGCCACACACTGATCTCTCAGATTCCCCGCTCTGGCCTCTGGGTTCCAACAACTTACTCATCGCCTCTTGGCAGCTCAAAGGCACACCTCAAACTCAACACGCCCTTAATAGAACTCATGATGTGTCCTCCCCTCCCCTCGCAGCCATTCTGCTTGTCCGCGCCCCCCTTCACCTGCATTATGAAGCCATTGGCAAGCTCACTCCGTGACCTCTCCCATCCCTCCCAAGGCCATCCACTCTTGCCATCCTCTTACACTGATCGGTCCTCCTTGTGCTCCTTGGAACTTCTCCACCAGTAGCCAGGGTGATTGTTTCAAAGATAACTTCCTGTTCAGAACCTGTCACTGGCTCCCCATGGCTCTCAGGGTGACAAAAGCCAGTCCTTGCTCCGGCCTCCCCCTCTACACCTCAAGCCTGCACAGCTTCACCCTGGAACAAGCTGCCCTCCCTCCAGTCCCAGCATCTCTTTCTGGAATGCTGCAGCCCACCCCCCACACCTCCTGTTCACCCTTCTGATCTCAGCTTACATGCCGCCTCTTACAGGAAGCCCTCCCTGACCTACAGACTAGATCCGATTCCCATGTCATATGTGTTTTTTCCATAGCACTTATCAGTTTGTAGTGGTCTGTGTGATTCTCCTTCCACCTGAAAACTCCACAAGGTCTGGTTTGCTCATTGCTGAGCCCCAGTCCTAGCACAAAGCAACTACTCAAATATCTGTTGTTGAAGGAACGGTCTGGGCTTGGAAAAATGAGGCTGGCGCTGTGCAGAGGGGATGGATTGTGGGCGGTAAGGAGGCTGCTGCTCTGGGCTGGGGGCAGACGCCGGCGGCTGGGCTGCAGAGGGCTGCGGCAGGCACGAGACACACGGCAAAGCCCGAACTCTCTGGGTTTCAGGTCCTGCTGGCTGGGACCGGGTCAGAGCCGCCACCGGACAAGCCCCACCCCCGCCCCAGTGCCTGTCTCAGTGAATGAAATGAGCCTCCCCCAATCTTTACAGCTTCTGCGCTGACCACCGACCCTAGGCAACCTGAGTGAGGGGAGAAAATGCCACGGCTGGTCCTCATTCTTCATCTGTGGTCCCCAAGGTGGGGTGGGGAAGGCCCTCCACCTCTGGATCCCACACGCGGGATGCGGCCACGCTGTTACATGTTGGGTGAACCATGAGCACCACCAGCAGCTCGGAGCCTCCCGTTCCCACCCTCCTGGGTCAACAACTTCTGAGGCCTAAGACATTTCTCTTGCCTCCAACTAGGGGCCCGGGCTTCCATGTGGTCAGGCCTGGCTTCCTTCCCCATCCTGGGCTCCAGCCCTCCTTGTGCTGTCGGCCTGAACAACATGGCGGGGAGGCAGCGGGGGCTCTCAGACATCACCCTGTGGATGGGGTCCCAAGCTCAGGATGGCCCGTGGGCCCAGCCCGGGCCACAGCAGGACAGTGGGGGAGGGCGCTGCTGAGAGCCCCCCCACGGCAGACACAGGACACTCGCTCGTGCAGCTGACACAAAGCAGCGGCTACATCTCCCGGCCGTGCTCCCCACCCCCGCACCCCCAGGGCAAGCACAGCCCCACTCACAGAGACAGGGGGATGGACAAGATGGCACAGGGACAGGGGGCCGGTGGGACAGGCAGGCCCGGCGGAGGAAGCGCCGAGGCCGGGCAGCGGTGTCCTCATGGAGTGGTTTATTACGATTCCATCTCACAGGCGGGCGGGCGGGCGGGCGGCAGCGGCACATGAATGACCTCCAAGCCCCTGACAGATGTCTGCCTCGGGCGCATGCAAACAGTGCAACACGGTCAAGCGCAAACACGGGGCGACCGAGGCGACACGGGACACGGAACACGGAACGGGGAACAAGGCTGGGGTGATGGGTCCCTAGAGAGGGGCCTGGTCTCCCCAACCCTGGTGGGCAGGACAGGAAAAATAAGATTCGTACTTCTTGTAAAATGCCCATTTGCTGGGTACTTTCTTTCTTCTTATCTTGAAAAATAATAAAAAATAAACACACGGGAAAAAAATCTCAAAAAAGGAAAGGAATCAAACTCTAAGAAGGCGAGAGATGGGAGGCCAGGAGAGGCCTGACCACGGCAGGGGCATCTGCCCACGCTCCCCAGCCTCCTCCCTTCTTGGCCCTTCAGTGGGGCTCCCAAAGCCCTACGGGTGGGTCCATGAGAAAAGGTGCCAGGCCTAGGCGGGGTCTCTGGGGGGCCCGAGGGGGCGCAGGCTGGGGCAGAGGAAAGAGGCCCACTGGCCCGCTGGGCTCAGTTCAGGCTTGGGCCCAGCAAGTGGGGGCACCAGGTCCACAATCTCTCCAGGTTCAGTCCCCGCAGGCCCACGACCTGGGTGGGGGAGGGGAGCGGCAGTCACAGGTGCAGCTCGTGGGTTTTGATGTGCTCGAGCTGCTCCCGGAGCTGCAGGAAGGAGGGCCGCGTGGCGGCGTCCAGGTGCCAGCAGTTCTTCATGACCTCGTAGACCGCAGGCGGGCAGCCGTCGGGGGCATCCATCTTGTAGCCCTTCTCCACCCGAGGGACGACGTCCTTCAGGGGCTGCGGGCAGGTGGGTGGTATCAGTCCGTGCAGGGCCTGACCTCCCAGGGGACCCCGACTCAGTTTCAGGGATCCCCTTCAGACCCAGGCCTCAGAGCCAGCCCCAGGAGAGGCATCTGGGAGGTCCCACAGGCGGGTCTGCAGCTCAGAACGGAAGGCGGGATCTGGAAAGGCTCCCTCTCCTGCCCACTCCTCCCCTGCTCCAAAAGCCTCACCCTCAGCCCCAGCCAGGCCCCGGCCCCAGCGCCCAACTCACAATTCTTGGATAAGGCACTCGCCCGAAGGAGTAGATTTCCCAGAGGAGGATTCCGAAACTCCACACATCAGACTTGGTGGAGAATTTCTGCCATGTGGTGGGAGAAGCAGTGTCAGATGCTGAGAGTTTGGGATTTGGTGGGGGTGGGGGGTGGGGAACCCAGGACCCCCATCTCCCACTCCTCAGGCTCCGGGGAGAGGCCCGTTTCACCTTCTCTCTCAGGGCCTCCGGGGCTGTCCACTTGACTGGCAGCTTGCCCGTGTCCTGGGTGCTGGAGGCCTCCTTGGTGAGGCCGAAGTCGCTGACCTTGGCCACGTTGTCCTCAGACACCAGCACGTTGCGGGCAGCCAGATCCCGGTGCACGAAGTTATTGCCCTCCAGGTATTCCATGGCCTCACAGACATCTCTGGGAGAGAGCCAGCCACATGTCCCCTCAGTCGGGGCTCCCGCAGCAGGGCAGGGTCCCCCCCAGTGGGTGCTGCTTCACTCACAGTGAGAACTTGAGGAGACAGTCTCCGCCCAGCACCGACCGACCCCTCGACCGCAGATAGTCCACCAGGCTCCCCTGGGGCAGGACAGACAGACCAACCGGCCCCACAGGTCAGACTTGCCTTCCAGCCCTCTGGAATCATGGGCTGGGGCTGGGGGAACACTTGAGGGAGACAGGAGGAGAGGGAAGAGGCGGAGGAGGGGGCTGGGACATCACTGCTAAACGAGTATTCGTTTCTACGAGCTGGCCACTGCACTCAGCAGTGTCTGTGCATTCGCCCTTCAATCTTGTAAATCTCTAAGGGAAACTGGTACCATCTCCACTTCACAGATGAGGAAATTGAGGCTTGGCAAGGTAAACAACTTGTCACAGGGAATAAACGGTGAGTCAGGACAACAGCTGAGCCCTGCCTGGTGATTTCAGAGCTCAGTCAGAGAGAGGGGCTGGAGGGAGCCAGGGCCCAGGGACGCAGTGAGGGGCTTGGGACAGCTGGGAAGCCCGAGTGCTCAGCTCTGGGGTGGGGGCAGGTCCTCGGGGCAGGCGTGCACCTTGGCCATGTACTCAGTGACGATGTAGAGCCCGCCCTTCTCTTCCACGATCACGCCCAGGAGCTGTACCAGGTTGCTATGCCGAAGTTGCCTGCGGCGGGAGGGGGTGGTCAGAGCCTGCCAAGCCTCCCCTTCTCCTCCCTATCCCGGGGTGACCTCCGCACCCACCCTTGGCCCCAACTCACGTCATGACAGAGGCTTCAGCCAGGAAGGCCTGCGCGGTGGCATCATTTTTAATGCACTTGACAGCGACTTTGTTCCCTCGGTAATCACCCAGCATCACATCTGGGGAAGAGGGCTGGAGGTTGCTCCCCGGACTCTCCACAGGCCCTTGGCCCTCCCAGGGCTGCCACCCCTCCCGCTCACCTCCAAACTCCCCCTTCCCAATGGTCTGCAGCAGCTTCAGGTCCTTCATGTTCAGTGCCCAGCCGCCTGGCGGGGGGAGGGGGTGTCAGTAAGGGGTGAAGCCAGAGCGGGGGTCACAGCAGACACAGCCTGGACCACGTGTGTGGCGTTCCCTGGAGGTCTCCAGAGCCTCTGGGAGGGGGGCAGTGCCAGGGAGCTTGGGTGGGAGGAGGCGGGGAGGCAAGTGAGGACAGGGGGAGGGGACGGGACTCACTGCGGAAGAACTCATCCTGGGCTGCCACCGTGCCCTCCATGACCTTTGGCTTGATGAGCCGAGTACAGAGTCCGTCAGCGTCTGAGGTGTAGTGCTGCGGAGGGCAGGGCAGGCACTGAGCGCCGGCCCACGGAGCCACCAGCCGCTCGCATGCACCGCCCGGCTCCAACCGCCAGGGGGCGCCGGAGGCCGAGCCCACCCAGCCTGGGCTTGCTTTGGGTCGGGAGGGCTTCGCATTTCCCACGGGGCGGGGGGGGGGGGGGGGGGTGACTCAGATCTGTGACCCATTTCCCAGTCACATCCAGGTGCTAGGCAGATGCCGGGCTGTTGCTACGACTCCGGGCCACGGGCCTCACCAGCATCCCAAGACAGAGGGTAAGCCCTGGCTCAGTCCAGACACCAGGCTCTGGCCAGATGTGCCCAGGACCCCCTCCAGCCACAGGAAGCATGGGGGGGGTGCTGCTGGGGCTCCAGGAAGCCAGGTGTGGGCTCAACAGGACTGGCAGAACTGGCCTTGGGAGTTGCAGGGCCATGTGGGCACCTCCGCGCAGGTGCGAGAGCCTGGGGGACCCTGGCCAGCAGGGTGCATCTCCTGAGGGTGTGCTTCTATATACACACACGTGGGCACGAAGCTCTGTGCGCCTGGAAGGAAGCCTAGTTCTGGGATCAGCTGGACTCAGCTTCTGTTCTGGCACCTCTAATTCACAGCTGTGTGACCTGAGGCAGGTCTCTTCACTGCTCTGAACCTGTCTCAGGAGACAGAGCCCGTGAAATGGGGATACTGCCGCTCTCCCTGCGGTGGCATTGTGGGGGTCAGAGGTCAAGCCTGGCACAGAGCAGGTGCTTCGTCAGGGCTCCCAGAGGCCAGGAGAGGCGGGGCCGGCCTGGCTCACCTCTACCAGCTGCATGAGGTTCTCGAAGTACACCTCCTCGTCGATGCTGAGCTTGCTGGCGTGGTACATGATACGGTAGTGCTCCACCTTGCCGTCGCAGCTCACGCACAGCGTGTAGTCCCCGGGGTAGTTGGTGCTCTCCCGCACCAGGAACAGGCCCGTCTCCGGTGGGCACAGAAGCCGCTCGGCCTGCTCCCGTGTGATCTTGCCATGGAACCAGCTGGGGGGAGGCCGGGCCACGGCTCATGGCGGCTCGACGGTACTGACCCCCGCCGAGTCCGCCAGGCTCCACTTTCTGAGGCCCTCCCTCTGGCTGGCACCGCGCCACGGCCCCCACCAGCTCAGCCCGGCACTGACGCATCTTCTGCTTCCCACCCTTCTTCCTTCGGCCCTCCCAGGCCCACCCCCCACCTCTGAGGTCTAGCACCCATGCCCTTCCCCTCATCTCGAAAAGCTTTCACACATTCCAACCCCTACTCTTGCCTGTTTTCCTGACACCTCTGGGGAACCAGGGCTTCCTGTCCCCCCCTCCTGACACCGCAGACCCCGACTGCTGCCAGCAGTACTCACGGCATGAGGCTGAGCTTGGTGCCGGCCTTCACGCCCTCCCGCTTCTGGACGTAGTTGGCTGGGATGATGCCCTCACGGCCCACCTTGTTCTTGGCTTTGTACCAGTTTGGGTCCTGGGGAGAGGGCAGCCCAGACACATTCTCAGGCCCACTGTCACCTGCAGGGGAGCCCAGACCCAGTGGGAACGCCCAGAGCCGGGAGGGGGTAGGTGTGGCCATGTGAGGTCCCCGATTACCTTGGTGACCGCCACAATGGTGAGCACGTCTCCTTTGCAGAAGGGAAGGTCCTGCTCGGCAGTGCCATGAAAGTTGTACTTGGCAATGCATTCTGTACCGGATGGCCAGGCGGCCTGCAGGGCAGGCAACAGGTGGGCAGGGGCCCATCTCTACCTACCTGCCCACCCACTCTCCAGGTCAGAGCCTCTTGGCTGGCCTTTGTGAGCCAGGGTGAACTGCCCCCCGCCCCTGCCCGGAGAAGTCTGGGTGCCTTCCCGCCGAGATTCCCTGCTGCCCTCAGATCTGTACTCCCATTTTGAGGGCCCTGGGTCTAACAGTGCACCCTAGAATTTTCCTTTGTTGAAAGCCAGGGTTGGGCCGAAGGGAGCAGATCGATGCAAGCCCTCGTTCTCTCTCTTCCACTCAGCACCCCTCCAGGGGTGGGGGGAAAACTCAACCAACCTAGACCCCTGCCCCCATGGTACCTGGATTGCTGACATCGTCTCAGAAGATCTGGCGTCCCCGTGTCACAGGAAGGCCGCCCTGTCACTTGGTACCATGAGAGCTGCAGGGAGAAGGGAAGACTGAGGAGGGGGTGAGGAGCTGGCTCTCCCCAGTCACTGGGCTCCCATTCCTTCCCCACAGCAATAGGAATAGGTACTGAAGGCCTCCAGGGCTGGGACTCAGGCAAGGAGCCTCCATGGTCTCCAGTCTCAGCGGCCTCAGAGTGCTGGACAGGGGGAGGCAGGAGCACAAAGGCTACGGACCCCCAGGGACAGAGGGGCCCCAACCCTAGGCCCACGGGGGCCTTCCAGCCCGACTGAATGGCCAACAGAGGCAAAGGAAGCTCTGGGGGTGAGCAGCACCAGTGCCACCTGCCCCCCAAGCCCCAGGCCCGGATGTTATGTGGTCTGTGGGGGAAGGAAGCCCAGGGCAGCTCTGCGAACCTGGGGAAGGTGCAATGTGACTTGGGAAAGTCACTCGTTCTCTGTGCGCCTCTGAATTCCGCTGCCTATAAAAACGTGCCTGGGCAGTATGTCCAAAGTCAAATGTATGCCGACCTCATGGCCCAGTCATCCCACTTCTAGGCACACACCCAAGAGAAAACAGGGCAGGCGTCCGCTGACATGGGCACGAAAGTGCTCGCGCAGCACGATCTGTCGCCAGCCTCATGCTGGGGACGGCCCAGATGGCCATCAAGAGTAAGCTGGCTAAACCGTGGTACCTTCAGAGTGGTACGCTGCTCAGCAGCGAACACAAATAAACTGAATAACGAAACCACGACGATGGATTTCCGAAACGGTGTTAACTAAGAAGCCAGAGAGAAGAGCACAGGCTGTATAATCCCACTTACGCTGGATAAAGTTCAAAATCTGGCCAAGGTCACAGCACGGGATGGCAACTGCCCTGGGGAGGGGTCGGTGCCCCCGGAAGGGGGGTGTTCTCTGTGGTACCTCACTGAGCTGTACCCTTGTGACTGGGGCACTTTTCGGTGTGTAGGTTTACTTCAATGAAGTTGAGCCCCTCCAGAAAAACTCCAGCCAACCCACGTGCCAAGAGCAGCAAGCCGCCCCAGCCAGCATACACACTCAGGGGCCCAGCCCAGTGCCCCCTCGACCGCCCTTGCCTTCCTGAAGCCCAGAGCACCTGTCTCAGGAGCAGGGATTGGGACTACTGTTCTCTGTTAACAAGAGACAAGACTGAGGCGACTGAGGCTCGGACAGGCCGGGGACTTCTCCACGGTCACAGTGTGTTAGGAGAAACCCTCCAGGAGTCCTGTGCCCAGGCTCATCTGACAGGATGGACGAGGTCTAGGGCCAGGCTGCAATGCCACCTACCCCAGGCAGGCAGTGGGAGGCGACGCTTGAGTGCGTGTTCCCTGGGCGTGTGAGGTGAGCGAGGACTGCAGGACTTCGGTGGGTTTCTTGAAAGAGGGAGCCCCAGAGCCGAGCCCTGAAGAGTGGAGAGCTCAGGGACAGGAAGCAAGCAGGAGAAAGTGCCCCAGGGTTGGGGTGACAGCTGAGCAAGGGGGTCAGGTAGACAGGGACAGCCGTGAGAAAAGGGCCCGGCTGCAAGCCCATGGAGGAGGATGGGAAGCACACCCTGACCATCCGAGCACGCTACCGGTCTGCTGGCGGGGGCTAGTTGGGAGGGAGGCCGGCCTGGCGTCAACCCTGCAGGGCAGCAGGGGCCTCAGACGCCAAAGTGAGGAACCAGGGTCTGCTCCTGGGGGCCTGAGCAGGGAAGGGTGCGGCTGAGGGGAGCAGAAGCCAGGGAGAACCAGCACCCCTTCCAGGCCTCGCTCCTGCTTCTGGTCAGGCAGACCTGGCTCTGTTGAGTTTGCAGCTCGGAAGAATGACTCAACCCTTCTGAGCCTCAGATCCCTCACCCTGCATGGCGGGGACAGGCAGGCCCTGCACGCAGGCTGTGGAGGGAGGAGAATAAGACCCCTGAACTGAGAAGGGTGGGCACAGGGCTCGGCATAAACCCCGTCTCTCTCCTGCAAACAGGCTTCCCCTTCCTCCCAGGCTACACCGTGCTTCTCGTCCCCGGAGGCCAGCCTGTGGCTCTCTCTGTCAGCAGGCAGAGACTGGGACGCAACGAGGTTGAGCAGAGATGCCCCCCCCATCAAACACACATTCACCCAACTGGCTTGGGGACAGGAACCACCCCGCTGGGTTCTTGTGGTCCCCAAACTGTGGTGAGCTGCGAGCTCCTCTTACCCCATTTTACAGCAGCGGAAACCGAGGCTCACGAGGTTGAAGTACTTGTGTGAAGTCACACAGCTAGTTAGCGGCGACAGCCCAGAACCCGATGAGGGTTCCACTGGGCTTGGCTGGCTCCCTGACCTTCAGGCCCTTCTGAACAGGGGCTCTGCTAACTTTCCACATCCCCAGGCCTCCCCCTGCCCCCAAACTCGCCACTTCTGCACCACCAGGGAGGGCGTGGAGGCTGTGGCACCGTTAGTCACCCTCCTGGCTGTCAGTTTGCAAACACTCCCTTCCCGGCCTGCAGCTGCTGCCGCCGCCTCCCCGCGGACTTGATGATAATAATACAGATAATAACAGGCCCTGTTTTCTGAGCACGTACTCTGTGCCAGGCGCTGTCCTGGGCATGCTACGGCTCATCAAATCCCCTTAGTTTTCTTTCCCCCATTTTATAGACGAGGACCCTGAGCGAGGTCAAGAGGCAAGGTGGCCTTGCCTGAGGTTGACATGTCCGGTGAGCATCCTGCCCTGCTCAGGTGTCAGACACCCGAGCCCCTGCACCGTGGCCCAGCTGCCGTGGGCCGAGGAGAGAAGCAAGCGGGGTCCAGAGGAGGTGCAAGCCCCGCTGCAGTGCTCATGGGGGGGGTCCTCAAGGGGCTGAGCTCTGACAACCACAGATCTGGAGAGCAGGGGAAGGAGCTGACCCCTCCCCCATCTTCCACAGGCTGAAACTTCAGGACCTGGTTTCTCCATCTGTACAATGGGTTGGTGATAACCCCGCAGCAGCTGGGGCTGCTCTGGAGACGGCGGTGGGCACCTCCCGCACCAGGAGCAGGCCCTGCCCTTGCACAGAAGTGCTGAGCACAAACCGTGGGCTCTCTCTGACGGCTCCTCCCTGGGGAAGTCTCGAGCCCGGGGTGGCTCGGCGGCCTCCCTCCTGCAGGCCGGGGGCTAACCCACTCCAGGTCAGAAACAAAGTGCCAAAACGGCTGGGAGGGACTACTGTGAAGCTAGGCCCCTAGTCCCGCCTGGACCAGGCGCACCGGGGTCCTTTTGGGGTTATGGGAGCCTGCTTTCAGGCCGCTTTGGGGAGGTAGTGCGGAAACGCTGTTCTGGGAATCGGGGGCTCTCAGTCCTGTTCCTGGCTCTGCCACCAATTTGCTGTGTGTGACCTTGAGAAAGTCCCTTGACTTTTCTGGGACTTGCTGGCTCTCCAGCAGCTCAGTCAGACCTGTGTCTCACGGGCTGTTCCCACCTCCCTGCTTGGCGTTCCCTCTCTATTCCCTCCCTCTTCTCTACCCAAGGAACTTCCTTCCTCTCAACTTCTGGGGCACAACTGAGGACTTGCTCGTTTCACAGGAGCCTACAAAATCCGCCCGTGGCAGCAAGAGATTGGGAAATGCTCTTTACGTCCATCGATGAGGGACCAAGTCCATAAACAGCCAGATATCCCTAAGAGGGAATGGACTGTTCCAGCGGTGACAGGGCCCGAACAGACCTTTAGGGGCGGACACAGAGCACCCACATGACGGAGCAAGCAGAAACAGCAAAAAGCCAGCTCAAGTCACTGAAGGCCGAGCTTCTGGGGGAACGAGACAGTGACACGGCTTCCCGGGACCACCGCAGAGGTGAATGGGAAAGCAGCAGCAGCACCTGCCCTGGAGGCAGACGCGGCAGATACCTCGTTAGCCGTGCGACCGAATTCAGCATCAGCCCTAACGGAAGATGACGGCGAGCGCCTCCCGCTAGGACGCACGGAGGAGGGCGCAGCATCCCGGGTGGAATTCCCGCAGAGCCTGGCAGCCCGACTCCACTCAGGAAGATGCAATCAGGCACAGCCTCGACAACTGGCCCGCACTCTTGAAGTTAATGTCATAAAAGACAAAACAAACGGAACGCCTGGGTGGATCAGTCGGTTTAAGCGGCTGCCTTCAGCTCAGGTCAGGATCCCAGAGTCCTGGGATCGAGTCCCGCATCGAGTCCCGCATCGGATTCCCTGCTCAGCGGGGAGTCTGCTTCTCCCTCTGCCTACCCCTCCCCCTGCTTGTGCTTGCTCTCTCTCTGGCAAATAAATAAAATCTTTAAAGAAAAGACAAAACAAATGAACAGAGGCTGGGGAATGCTCTCGATTAAACAGGACACTAGAGACACAGGCCACAACAACAACGTGGTATTCAAGCAAGGTGAGGAGGTGTTAACCAACCTTGCTGTGGTAACCGTTCAGCAATGCACCTACATCAAGCCACCACGCTGCACACCTTAAACTCACACAACGTTACCCGTCAATTACGTCTCCATGAAGCCGGAAAAGGGGAGAAGGGAACATTACAACAAGATTCAGCGAGTGATCCTGAACTGGATTCTGGCTCAGAGGGAAAAAAATAGTAGCTATAAAAATCATTTGATGACAGTTGGGAAAATGGAAATGTTAGGTAATATTAGGGAATGTTAACATCAAATTTCTGAAGTGTGACCATGGTGCTGTGATTATGTAAGAGGTGCACGCTGAAGCGCTTAGGAATGAAAGGTATGACACCTGTGACCAACACTCAAACCAGCAACAGCCCCACGTACGCCCACTAGGCATATAAAAGAGGTAAACCAAATGCAGCCAAATGTGGAGACCTGGTGAATCCGGGTAAAGGATATATGGATATTCATTATACTGTTATTTCAGCTTTTTATTATTATTTTTAAAGATTGGATTTACTTCAGAGAGAGAGAGAGAGTAGGCGCGCACGCGTGTGCAAGTGGGGGTAGGGAGAGGGACAAGCAGATTCCCCATCGAGTGGAAACGGGGCTTGATCTCACAGGCCCGAGATCACAACCTGAGTAGGAATCAGGAGTCCGATGCTCAACCAACTGGGCCACTCAGGCGCCCCTATTATTATTATTATTTATTTTTTAAGTAATCTCTATGCCCGACGTGAGGTTCAAACTCACAACCCCAAGATCACGAGTTGCACTCTCCACTCACAGGGCCAGGCCCTATTTCAGCTTTTCAGTAGGTCTGAAATACTCCAAGTAAGAAGCTGTGAAAAAAACAAGGTGTAGGACCTCATCCACGGTATGTGACATGTTGTGTTTTTCAGGGGACATACAAATCATCCCTAAACTCAGATACACACAGATTATGTTTGAAAGACAGGAAGCTGGCAACACGAGTTGTCTCTGGGATGGGAAGTGGGACGAGTCAAGTTTAAGGGAAAATTACTTTTCACTCTGTATTTGCTATTTTGTCCTTTTTGACTTTTCTTTTTTTTTTTTGAAAACCGCATGTAGCTATTACTAACTTCCCCCTGAAAATAAGATTGAAAATAAATCACCTTTTGCAACCCCCCTGCCAGAAGCCTTCCCCGGTTCCCCGGCTGTACGGGCTGCTCCAGGCCTCCACAGCCTCTCACACATCACCGTGCCCCAGGGAGAACCTCACTGATCCTGGCCTGGGAGCTCTGCGGGGGAAAGGCTGGGAGCTGACTCATGTGCCCAGCATGGGCTGAGCCCAGAGTGGCTGCTCAGTAAATGAGCGCCGAATGAATGAATGAACCAACAAAGGAAAGGAGGAAGCTAGGCCGGCTGCGCCACACCAAGGTCCCCTAACTGATGGGACTATATTTAACCCCAAAGGGACAGCAGCTGTCAGCACAGCCGCTGAGGACTAGGGGACAGGGGGCTTTGGAACTCTGTGAAGTCAGCGCTTCACTCTGACTTCCTGCCCCAAACCCTGTTCCCAGCAGTCCTTGTGCTGGGGTCCCGGGAACAGGCTGGGCTTTGTGCCCAAGCACTGAGGTCAGTGGCTGCAGCCTCAGGCAATTCTTTCTTGGTAGCCTGAGCTGGCAGGGAGGGGGGAAGAAAGGGGAACTGGGAACCCAAAAACTCCCGGGCTGCCCTTTCTCTGCCCTGGGGGCAGCTATAGACCCCCACAGCCTAGCATGTGCCAGAAGGCCAGGGAGGTCAAGGGGCTCCTGCCCTGCCCCCTCACAAAAACTCCACTGCCCAACAGGGCGTGGGAGCCTTCAGTAACTGTTTACACCCAGCTAAAAATACCCACTGAAAAGGGAAGTGCACAAGAGACCTGGGGGAACTTGGGGCCATGGCCCCCAGAGACTTTGGTTCTGCCACAGGACCCAGCTGGAGCGTCTGGGGGGGCAGGGGCAGCTGCTGGAGCAACAGGCAGGTTCACGAGGCCTTCGCATTCTGCGAGCGAGGGTTCCTGGAGCCTCCCTGCGTGCCCAGCCCCATGCTCGCCCGGCCAGGACGGATAGGAGGAAAGGACACACGAGACCCCAAGGGAGTCTAAGAACCCCACTCATCTGTCTCCCCTCTGGGCCCAGCCTAAGGCCCCCACCAAAACGCGGCCCTGCTTCCGTCCTCCTGGCTACCAGAATCCATCATGGCCAGGTGTGCTCGGAGCCTCCCCAGACTGGAGAGACAGGGACAACCAGGGAAAGCTTCCAAGAAGAAGGGGAGGGGAGCTGGAACCAGGAGGATTTCAGTGGAAGCAACTTGCGGGGGGGGGGGGTGGCGGTGTGCTAGAGCAGGCCAGGATTAAGCTTCCAAAACTGTGGTATGGAAGAGTTAATTAAGGCAGAAAGCGGCTCAGGGTGGGGGTCCACAGAGGCTCTGAACCAGGCCGGAAGTTCTGACAGGTCACGGGTTAGATAACAAGCAAAACTGGGCTTCCGACTTAGGCCCGCCCCTCTGGAAGGGCAGGGCGCACCTGAGGAGGGCGGGGCTGGCCGTCAGTGGGGCTGGTTTGGCAGCAGTGCGATTAGCCCCACCTCTGGTTCTGCAAAGGACATGGGGGCTGAGGGCACTGCAATGCCCCTGGCCGCACAGCAGGCTGTGGGACTGGAGGGTACCTGCTGGCCCAGGCAGGCGGTCCAGAGCCCTCAGCATACCCACTGCACACACCTCTCAGGGTCCGGCGCTGCAGAATTGGGCACAAGACCCTCCAAGATGCCTAAATGTCCCTGGGGGTCAAGAAAGGGCTGGAAGGATGGCCCCACTTTGGCTCCAGTGTGTGCTGCCTGACCCCCCCTCTCCACTCACCCTGGGCCTCCTGCAGTCTTCAGCACCCCTGCCCTAAGGGTAGGGGTGACTTAATGGCTAAAAAATGTTTAAAACTAAATTATAGCAACTCATTGCCTTCTTCCCGCCCCCAATGGCTCTTGGGACCGGAAATCCCATCTAGTGGTTTGGGAGAGGTGGGGGCTGGAGTTAGAAAGGCTAATGGAAGCCGCCTCCCCCAGGCACCACTGCGGCTTGAGGCCGACACTCCTGGCCCAGAAAGGTTTCTAATTACCGCTCAGGAGCCTAATTACCTACATGCACTGGGCAGCGGGGACTCGGGGCTTCCCCAGGGCCCTAACACAGGCCTCTGTCCCCCTGCCCCACCCCCGGCACAGGCCTCGAGCTTTGCATGGCCATTTGCCTACATTTACATACAGCCTCTCAGCACTGACCTTCAACGGCCACTTCAAAATCACGAGTGTCCTTCTCTCTTATCCTGAAGTCTCCTACGCACGTTACAGGTGGGGGGACTGAGGCCCAGAGACCCGTGAACCGCCTAGAAACTTTGGCCCCCAGATTCTTCATCTCCCCATCTCAGAACTGGGACCCACAGAACACACAACTCAAAATGTAAAGCGATGGGGGCCCAACACAAAGACTTACGGTCTTGCTACCCACTTGAGGGAGAAGGAGGATATCAACACCCTCCCCTAGCAGGATGGGCAATGGAAACGAAATGAAATGGGCACAAGACCATGGGAATGACAGCCCACTGACCCAACCCTGGGTTACTGACTTAACCCTCAAACACCCCTGTGAGGCGTTACTGTTGATCTCTGTTTGACAGAGGAGGAACCAGGCTGACAGGTCGCCCAGCTCCCAAGGGATTTGAAGAACTCAGATCTGTCTGAAGTTGGTCGGGAGAAAAACCCTCAGCCTTTCCTTGGGCAGGGTGGATGACACTCTGAAAACGGGCTGCTAGGTGTGAGCGGGCAGCTGAAGGGAGGTCCGCGTAGACCTTGGCCCTCTGGCTCTGGGAGGCAGAGGCTACATTTGTGTGCCCACTCCTTGCTCGTCTGCCATCCTCTGCTTTGCATGGAGAGGCCAAGAGTTTGTCCATAGCCACCCAGCTACTAGAGAAGCCAGCAGAAACTCCAAGCAAGGGGCTCAGGTGCTTCTTGATTTTCATGGCCTTTCCCCTCCAGGAAGTCCTCCTGGCTGCTCCAGCCTACGCAGATCCCCCGGCTTCTGAGCTCCCACCAGCCCGGCCAGGAAGTTGAACCACAGGCCTCCCCTGACTCCTCTCAGAGTCTGGTCTCTGCTGGCCAGCAGGGGAGCTCTCGGGGTTCCTTCTTCCTTCTCCCCTCCAGTCTCCCTGCGGCAGGGACAGGGACGGCACAGGACGCCAGCACAGGTCCCTGGGACCAGCGTAGAGACCGGGTGTGGGGCTGGGCAGGGCTGAGAAGCAGCAGCCAGGGTGGGCAGGCGTCAGATGACACCCAGTTTTTCACCCCCCTACAGGGCTTCCAACTGTGCAGAGAGCAGCACAGGCGGGGCAGGGGAGGACGGGGGGGGCGGTCGGAGGCCCAGCACCACCAAGGCGTGCATAGCTAGTGTGTGATGAGAAGCTCCTCTCATTGCAGTACTTCAAAACCAGGAAGAGAAACTGAGCAGGCAGAAAGGACAAACTGGGCTGCGTGGGGTCCTCAGGTCCCTGGGCACCTGCCAAGGGGAGCTCTTGGACAGTGGCTGGACAAAACACTTCCCCCTTCTGGGCCTCAGTCTCCCCAGGGGAAAAATGGGATTCTCTCCCTGGTGTTGCCAGTCTGCCCAACTGGTGCAGGCAGCATCACGCCAGATAAGAGATGCCCCCCACTGGGGGAGGACTCCTGCTCCCCCAGTGGGCTTTGGCCTCTCTCGAGAAGTAGGGGCTTGGCCCCCGAACCTAGCCTCGCCCTGCTCGCTTCTCCCCTCAGCCACGCAGGGAGCACACTAGCTCTTCCTCCACCAGCTCTTTATTTTTAGGTCTGAATTTGACTTTAATCATTACTTAGCGGATTCTATTTCCAGCCCTCAAATGAAGGGACCCACAGGAGAGGAGGGAGGGAGGCAGTGCTCCCTGCCCGGTGTGGAGGGCAGCCTGCTCCTCCACCCATCCTGTCCCCAACCAAGGCGGGGGGACCGAGAAACACCCAAAGGGCTTGCCCCAGCCAGGCCAACATCTTGGAGGGGACCCCACCCTGTGACCTCATCCCAGCCTGAGCTGTGGGACAGGAGGGCAGTTGTAAAGCCCACTTCCCCTGCGCCAAGACCAGGGAGGAGGGAGACACTCCAAGGCGAATGTCTAGCAGCTTGAATCTGAGGTCCTGTGCCTGGGGGATCTCTGCACTGAATGGGCCACCTCGGGGAGGACCTCCTGCCTAGGTTAGTCCTGGGCTACCCTACGGTCATCTGGGGCTATGGCCTCTCAGGCCCCAGGAGTGCCAAGTTGAGACTGATTTCCTCCTACTGCCCACGGCGTGGCCCCAGGACAGCACTCCCAGTTACTCGGGTCCCCACAGAACAAGAAGCAGCAGGGGGTGTCACAGCAGTACGAGGTGTCACAGCAGTACGAGCTGCTAACACACAAGACTTCCCCAGGGATTTGTGGACCACCTACGTTCCCTTCCAACTCCCATCTGGGAGTCTAGAAACCCTGCCGCCCCTCCCCCCACAACAACCACCACTTTTCTTCCCTTCCCCCTGCCACTGGGAAAGGGTAGGGAGATGAGGCTGGTGCTGTCCCTGGGTTGGGGCTCAGGATGAATGGGCTCTTTGCCCAAGTTGTGGTTTTCCCAGGGAAAGGAGGCCTCTGGCTCCACTAGGGAAATTTGGGGTGGCCTAGGAAGTAGCTGAAGCTAGCTTGGGGCAGGAGGCAGCCGGGCTCTCAGAGGAGAGGCCTTGTCCAGGCAGCTGTGGTACTGCGAGACCAAAGAGGGATGGGGAGGGTCAGGCCCATGTCCTGGACCAGCCAATCACATGGTGATGGGGAGTGGCCCATGTGGTCCAGTACCTCAGGAACAGAGGGTTTCAGAAGGGCTCCACGGGCCCAGAACAGCCCTCGGCTGGGTGAGCCACCAGCCAGCCCTGGCCCAGGCATCTGCCCACACGGAGGCAGCCTGCAGGGGATGCTCTGGGAACAACGCCACCCTCTCCTTACAAAGTGCTTACCGGAGGCTAGGGGCGGTGCCAGGTACTCTCTAGTACCTTAGTTAGCTAGTTCGGACTCTTCTCACACTCCCCTCTGCCCCAGGTACGGGCGTCCCATGGTGTAATAAAGGAACCCCACCCCTGAGGTGACCAGCCTGAATGGCGTGGCTGGGCCTGGAACCACATCAGCTGGGTGCCAAGCTGCCCACTCCTTGCCACACCCCAGGCTGCTCTGGGGGCCTGTGGTCCCACCAGCTGTGCTGGCGACAGAGGCGAGACACGGAGCTTATTAGTCAGGGGGCCTGGGTGAGGCTGCCGCAGCCGAGCGGTCTGGAATACCGCGCAGCTTCTGAGGCCAAGTTACACCCTGGGTGGCAATGTGCGAAAATGCCCAGAGACACAGAACCGAGAGGAAAAATGGTGTCATGGTGTGCATATTCAAATGACAACAGCCAGGAAGGAAAAAAAGGAAAAGACTGGGAGGGAACTGCAAAATGCAAACAGTCGCTCCTCTGATGAAGAAATTGGGATTCTGGTGTTGTTTTCTAAGTTTTCTGTAGTGCTCTCGTTACTTTCTGCATTAAGAAAGTAATATGTACATCATTTTCTCCTGAGCTCAGATGTGCTTCCCTGGGACCCGACTGCCCCCCCCATCCGGCCCTGACATCTGGGACATCTTCCCCAGGACCACCTTTCTGATACCAAACAGCCCCTCAAACACCTGCGGGGCTCTCCCTACCTTCTCTTTCCCAGACCGAACACCTCTTTCTTTGGGGGCTACGTGTCAAGGCTTCAAAACACCTCAAAAGACAGAGCCCAGAAGAGGACCCAGGCCATTCTGCCCGAGGGGGCCGGCAGGCGGCTTGCTGGGGCAGCTCCACCGCACACTGCGGATCCTGGGCCTCAGCCCCTGCCTGCCCTCCGGGCTGCTCCGCGGTGCTCAGCCTCTGGGGGCCTCGTGCCCCGTGCAGTGGCCCTGGAGACTATCATCGCATCCTTCCTTGCCCCTGACCTGACGCAGAGAGAAGAGCAGCCACTTCTGAGAGGCAGGAAGGCACCAAGCTCAGCAGATAAAAAACCCATCTCTGCACTTGCGCTAAAGCCAGGCCCTTTTCTACAAAGGCCTTGGGACCCTGGGGCCGCACCCATACAGCTCACGATATAAAAGCGCCCAGGCTTCAGGCCTCAGCCCCAGGCCCCCAGGCTGGAAAGGAAGTTAGGGTTGGGTGTGGGGAGCCTCACAGGCCCACCGCATCTGGGTCCCCTCCACTATGCATGTCAGGGCAACGGGAAAAAAAAACCTCTACGTCAAGGGCAGAGTCCTGAACAGGACAAAACTACCAGCAGCCCCAAAGGGACCCAGACACAGCTCAGCACCCTCCAGGGAACCTCCTACCCTCCAGGGAGCAAGAGGGTCCTGCCACACTCCCAACCTCCCTCCTGCCGTCTCTGTCCTGCTCCCGTTAGGGCCCCACCACAAAAGACACCAAAGTGTGGGGAGCTTGGAACAGGCCCCCTGTGTGTGCCCACTCTGACAATGTTACTATGTCAAAGCTGTGGAAACAGGGCTCTCACCTTCCCCATCTGGATCCCACTCATGTTCTGAACTTGGCTGCTCCCGTGCCAGCTGGGCCAAATGTGTGGGAGGCCTGGGGCAGGACTGACTACCAGGCTGTTTCAACTCAGTGCCAGGGCCACACCAGACAAGGTGCCCTCTCCCACCACATCCCCTGTCAGTGGGACCCACCTCAGGCACCAAGGGGAAATCCTCTGGGCAGTACCGATGCTGCCTGAGCCCAGACCCACGCAGAGTTGGGGCCGGAAGCCCTCTGTAGGCAAGCACGTGCTCACCCTACAAGGTCCCTTGGGTCAGGCTGGGGGCCTGGGTCCCTGGTGGGTGAAGGTACCTGCCTGGTTTCCCTCCAGCCAGAGCAGTGCAGCTTGGTGGGGCCGAGATGAAAGGACAGACAGCCTGACTCTGCCAGAGACCTGGGGTAGCAAGTCCCCCTTTGAGCCTCAGTACTCTGGTCCACAAAATGGGAGGGGAGGTGAACCCCTAGTTAAGCTCCAAGGATCTGGTGGCTGGACACGCCTCTTCCTGACACCTGGCCTGAGCCCTGAGCAGTCTGGGAGAATGAAATGACCAGGCTGCCAGGAGGTGGGGGCATGGTCCTAATGCCCGGTGTCTTGTCCACCCACACAGAGGCCCTGCCCAGTTTCCCCACCCAAGGGTCACAGGTCCCTAGGCTTAGGCCTGGTCTTCTGGGAGGCGGAGGGTCGCAACCTCCGGCAAGCTCAGGGGAGGTGGATGGGCCATGGGCTTCCTAAGAGCCAGCTGGCTCTTCGGTGGGGGAATGAGGGAGGGTTCAGAACAAGGCAGGCCAGGGGACGGCAAAGTGGCCATCCTCCAGGGCCCTGGCCCATGCTGCCCCCTCCCTCCAGGCTCCAGCCAGCCCCTTCACGGGAGGGGGGGTTAGGAGGGGACGGACTCGGAGTGGCCTGAGACAAGTCCGTGTGGCTCACGGGGCAACACCTCCCTGGTGAGCTCCCCTCCCGGTCGAACTGACAGTGACTCCCGGGAGAATTCGAACCGGGAAGGAGGGGGTAAGGGAGGTGGGGGATGGGAGTGGACGTGACCGCGGCTGCAACGGAAGCAACAGAAGCGGGACGTGCGACCTCCACCCTCATCCCCTCGGGAAGCACTCCGACGCCCACCTCCTCCAGGCCCTCCAGGCACTCACCTCTCTCGGGGCACTGCGGTCCGGGCCACCTCGCTGTGGGCGGCATCAGCGGCCTGCGGGACGGTCCATGCGGCCAGGGGGGTGGGGAGGGGCGCAGGGGTCCCCGGGGGGTGCGGTACAAAGAGGTATTGGTGCGAAAAGAGGGGGAGGAGGGACGGCCAGACAGAGGCAGGGGGATGGCCGCGCGGCCCGGGTCGGGGAGGGAAGAAAGGCGGGGGAAAGGGGGGCG